>NC_071512.1:110407644-110725144 GCF_027887155.1 Malaclemys terrapin pileata | reverse complement strand
ATTCTCTCCACTTTATCAACATGATAATGATGGTGCATTCCAGGTGACTAAAATGTTACCTTGCTTTGAAAAGGCTGTATAGTGGCACTGCAAATACTTACTGGAGTGCGTTGCTCCCTGTGATGAACTCTGTCAGAGTTGGACTTCAGCTTGACATGCTCCAGAGAGCCCAGGAGAGAAATAGAGGTTTCTGGAACCCATAAGCTCAGCCTTAGAGTCCCTGAGCCTGCCTTTGTAGAAAATGGTGGATCCTTAGGGTCCAGTAAACTAAGAAAATACTCCTAGGAAACTGTTTGAAGGTTGGATCATACCCATAATCCCCTCTACCCCTACTTCTAGTACTTGCTATGATCAACTGCAGTAGATACATCCTTTTATTGTCATAAAGTACCAGCAAAATTAAGAGGACAGTTTATGACTCCATATTAAACTTCACCCAGCAGTAAAACTAGTGAACCCTCCCTACATCAACAGGTGACACATGGATAGCATAAAATGGCTCTAAAGCCAGGGTGCACCTTACTTGACCTGCAGAGTGCCATCCTGATTGTTAGCACTTCACCAGCTGGAGACGGAATGCTGGTGCTACAAGTATGCTAATTGCTCTTCAGTACCCTTTCTGTGTGATGACAGCCACAGCTAGTAGGCTCCAGTTCAGGGGAATAAGGGGGAAGAGCCACATCTCACTTCTCCTCCAGGTTGCCAAGGACAAGTCCCACATTTCCTGATGTATGCATACTTGTGTAGAGAGGCTGGGGTGTGATGCTATCCTCAACCCTAAACCAACAGGACGTAAGCAGAGGTAGAATCTTCCCCCAAAAGTTAACTGCCTGAACATCTAGTGTTTTCACAGTGGGCAGGTGTGGCCTTTGAGCCAATGAAGCAGAAACATAGATGAAGTAAAATTTCACCAGTGGTATAAGATGTGCACAACAGCTGGGCTGCTGAAACCAGAACAGTCTGTACTTGTGCCTTACAGAAGTGCCCAGGGTATCCTCAGCTAGATTTCCCATTCTCCTTCTCCTCTGCTTCAATGCATCTGTGTAGAGAAGCCTAGGGGAAAAACAAAGATTTCCAGTGAATCATTTCTCATTTAGTCTTTCTATGGAAGGGGAAGGATTGGGCCTAGGGAACTCTCACCTCCATTCTGTGCAGTGGATCAGTTAGTGGGCTGTAATCCGAATAGGACTCATCATAGACTAAACATTCTTCTTTCATCCATAGTGCTAAACATCCTTCTATCAACATGCTTCCCCCATCTATTCTTCCCTGCCTTTCCCCAATCCTGTCCCTCCCATCACTACCTGCTGCTCCTCTGCTTTTTGGAGGGACTGTTCAGATTCTGAGTTTCAGTGCCTGTCCCTGCTTGCAACAGGCTAATGGAGATCCTCAGTTGCTGAATTTACCTGAGACAGAAGTTGTTCTTTCTGTAAGTGATTGTAGAACTGTAGCACGTACGGATTGGCTCTCACAACGTTGGGATCAAAATCCAGTACCCGGAGGCCCTCAAGGCTACGGGCTCGGGAAAGGGCTACATAAGCCTGACCACTTTCAAAGACACGAGACAGGGAGATCTCCACACAGTCTAATGACATGCCCTAGTACATGGAAGATACAGGTAAAAGCAAGTGAGCTCACAATACAAAAGCCATCCCACACATCAACACCACATCTTCATATGGGACCCATTGTCCCTATCCCCAATATAGTGAAGAACTGTCGTATGAGTGTCAGGAAAGTGCTGCTCCTATTAATATCTAGCCCTTCCCAATGCAAAGGGAACTTCTCTATGAACTTGGCAGGAAGTAGATCAATGGGGTTGAAAAAGAGACTTCCTGGGGACATTTAGGTGAAATGGAGCAGGATTGTCCTTAGTCCCTCTTCTAACTTCCTTTTAGACACTTCTACTGAGAATTCTGGTCTCCCATGGTTAAGAAAGATTAATTCAAACTGGAACAGGTGCAGAGAAGGGTTACTAGGATGATCAGAGGAACAGAGAACCTACCTTATGAGATGAGACTTAAAGAGCTTGACATGTTTAGCCTAACAATATGAAGGCTGAGGGGAGATAACATTACTCTCTCTAAGTACATCAGAGGGATAAACAGTAGAGAGGGGGAGAAGTTTAGGGTTAATGCTGGCACAAGAATGGTGTGACCCTACATACTGACTGTTGTAATAATCTGTAATATCATGGTGAAATGCATGCAGCAATATTGTTTGTGAAGTTATGAATTATCCCTATATGATGTTGTTAGCACATGTTCAAAACCAGACAACAGTGCCCATCGAGTATACTTTCCTCCCCAACACGTCCAGTTTCCTGGCTTCCTTTGCCTTAGGCGGAGGGTCCTTGCTGCCTGTATCTTTCCTGCTCATTAGCAGCGGCCACGACCAGGGATCCTGGTGGGGGTTGGGTGTACAAATAATCATACCCCTTCGAGAGCACAAAATACTTCCTCTATATCTGCTTTGCCATGGGCTGGAGGGATGTGGGGGTTTGCCACAGAGCCCTCATGGGATGCAAGATGGCCTTGTTCAATGCTAGGGCCACCCTTGTCAGTCCTGAGGGTGCCAATATGTCCACCAAGGCTGGGGCTGACTCCGTGATCTCCTCCACTTTAACACCCAGGTTCTGAGCCACCTGACAAAAGCTCCTGGTGAGCCTTGTAGTTGTCCCGTATAGATGCTATAGCCATACCAACCACTGCCTCATCAGGGGAAAAGGACAAGGAAGCTTGGACTGGCACCAAGTTTGTACATCCTCCATTGCTGGATGGTGTCCCGCTGGGGTATCCTGAGCATTGCTGACTTCTGCCCCTGGAATGGAGCCCCTCTCTGAGGGGGAAAGGTGGAGGCGCTCTCGCCTCTGATGGTGCTGAGCAACATCGCCTTGAGTGGGAGCCCTGGAACAGCTGAGCCACCCAAGGGGTCCAGATTGGCCCCTGGAGTGGCATCTGCCATTGGATAAGTGGCGATGCTGATGGGACAAGCCCTTGAGTCATGGCTACCAGGCACATAGGGTCCGCCCACTGTCTGCTCATTCGTGAGGTGCATGAGTCTGCCTGTGATTTGGAACCCAAAGACCCACTCCTGGGCGACCATGGCAGTGCAGGGTAGTGGTGCTGTGATGGTGTGTGGTGCCGGGATGGTGAGCGTTGATATGTGAGTGCTGCTGTGGCGAGTGATACCGTGGGGCTGAGCCCCGCGAAGATGAATGAGATGGCAGATGGTGTCTCGCCATCATTGCCAGCCTGCCCAGGGCCAGTACCTGCCTTCGTGGAATGGAGTCCTGCGATGCTGGACCTGTCCCTTGTTGGCCACGATTCGGGGAAGATGGCAGTGCTGGAAGGGCCAGGAGGCTCCTCACTGCCTCATACGCCTCAGGGTGTCAATGGTGTAGCCAGGGCTGTAACCCCTCTATTGCTCACCCTAGGTGGGGAGTCCATGGGCACCAGACACAATGGACCTCCTCTTGGGACCGAAGTCAATGGTGTCAAAGTCAACAGTGTCGACAGTTCAATGTCTGTTTGAGAGTGGCCCAGCACAGGTCTCACTCTCTCAGGCATCCTCCTCAGGGGGGAGCGCCCCAGTCTGACTTTTTCCATCTTCTTCAGCACCGGTGATGGAGAGCAGCGCTGTGTGAACGGTGCTGACTTTTTAGCTGGAGAAGTATGTTGGTAGCGGGTGGTAGTTGGTGCTAGTGATCTTGGGCCATGCTGAGCCCCTCTAAAGGAGGCCAGGACACTCCTAACCAAGGAGGTATTCGGTGCCAGATTGGGTTGATGCTCCGACGAGGGGCGAAGTGCTGCCTCCATGAGAAGGAATTTGAGTCTACTATCTCTCTCCTTCCTGGTTCTGGGTTTAAAGTTTTTACAAATCCGGAACTGTTCTTGAACACACCCTTTTTCCCCAGGAACTTCAAGCAACTATTGTGCAGGTCACTAACTGGCATGGGCTTGTAGCACACTGCTTAAATCCCTGGGACCCAGACATGCTTGGGCACCCTGGGCGGGCTAGCGCCGCAGGGTAGGCACTTACAAACATTTACATCTATTTATTCTTTACCCTCTATTTACAGGATGAAACCACTACGGTGTATCACTTGCTAAATCAGAGATTAACTGCAATCCAGTGACAGCCACAGATGAAAAGAAGGAATTGAGGGGGTGGCGGGTCAGCAGATGCCTATCTACTGCACTATGAGGGCGCCACTCCAGGGGGCACTAGAGCTGACCCGACAGATACCACTGTGGAAAAACTTTCAGCAATTTGCTTATGTTTTAGACTTTTAGATGTAGGTTTTCACTTTTATTTGCTTGTAACCATTTCTAACTTTCTCATATTTGATGTCACTTAATCTTCTTTTGTTAATAAACTTGTTTTATTTATAACCTAAACCAATCCAGTGCTCTGTTTAAACTGAACCATTTGGTAACTCCAGTTAAAGTAAACTGTTGAACATTGTAGGCATGTATTTAGGCACAGCAGAGTCAGAGTAAAAAAGAAAGATGGTTTAACTCCAGGACACTGGATAACTTTTTCAAGCCTGTTGGCTGCTGCTCCAGAACTGTGAGTGGTAGTATCCTTTGAGCCAACATACCTTAACCAAGGCAAAGGGAGGAAGAGGAGGCAGTTTCCTTCCTCCTGGTCATCAGCAGTGCAAGCATCCTTAGGCAACCCTGCCCCCAAAACCTCCACTTCCCCCAACCCACACAGGTGCCCTGGGGCTCCCCTCTCCCACTGCCAGTGGCACAAGCACCCTAAGAACATGAAGGTAAAGGGGAATACTTTTTGTGGCAGTCTCTCTATAAAAGCACTAACCTGGCTCTTGTGGATGGATATGGCCCATGCCAATTTTAGAGGTAACTGTTGACGACTCAGATAAATTCCAGATGGACCTTTGAAGACCCATCGCTCCAGCCTGATTACCTCTGTGACCCCACAAAGAAACCTCACTCGGGGCAGTCCTGGGAGAGAGAAGAGCAGGTCAGAATAAGGAATGTCCCTCTGGTACCAGCGTTCCCAGGAAGCAGGAGCCTAAGTATGCCCTCTTCCCATCCCTTCCCATTTCAGACCAACTCTTCCATGGGCCTTGGGGCTCTATTTAGAAAAGCACAACTCAATCCTGATGCTCCTATAGCACAGTGGTTCTTGCTGGAGTAAGGGGACGGGGCGGGGTGGGGCGAGATAGCTCAGTGGTTTGAGAATTGGCCTGTTAAACCCAGGGTTGTGAGTTCAATCCTTGAGGGGGCCATTTAGGGATTTGGGGCAAAAATCTATCTGGGGATTGGTCTGGCTTTGAGCAGGGGGTTGGACTAGATGACCTCCTGAGGTCCCTTCCAACCCTGATATTCTATGGTTCTATGACCCTGTAAAGTAGGAGAATGAACAGAATTATTTGCCAGAAACAGAGCAGAGAAAACATGAAATAGTGGGGTGGAGGGTTGGAACATTGCATTGCTGAAAAGCTACATTTGTTCTTGCTATTGGAAAGATGTACTGCTGCAAGGAGAGAGCATGAGTGCACATGGTCAGAAACCAGGTGAGAACAAGCATGCAGAGCCAGAGAATGATGAAACACACACACAGAGCAAACCTTTAAGCAGCTATACCTGGGGGTTTGGTCTGATCCTTGGTTCTCACAGGTAGGGAGAACTTGATGTTGCAGAAATGATTACTCTCCCACCCAGGAATTGCAGTAGGACTAACAGTAGCCACTGGCAATCAGTCATAAGCACATCATATAGGGTTGCCAATCCTCCAGAATTGTCATGGAGTCTCCAGAACTTAAAGATTAATCTTTAATTACAGATTATGTCATGGGATGAAGTCTCCCGGATATATCCAACCAAAACTGGCAACCTTAACATTATATACTCACCCTTCCCTTCAGTTTCAAATTCAACCACAACCCCTCTTGCCCCGTTCACCAGACCCCGGGACACATCCAGGTTCTTAGTAAGAATCACCTAAAGTGGAAAGGAAAGATGGATAGATTTGTTTGGTGCCCCTGCCTTACAGCTCTATTCATTCACCTGCCTTGCCCCAGTTCTGCTCCTACATCAGAGGCTTCAGAATAATTGGCTGATACTGTTGATGCTACTGTAGAACCTAGCAACAGTAAATGGAATCACCTCACAGTGAAGCCATCCCAGAGCTCCTCCCTCCCCAGGGCTCTCAGGTGTTGAGCCTCACAGGGCACAGATCCCATCACCCCTTTACTCTGTGTGAAATTGCTCTGGGAAGATTGTGAATTGGTTCTGTCTACAACCTAAGTCACATATTTGCGACACTTGGATCTCTGGGAAGATTCCTCCCCACACTCCAGCAGCTTACAGGGACTTTAAAGAGACAAAGTGGCCAGGGAACAATTCTCCAATCCAGACAGTGTAGGGCCATTGTAAGCAGCCCTATGGTGCCCCTCACCCCCAAACCCTGGTGTACAGGGTGTACTGGTGATGGGAGGCCAGAGCCTTAGCACATGGTGCTGCAGGGATTCCGAGCTGTGCCATAGTCCATAAGAAGCGTAGCTCTAATTTATGCTGGGATCTGAGCAGCCTAGAATCCAGACAGCACAAAAGTGGCTTTAAGCAGCCTTTACCTCCAGTCCCCACCCCATCTGTACTTAGTGATTCTGTGCTGTGCATCCAAAGTCTCTTTTCCATTGGACACAGAGGAAGCAGTCAACTTGGTCAATCAGTCTTCAAGCAGAGATTGAGACTTTGAATTTAAACCAAGTGGCTTTCATCCACCTGGATCAGACTGCAGAAAAGGTAAAGGACATCTTATAAATTAATGTAATGGCCTGTGTGTTTAGAACACCCTGGGGTCTGAGGGGTGCTTCCATTTCACACGCAGTCCACATTCCTGTGCTGTTATTCTTAACTCTTTCCCCAAATACTGACTCTAATCCTTCTGTTCTATTGGCAATTACTCCCCATAAAATATGCATATGCTCACCTGGGCTCCTGGTTTCAACTGAATACAGTGGCTTACTGGACACTGAGCATCAATTGCTTTGACTAGCATGGGATCGCTATCCACAGCCTCATAGGAGCGCATTTCTCCTGGTGAGGACGAAAGCAATACAAACATGGGCTTACCATCAATCAACACACAACAAAGTCCCTAAATACGGGGAAGGCTTGGCACTCACTCCACAGCAGGTTTCTCCAGACTGAGCCAGAAGGGTTCTTAGTTTCCATTTTGAACTCAGTCCCAGAAATTCTGCTCTCCACACAACTCTTGTATACCCCAGAAAGGATCTCTTCCAGTAGCTTCCAAGAGCAGAAAGCCCCTGCTGGCTCTCCCCTACCACCTGCTCCAATTTACACCTTCCAGAGCTTGTGGATCTGAATGTATGTCTATACTGGAATATAAGCCCTGGGTTAGTGGGACTCGAGTCAGTTGACCCATGTTAGGGAACCCTGGGCTGGAGCATCTACATTGTATTTTAACCCTTTGTTAAAGACTTTTCTAACCCATGCTTGAATCTAGGGCGCTGCAGACCAGAGTCAATGTAATCACATCCCAGAGTCCCTCGTGCTCTATTCCCCCACCCACAAAACAGTGAACATAAGAATGGCCATACCGGGTCAGACCAAAGGTCCATCCAGCCCAGTATCCTGTCTGCCGACAGTGGCCAATGCCAGGTGTCCCAGAGGGAGTGACCCTAACAGGCAGTGATCAAGTGATCTCTCTCCTGCCATCCATCTCCATCCTCTGACAAACAGAGGCTAGGGACACCATTCCTTACCATCCTGGCTAATAGCCATTAATAGCCAGTGTGGCCGCTCTAGCCCCAGGAACGTGGTGTACTGTGGGAAAACTTTACTGCCTGCCCTGAATGTTACAGGAAGGTTGAACAGCCCACCAACCTAGCCTGCTGAGCAGTCATTTTTGGTCTGCTACTGGAGCCACAACATGGAGAAGGCGCCTTTTGATTAACTTCTCTTGCTTGCACTTTTACTCCTGTGTCAGGAAACCGACAGAACAGTCATGAGGCTCTGGTGGATGTTTCAGCACTGTTTTCTGTCCCACAAAAAGGTCTGTTTTTAATAGTGTGGATTGCAGATTACTGGGATAGAGAGGACTAAGGAAGTTATCCCATGGAACTATGGGATACTAATGGCCGATTCCTGGGACCAAAGTCAAGTGGGGCTTAACTGGCGCTTGCACCCTCCAGCCCAGCAACATTCTGGTCTGAGCCCTAAGTTAGTGCAATTACAATGTAGATGCAAGTGGGGTGGGGGGAACTTGAGCCTGGGGTCAAGCATGGATTTACATTGCAGCACAGACATGCCCAGAGAGGCCAGACACTGAGCAGGCAGACTGCAATTGCAGCTTTAAGAGTGTGGCCACCTCTTCTTGCTCTCACAACCAAAGCTACCATGAAAGGAAATTTAGCACAGGGAGGCTTTGGAGTCTGCAGTTTCTATAACAGACCTGCATTTCCCAGGAGTCTCCAGCTTGTAGACCCCCATTCCAGCACCCGCCTCCCTGAGGAGTCTCTGGCTTCAGGACAGTTGTTAGAATAATGGCAGCGTCTCCTCCCTTTTATGCCTTTGCCAATGGATTAATGCAAGACCTCCCCCCCGCCTCTAGTTTTTCCAGCAAGACCACCCAGAGACAGGCGGGGGAGACTCTCTGGGCAAGAAACACTTAACTAGCAGTGAAGCAGAAGCAGCAGACTGTGCACTAACACCTCCTGAGAAGAGGCAGGCCTGCGTGAGGTATTGGATGGGAGGGGAGACTAGGAAATTAATGAATTGAGGGGCAGGCCTGGTCTACAGCTGGTTGGAGTGAAATATGAATGTGTGTAATAGGACATCTGTTAGGCATAGTTTATGCAAATTTTACATAGTAGATTACCGGTATAAATTATTAACCAAAAAAAAAAAAAAAGCCACCACACCCCCCCTAGGCAGGTCTGACCCTACAATAACCCCTCATATCCATGAAGCCAGCTGGAAGAGGTTGCGACTAGAGCAGCTTGAGCTCCACAATGCCAGTTCTCCATTCCTCATTATCTACAGTGTCCTCTCCTCCTGCTGAAATTAACAGCTCTTTCTCCCCCAAGGTGTTTACCTGGTAACTGTTGCAACCGTCTCTCGTTTGTTAGTTCCACATCATCCTTGTGGGTGCAGAGACGAGTTGCAAGGATCCCATCTCTCTCAACCCTGTTGGTAGCTGTTTGCATCAGCTGCCTGGTGACTTCATCTGTGCACCTGGTGGAGATTGGGGGGAAATAAGTACCATAATAATATAACAAGGAATAAAGGTTTAAAGTCTCCAACAGGAAATCTCAGGTTAGAAATGCCAAGAATAGTGATATCTATTGTACATCTTGGGCAAACACCACAGGGTAGCTACCCCTATTGAAAGGGTGAGTTATTTCAACTTGTGCATACAAGTCCTGCTCTCCACACCCCCTGTGGCCTTATCTATCCTACTAAGGTCCTTAAGGTCTCCCACCACTGCTCTAATGGAGCTTGTCTAGGACTAGTCATAGTGGGAGCACAAATGTAAACAGGCTATTACAGTTAAGCCACTGTGTTGTTCCAGACCTGTGCTGACTGCTAGATCTACACTCTTGCTCCTATCAAAGTTGCTGGACTGATGTAACAATAAAAGATTGAGAACATTGTTAGTTACCAGTATCACTGAAAGCATCCAGATGGGGATTTCATGAGATATCACCAACACTTTTTACCCCTTGGATGATTTATTCACAAGGTGGATGCATGTGACAAGCACATTCTTGTCCCCTCCCCCCACCTCCTAATGCCCATGGTTACCACCTGCAAGAGCAGCTCATCACCCACACATCCTTATACAGAGAAGGACACTTCCAGGTGTAGGGTTAGGTTCCAAGGAATTGAACATCAGGTTTCATTTGTTAATTTTATACCAGCATTGCCATATTGTTCATGTGTCTCAAGACCATTAGATCCATCAACCGTCAGCATGGCAAGTAAAATGGACACCTTGGAGCAGAGACTATGAGTGATCACAATGGAGGCAGCCTGCTCAACTGGGCAAGAAGCAACTAGTATTACTGCTTTCATTAGTTGGAGGAGGAGTTGAGAAGCTGTGGGGCTTGGGAGTGGGTGAGGCAAAGATGTGTCCAGGTCCCTTAACAGCCATCTACCCAGCTATACCACCTTTAGATGACGTTGGAGAGGTAGCCAAGTGACACCCCCCTGCATTTGGCCATCTATTGGAAGTGGGGGCAAGTAGGGGAGGGAGGAGGAAAGAGGTTCCTCCTCACCTGCCCAGGCGGATTGTACGCAGGAGTGAGATGAAGCTCTTTTCAGTCTGTCTCCGCACTTCTGTCAGCTCCATGTTCACGTGGATGCATTTCCTCCAGCTCTTTGCCTGTGAATAAGTTGTTCATTCATTAGGAGACAGCCACAAACAAATTCTGAAGTAGTGGGTAGGGATGGCTTCACACCTGGAAGCAGAACTTGGTTTCCTCATTGCTTTTGCTGACTGGTGGCAGTTGTAAGAAGTCCCCACAGATGATCAGCTGTATTCCTCCAAATGGGTCATCCCGTTTCCTGACAGCTCTGTAAGGGGAGTGATAATTTAATATTTTCATTAATGACCTTGGCACAAAAAGTAGGAGTGGTCTCATTAGATTTGCTGATGACAAAAAGTTGGGAGTCCTCATCAATACAGAGGATTTGTCAAGAACAAGCCATACCAAACCAGCCTAATGTCCTCCTTTGACAGGTTTACTGGCCTAGTGTATGTGGGGAAGTTGCATACATGATAACTTGATTTTGGCACATCTCCACATGACATTCTCATAAGCTAACTAGGGAAATGTAGTCTAGATAAAATTACTATAAGGCAGGTGCAAAACTGATTGAAAGTCCTTACTGGAAGAGTAGTTATCAATAGTTCACTGTCAAACTGGGTGGATCTGGGGGACTCCCATAGGAGTCTTTCCAGGATCCAATACTGTTCAATATATGACTTAGGTGCTGGAATGAAGAGTATGCTTACATACAGCGGTGAAAGTAATATTAAACACTTACCGGTACGGGGGCCAGGCTCCGGGCAGAAGGGGCAAGGCTAGAGGGTCAGCCTCCCCCAGCCAGCTGATCCACACTACCTGGCCTGCAGCTGAAGCCCCAGGTGGCGCGATTGAAAAGGGCCTGGGGTCCGGCTGCTGCAGTGGCAGCCCCGGGCCCTTTTCAATCGCCAGCCCTGGGGCGGCTGCCCCTTTCCCCCACCCGCCGACTGGGAAAGAGGCAGTGATGCTGAAGCGCTGCTGCGGCAGCACTTTAACATCGGCTGCGTACGAGACTGCAACGGCTTCTTACCAGTATGCCGTACCGGCCCACTTTCACCCCTGCTTACATATAATATACAATTTGTAAATGACATCAAGCTGAAAGGGTTGCTAATTCAAAAGGACATTGAAAAATTGGTCTGAAAGCAACACAGAAGACAAAGAAGTGCAAACTACTACACTGAGGAAGAAAAAAAAAATCAAATACACATCAACAAAATGTAGAATAACTGGCTAGATGGTTGTACTGCGGAGAAGGATGTGGAGGTTATAGTGGATCACAAATTGAATAGGAGTCAACAATGTGATGCAGTTGTGAAAAAGGATAATTTAATTCTGGCGTGTATTAAGAGGAGTGTTTATATGTAAGACATGAAAGGTAATTGTCCTGCTCTACTTGTGACTGTTAAGGCCTCAGTACAGTTTTGAGTGTCACATGTTAAGCAAGATGGAGACAAATTGGAGAGAGCTCAGAAAAGAGCAACAAAAATAATAAAAGGTTTAGAAAACCTGACCTAAGAGGAAAGTTTAAAAAATCTGGGCAAATTTAGCTTTGAGAAATAAAGACTGAGGGGGGACCTGATAACAGACTTCAAATGTGATAAACAGCTTCATAAAAAGGATTGCATTCAATTGTTCTCCATGTCCATTGAAGGTAGGACAAGGAGTAAATCAGTTTAATCTGCAGCAAAGAGATTTAGATTAGATATTAGGAAAATCTTTAACTAGCATGATAGTTAAGTACTGAATTAGACTTTCAAGGAAGGTTGTGGAATCTCCTTCATTTTAAGAACAGGTTGGATAAACACCTGTCAGGGATGGTCTCTGCCTAGGTGGTCCTGTCTCAGGGCAGGGGGTTGGACTAGATGACCTCTTGAGGTCCCTTTCTATGATTCTAGAATCCAGAGCTTCCCAACTACTCTAGCCATTAGCAACCTTACCTCCCAATACAGGAACAGGTGGGATAAGGCAATCCGTGATCCAAGGAACTTTATCGGAGTTATAAGGACTCTTTGCTGCATGACCCTCACCTGGCTACTGCCTCCAGCTTATCAAAAAACTTGCCCTCCACCATTGAAATCTCATCAATAATTAAGTGCTGGCAGGTCAACCAATGCTGACGCACTCCAGTTCTTTGAGCCAACTCAATACACTGATCTAGCGGAGCTTTCCCAGAACCAATACCTAATGAAAGAAGAGAACAGAGTAAGTATCATCTTTACCAAGATGCCAAGAGTTCCCAGGTCCTTTCCACTCATCTTCCCCATAGCATAGCAAGCCAGGGAAGGTTCTCAAGCAGAAAGTTATCCTCCTTACCTGCAAAGGCATGGAGCGTGGTGCCACCAACATGACAGGCTGCCACTCCTGTACTGGCTGTAGCATAGGTGCTCTTTGGGGGGAGTGAACCCACAATCTTTTTCAGCAGATATGACTTCCCAGTCCCTTTTAGAAGAGTATAAAAGTTTTCAGAAAGAGGATTTCCCGACACCATTAGAGACACGTCCCCAAAACCATGCAGTTTGAATTCCAGTCTCAAATTCCTCCTAATACCACCCTCCATTCTGCTCATTCAAAACTTCACATGTCCGAAAACACTAGGAACAAAAGAAAAGAACAGCCCGACCACATAGAGCTCAGGTAGTTGTAAAACCAACCATGTCAGGAAAGGGTTAGCTCTGTTTGACCATTTAGATAAAATGGAGTTTAGGGGTTATTTGGACCCTCCCATTTAGGGTGCAATAAACTCCCCACACTGGAACCCAGTCATGGAGGAGAAACCATGGTAGCTATAAGAGTATCTTAGTTAGTGTCATCATTTATATTGGCAAAAACCTCTCCCCAACATGGATGATTTAAAAGATTTCACTTTTTGCTAAAGTTGAATTGTTCTTTCCCTCATTCCACTTTTTAATGTGCATCTTTGATTAAAGTTTCTCCCTTACACCAAAATGAAACTCTCAAGCATCACTAGATACAGCTACACTTAGACAAGAGGCTTGACCCATTGTGCATCTGCACTAAGCATTGCAGAGTGCGTAGGTTGCAACAGTGCCAATTCCAAGTGTTAAAAATTATTAATCAAGCCCCAAAATAATAATCTCATGATTTTGTTTAAACACTAGATTTTAAATAAACAAGTGAGTTCTCTTAATTGCCTTCTGGTTTAAGAACCTTTAGGCTTCTCATTTGATGCTTTGCTCAGCAACTACGAGAACCAGAAACTTCACTTAAAATTAAAGGAGATTCTCACATGATCACAGGGGCTGGGTATTTAAACAAACAAAACAAAAAAACATAAGACTTGTGATAAAAATCACAAGAATTGGCAACACTGGTGCAAGTAAGATTGTGATGCCCTACTTTGACAAGCAATAAGACAACAACCCAAAAATCTCTGCTCCCTTACAAGACCATATGGCTTAATAAAAAAAAAGGGTGAGGGGGAAGATGTGAGGCATGGGACAGGGCATGAACCTGATCATGCTAAAGAGGTGCTTAGCTATGTCCTCCCCCCTAGGCCTCCCTATTGCTGTAGGCAGGGGCACATCAGCATGCATTAAAGACGACTCAGGTTTCTGTACCACTTTTTGTAGTAATTTCCCTCTGTTGACATCCACCCTCTTGTCAGCTGTCGGGAATGGGCCACATCCACCCTGGTTGAATTGGCCTCATTAGCACTGACCCCCCACTTGGTAAGGCAACTCCCATCTTTTCATGTGCTGTATTTTTATAGCTGCCTACTGTATTTTTCACTCTGTGTATCTGATGAAGCAGGTTATAGCCCATGAAAGCTTATACCCAAATAAAATTTGTTACTCTAAGGTGCTACAAGGACTGCTTGTTGTTTTAGTCTTAACACGGAGTCACAAACAGTCCCCATGGGCGTTCCAGTCTATCTTACCACCCAGGCAAGATGGACTTAGTGATAGATATATATATATATATATATATATATATATATACATACATATACACACACACACACACACACACACACACACGGTTATCCCCAGTCGCAAAGGACCAGTCACTTACGCCAGGTCAATCTGTACCTTAGATCTCACTCCAAAGACAACTCTTGTATACAATTCTATAGTAAACTATCTAAGCCTTAAAGATTTAGTAATTAAGAAAAGAAATGAGAGAATTATTGCAAAGTTAAAGCAGGAAAACACACACAAATGAGTTGCAGTCTATGGTTTCAAAAGGTGACAGTTGTAATAATCTGTCAGTTCTGACTGTCTTTTAGGGCTAACGCAGGTTAAAACTGGGCATCTCTGCTTCTGTTTCATAGTTCTGGTCCTGTGAGAGTCCAAACAGCAAGAGAGATGAAAAATTTTGATAGCTACTTTTATTTAATTCTTCCACAATTCAAACTGATGAGACAAGCCCTTTTGCATATAGCTTCTTCATGGGAGTAAGGGGCAATTAAGTATTGTGATGTTCCACAATGGCCCACTTAGTTTTGATAGGCCTTCTTGATGAGCAGATGATCCCTCCTGACTGGATTCACAATTTAAGCAAACTTTTTTTTTTATAGTTCCAAAGCAAAAACTTAAAATATTACCATATAATTTCTCACTTATAGAATGTGATATTATGAAATGCTTGCAAATTGGTTCATGCTTTAAACAGTAAACACATTGTTACAAGTCCAATCAATACCCATCTTAACCAAACTAACAGACAGGTGAAACAGACTGGTTTCTAACAATCTATTTGTCAGTGTTCAGCTTGGGGGTGTGACACTGGCAGACCAGGTGCCAGCTCTTACCAACACAAAACTGGTGTAGGAAGGGGTGTCACCAATGCTCCTGAATGTGGCTCAGGGTCCCCCTGTTCTGGATAAGGCATCTGCCAATACATTTTCTTTCCCCTTGATATGGACTATTTTTCCATGTCAACTTCCTGTAGAGTTACGCTCCAATGTAATAATCTAGAAATTGGTCCCTTTAGCTCAGTGTATTATATTATAGGGGAATGATCTGTCAAAACCTTTATTATACAAATAAGGTTGAAGTTGCTTAACAGACCAAAGAACGGCATTGCATTCCTGCTTGATGGCAGCATAGTTCTGTTCAACGGGGGTCGGTTTGTTACTCAATAAGGCAATGGGGACCTCCTGTTTCCCACCCCAGCCTGCATCAGCACCACATCTAACCCAGTGTTAGAAGCATCAGTGCACAGCACAAATAGGGTTGCCAACTGTCTAATCACACAAATCCAAACACTCTTGCCCCTCCCCCTGCCCCTTCTCTGAGGCCCCACTCCCACTTACTCCATCCGTCACTCACTCTCACCAGGCTGGGGCGGGTGGTTGGGGTACAGGCTTTGTGAGGGAGTCTGAGTGCAGGAGGGGCTCAGGGAGGGTGCAGGCTCCAGCCAGGGAGCGCTTACCTCAGGCGGCTCCTGGGAAGCATGTCTGGCTCCTAGACTCAGGGGCGGACAGGGTGCTCTGTGTGCTGCCCCTGCCTGCAAGGACATCCCCCACAGCGCCCATTGGCTGCGGTTCCAGCGGCAGCACTTGGGGAGTGGGCAGCACGCACAGACTCCCTGGCCACCCCAGCGCCTAGGAGCTAGAGGAACTTGCCAGTGGTTTCTGGGAGCCACGCGGAGCCAGGGCAGGTAAGGAGCCTGCCTTAGCCCCACGGCACTGCCGACTGGATTTTTAAGGGCCTAAAATCTCCCAGATTGGCCTCAGTAACCACTGGGAGATCAAGGCCCAATCCGGCAACCCAAAGCACAAAAGGTTTGCGGAAGTCGGGGCTGACTAAAACAGGCTCTTTAGACAAAGCCTCTTTTAGGTCCTGGAAGCTTTTCTCACAGACTTCTGTCCATACCACCTGATCTGTTTTCTCCGGTTTTGTAAGGTCCATTTTGGGGGAGTGCCACTATGTCACTAAACCCCTTTACAAACCTCCAGTAATAATTGACCAGATCGATAAAGGATTGGAGCTGCTTCTTGGTTTGTGAGTCAGGCAGACTTCAAATGGCTTCTACTTTTAAAGGGCCAGAGCAAACAAATCCACTGCGCATCCTGTGTTGGATTAGACATTTTTCCCAGAAAAAAAGGTCTCATTAGTGCTATCACCAGTGTATCAGCCCTGTTGATAGCACTAATACAGATGGGGGAAGAGGGCATTTTAACCACTAAGTAGATTTAAACTGACATTAATAAAGTGACAAAAGCTGCCAGTGCTTTCACTATATTAGAGCTGCACAGGCTCAGATGAACCAGTGAGAGCAGAGGTGTGAAACTTTTGCTAAAACTTCAGTGTGGAATAGGCCCAAAGTTTTCTTGGAGCTCACAATACCAGACTAAAGCTTTTCATCCCTAATTTGAGTGCAGTTAGGACATGTGGAGTAACCTTGCTTCACTTCAGCTATGCAGTTTCTCACCAGCACTGCCTGTAAAGAAGACGTTCTTCCCACTCAGCACTGCACGCAGCACAATGGACTGTTCCTGCGAGAGTCTCATTCGTGAATGCATTAGCAGAGATAGCTTCTTTGAGCATTTCATGTCAGCCGCCTGAAAGGAAGAAGTCACACTTGTCCACTAACCAAAAATTTTTAACAGCAGCACATATTCTGCAGGCCTCATGGACCTTAAAACTTTTGGAGGAAATGTTCTCCCGTATACCTTTCCCCTATAGGGATTAGAGTGGGAAATAATTGGTATTGCACTACCCAAAATTTGAACTGCTAAATTTCACTCCAGTGAAATAATTGCATTACAATTTATTTGCAGTGTTGGTATAGCTATATTCAGGAGCGTCCCCAGCTTTTCTGCCGCCCTAGGTGGCGGAAGGTCCCGCCCCGAAATGCCGCCCCCCCAGAGGCGGCAGAAGGTCCTGCCACCGAAATACCGCCACGGTTGCCCCCCCCCCCCCCCCCCAAATTGTAGAGTCCTAGGCAGCCACCTAAGTGGCCTAATGGGGTGCGTCGGCCCTGGTTATCTTGGTTCCAGCATATTAGAGAGACAATGTGAGTGAAATAATACCTTTTGTTGGACCAACTTCTGTTGGTGAGAGAGACCAGAAGAAGAGCTCTGTGTAATTCAAAAGCTTGTCTCTTCCACCAGCTGCAAGTTGGTCCAATAAAAGATATCTTTTACAGTGTATTGTCATTGTTAGTGTTCAGAGTCAATGGTTATTTACATGAAATGGAACAATTGACTTCTCTCAGACACTGCTAAATATTTTCCTAATCTAGCCAATTTCATTGGTTAATACTTTACATACATTTTAACCATCACTTTGGATAGACCTTTCCATTGAACACACCCAGCTAACGTTTTTTAAACACCACTGTCTTTTTCTACTCTACCTAGTACCTTGTGCTTAAAAGCATGTTAAATTAACACATATTAGTCAATGTATTTGCTAGACACACCCTATTTTTCTAGTCTAGATAATAGCCTCCGATCTACTGATGCAGGCTGTCTGCAGAGTGAGCAGCGCCCAGCACTCCAGGCTTTCTTTCTTTGCACACAGTATTTAAGATGTGGGCATACCACTGAGCCACAAAGGATCTCCCCCCCTGCCCAAACCACGAGAGCACTCAGCAACTCCCCCTCCCGCAAGTCTCCTACCTAAGCCATATCCCAAAGCGGGCTTCCACCCCCTACCCCCTAGCTACCTGGGGATCTCCTACAGCGCTTGCTTCAGCCGATTCTGCCCTGGCTCTTTTCCGACACTTGCTCCACAGACCGCTGTTCCCTCGGTCCCTCGGGGCCTGCCCTTTCACAGGCGTCGCCTCGCAGCTCGCGTGGGCCCGCTGATCGCAGACCCGCTGCACGTCCCGGGCCTGAACTGGGCTGATGGTGTCGAAGGTCCGCGGAAGGCTGCACAGCAGCCGCGCCCGCTCCGTGACGGTCTTCGCCCCCTTCCCCGCCGCCTCGTGCTTGATGCGCAGCAGCCGGAGGAAGCGCCTGAGGCTGTCGGGGGGGCAGTTAGCGATCAGCAGCTGCACGTGCGCGGGGCCCAGCTGCAGGCCGCTTTTCCCGTCGCGCACGAAGCGCGTGAAGAGCCGCACCTCCCCGCGCAGCGCGAAGCTCCGCGGCACGCGGCCGTCGCTCACTTGCAGCACCAGCTCTCGGAACTCGTTCCGGCCCAGGGCGAGGGAGGCGTCGCGGATCACCCGGCGCTTCGGGGCCGGGCCGCTCGGGCTCAGGCGCTCGATAGTAACATTGCAGCGGATCCGAGCGTCCAGCTCCGCGCCCTGCATCGTCTCCCTGAAGCAAACAGCGCAGTGCTCAGCCCGGCCGGAGACCAGCGTCCGCCCTGCCCAGCCCAGGGGCCCCACCGCCCCTAGAACCCGCGTCAGCTCCACCCGCTTGGCCGAGGCGCGGCGACAGACGAGGCTCCCGCTGGCGCACAGGCGCCGGGTCCGTCTCGCTCCGAGGGGCAGCAATGCTGGCGCGGGGCGGCCAAGCGCTGGCGGGGGATCGGGACCCGACACCGCGGCTGCGATTACCCCCAACTCACCAGTCGCGGCTGCAGCGGCGGGTCCCGGCTCCGGACTGGGAATCTCGCTCTGCACTGGGGACTCAAGCGGCTTCTATACGACATAGACGGAGATTAAAAAATGCCGGCTGGGAACATAGCCAATCAGCAACGGGACTTTTAACTCGAGAGCCAATGGGAACTGGGGGCGGGGCTTTGCTGATCCAGGGGCACGGTCTGAACCGCACCAATCAGCAAGTCCTCTGCGTCTGACCAAGGCTCTGGGGCGAATCGCCGTTGCCAGGACACAAGAATGAAACAAACTCAATTGCTGAGAATTCGCAAGCGCTGCGTTCCCCGCTTCCCGGGAGCGGGGCCGGTCATGGCGGCACGGGGCCGCGAGAAGGAGCCGCCCGACCTGGTGCATCAGAACCAGATTTTCTGCGAGACCGTCCGGAAGGAGCTGCGGTGCCAGAAACTGCACACGGAGTACGGGGTCAACCCCCTCAAACGGGGTAAGGTGGGGAGAAAGGGGCCTACCCCCTCAAACAGAGTGAGACTGGATGGGGGAGTACAAATAACTTTTGAGAAGGGGGAGAGGGGAGTCAAGGGGGCCACCCCCTCAAACGGGGCGAGACGGGAGGGGGAGGCAAGGGGGCAAGATATAGGAGGGCCATGACAGAGGGAGTACAGGGTTGACTCCACCAAGTGGATCGGGGTGGGGGAGGGGCCAGTCTGCTCTCTTGGGGTGAGACAGGGCTTGGTGACCATGGCCAACTCACTCAAACAGGAGAGAAGGGGTATGGCCAACTTGAAGTGGTGAGGTAGCCCACATGGCCAGTTTAAGATTGGGGTATATAGGGGCAGGTCTGGACCTGGCAGTGGTGGCCTGGGGTCACAACACTGGAGCAAGATGGGATGGAGGCCCTAAATGGAAAGTCCTCCCTATCCACTGGCCTGGCTCCAGTTTCCCACCTTCCTATTCACAATCATGTAACATCCTTGTGGCAACTACGTGTGACTCTTGTGTTTGTGGGGCTGGGCACAAGTGCCAAAAGCTCCCTAGAAGTGTGTGTGGGGGGGCACCTGGACCGTGTAGAGGGGCAAGCAGTAGGGGAGGGGGAGGGGGCCACCCAGGAGCGGGGCCACATGTGGGCAGGGCCATAGTCAGGGCACATATGGCTCCCTCGCTTCTCCAGAGCTTCCAGGGGCAGCACTCCAAAAGCAGTGGGCCACTGCTGCTCCAATGAGAGGTGCACTGCATCCAGCATTTCTTGCCCCGTTTCAGGACACTTAGTCTCCCCAAGCCTCTTATACCCACCACCCATACTGACAGGGGAAAGTAATGTTTGGATTTGTATGTGTGTGTTGGGGTTTACATGCTATTTAACAGCTAGAAACAAGGAGGAACTAGCCCCATGTAGTCAGCCAGAACTCTGTGCTCTTCCAGCAAGTGCCCTGCAGGTCACAGTTTAGGAACCTGACAGATCAGTGGATGAACTCTGCTCTCTGGTCACAAACACCACCTAATGCCAGGGTCCCGTGGCGCCAAAGCTGATTCCCTTCAGTTCCCAGGAGCAATCAAGTGCCAACATTAACAAGTGCTCCTTTTCCAATCTATAGTCTCTCTTCTTTTCCTTAACAGCTTAAGTGAGCTGGCAGGACACAGATTAGGGGGGGCTAGTGGTTTACCTGAAACTGCCTGTAATATTGATTCCATAATAGCAACTCACCTGCATCATCATATTTCTCCCCAGTTCACACGATCACCAGGAAGCCGATGTCTTGGCATGATAACACAGAAGAGCCTGCGGATGGTAAGTAGCCGCTGAACAGCTGTTGAGATAACTGGCTGACTAATACCAAAATTGTAACTTTTATTGTTTATTTAAACCATGCACCCATTTACATGCATTATTTATTTTAACATTTTTTTACTGCGTCTCAACTTCTTTAGGATACCGGTACTGTTTTTGTGGTGCTACTAATTCACCTACAATTTTGACACAAGCATCAATTTTGCCACAGTCTGTTTTCTTTTTGGTTCAGACCGTGGGAAACCTTGACCACCACTCCTCCGCTTGTTTGGCTGTGAGAGCCGCAACAAGTTGGTTGTTTTTAGTAATAATATAGCTACAGTTCTCCGTTGGCTGATATGGGAGAGTTTCCAATTTCCATAAGGTGTTACGGGGTAAATCAATTATATTATTCTTAAACAGCCAATCTGTGCCCAAAATTACATCACTAGTCATATACTTGGTTTGAATCAAGTTCCTGGTGATCTTAAAGCACTGAACTGAAAAAGGGAAGCCTTGCACCATGAAAGGGACTTGTATCCAGGGCTTTGGAGCTATGCTCCGGCTCCAGGCAAAAACCTGCAGCTCTGGAGCTGCTCTGCGCTCCAGCTCTGGGCTCTGCTCCAAAGCCCTGCTTGTATCCATTCCTGTCCAGTACTAGGCTTTCCTTGAAATGATTGCAAGACTACGGCCTCCACTTTTGTGCCTTCTTGGGAGGCTGCTTTAATTAGGGAGATGGAGGCTCCGGTATCAGAGCCAGTTTAGGAGCTTGGTTACCCTGCTGAACATATATGTGGGGTCTCCCTCCTGGATCCCAGGTCAGTTTTCTTATGAATCTCCATGGTTGTGCTCCTACGTCAGGGGAGAGTCAACATCCAGTAGGCCTCCCTAAAAGTATTCTAAATCCGTCGCTGGAGGAGGGGGCAGATCCAACGGAGGAGTGCTTGGGGCTGTTACCCCAGACACGTCCCTCCTTCGGGACTGCAATTTAAGGACCTCTTTTACAATATCTTTCATGGGAGCCCAGTCCCACTTTCCCCTATCTCCTCCCAGGTGCATTTATACTCTCCATGCCAACCGACGCATATCAGAGTTAGGCTTAATAGAATCATGTGTCTGTTTTTCTTCGTTGGATGCCTGATATTTTGATAAATCGGGATACAATCTTCCCTTTGCCTTGCTACCTCCTCTGCCTCGGGATCTCCCTCTGGAGTAGTCCCTGCATGTTTCTACCCCTCATGTCGATCCGCTCTTGTTCGAATACGTGACTGTTGGCTCTATTGCTGCCACGTACAAGACCCTTTCTTTCTTTACCATAGGTTATGGTCCGAAGTGAGCGGTTAGTTGTTGGACCATTTTTTTTAGTTCCCCCAAATTGGTTGGGTGGCCATCCTGCCACACTGCCAATTTCCCAGAATAATAGGGGAGCAGAGACATGGCGCAATCCCTTAAGGACTGGACTCTGAATGCCACTTCATCTATTGCGGTGATTCCAGTAACAGTAGCCAAACCAGCCAATAATTGCATCAAGGCCCCTCGAGTGAGATAGTTTTCAGGGTCCTTGTTAGGCTTCTGGGTGGAAGCTATGGTCTTCTCTCCGACTGTTGCCATCATGACCAGGAGACCAAGATCATTGGTAACCGCCCTTCGGTCTAGTGGGGCTCTAAATTCTGGGGCTGCACATATACCCATAAGTCAGTAGCCTTCTGTGGTGGTTAGCCTTTCCCTTCCTGCTAGTAGGACTGCATTGGTGCACCATCTAAAAAAGGTGTCCTGGTTTAAAATCCCCAGATGATTGGCCATTGCTTTTAAATTGGCAGCCAACAGTGGAATTGTGGTAATTGTACTGCTACCCCCACCGTCTACGGGGGTTGTTGTAGTGCGTCATTCAATGGCCGCCACTGGTGCTGTAAGACACTCTTGCGGGTCATTACAGATGTCCCCTTCCCAAGTTTCCTGGGGGTCCCAGATTCCTTCCTCCCAGTCTGGGCTTCCTTTGCACTGAGCATGGTTCCATTCTTCCGCACGTACTGCTGCGAGCTGGGGGGTTGCAAAGCCTATTTTCTGTTTAAGTTGTTTGATTGATTCATAGCTGTTATGGCTTGTAGGGGCTTTACCTTGTTTTAATGTCAATTTTTTTTTTTTTCTTTTCTCCCCCCATGCCTTGTAGGACTTTTTTTTTTTTTTTTTTTTAAGTTCCCTGGAGGCCGTGGTCTGTTCTGACAGGAATCTTTTTTTGCCTTTACACGCCTGGACTGCTTCCTTTACCATGTCTAGCTGGCCTTGGGTATTGGTAGCCAAGACTTTCCAATTGTCTGCTCCTTTGTCTGTTTGGTTTAACCTCTCTTGCAAAGATGCTTTTTCCTCTTTGCAGATGGCTAAGCGGAGGTAACAATCATTACATGCCTCCCGTAACAGCCAGATTGCTGCTGCGTCTCTTTTGGCAGCATTAGGTGGTTTGTATATGAGGAGATATTGAGCCAATCTATCCTCTAGGTCCAAAATGGTGTAGACATCGGCTAGGGCTTGTTCAGTCCAAGGACTGTGCCCATATTTTTGGAGGATTTGCTGAAAAGGAGTGATTTCCTTAACAAAGGGTGAGGTTAGGACTCCTTCCAATTCCATCCCTCCCTCCAACAATACTTTGCCTTGTTTTCTTTTAAATATTTCTAGAAGTTTTGCTTAAACCTTCCTATCACACTTTTACGTGCTGCACTGTGTGATCCAACCTGGGTTTTTCTAACCCTACCACTGCTGACCACTAGCAAGTGGTTTGGCTTGGCTTGGCTTGGCTCCTGGGCCCTTTTTGTCACACCTGACCATCAGCAAGTGACACAGCCTGGATACTATAATTGTATTTGTATGGTATGAGCTCTATACCTATTATCTTTAGCTCCGGGAGGCCAGAGCTCTAGTTAACCAGATCCAAGTGCCGAGCTTGCGAGGGCCGGCGGTGTGCACACTGTTTTTACAGTAATCAAGACATATGCCAAGATCTCCTCTTTTTGCAATTCTCCACCAAAATGTTATACAGTAATAGAATAAAAACCAGCAGGATCTTTTTAAAGGGGATAAGGCAGAATGCCGGGTTTACTGTAAATACAAAATAAATAGAATGCAAGCTATTCCATTGACTATACCTATTAAACTTGCTATTTTACACACACACACACACACACACACACACACACACAAGTTATTATAGTTACCAGCATAGAGGTTGCTTGTGCCAAGTTACTGGCCAGGTAGTCTGGACACGAGGGTGGGCCGAGTCTTGTCTGATGCACATCCAATGCTCCTGGAGGGTGGTTGCAGAACCAGACGCAAAAGTTCTTGGGTTCTGTTCTTCTAGGACTTTGTCCACATGCAAATTTATGGAGATTGCTTCATCATGCTGTTGTTACATTTGAAGTGATAATCAATCAGCAGATGGCACATCCATGACGGCTCCATAACGGCTGGGTGTTATCTTGCTCTTTAATTCTTCGGCTCCTCCATCCTCGGGGTGGTTGGGTGGATTCCAGTTTGCCCTGCGGGGTCATTCGGTTATTTCCACTTTGCACATTTTTTGGCCAACCAATACCAAAGTTGTAACTTTTAGGCTGGTGCATTTTACTCTTTTATTGTTTATTTAAACCATGCACCCATTTACATGCATTCTTTATTTTAATATATTTTTCACTTTTACTTTACCATTTATTTATTAACTTTTTTTAATATATATAAACACAACTTTTGGGGCGTAACAGGTTTTAACAAGTCTGCTTAGCTCACTTACTACACAAACAAACAAAAAACCACAACAAATAAAAATTTCAATATGCTATTCCAAAAAGCAATTTTTTGCAAAATTCTTATTACTGATTAAAACAAACCATCTAAAAATATACTAATACAATTAACAATTCATCCTTATAAACTCCAAAACAAAAAAAAGCATTTTAATTAACACAACCGTAATATCTTAACTAAAAAGCATATTTCTTTTTAATACTCAAGCTTAGCCTAAAACCCACCCCAAACTATACTATACCTATAACAAATTAATAAAACTCAATATAATCCAACACAGGTTACTCCCTAGAGAATGCATTCCTCCCCCAGCCCTTTGGGGGGAGTAAAATTCAGAATATTAGACAGAGTAAGGCTCTCAATTTAAATTCAGGCTTAACATTCCTAAAGCTCATACACTGAATGGATTATACTGCATATGGGCAGGGAGCACAAGAGTCTTCACAGCCAGCCACAACTCACAGGACCCATGTGACTTAAGGGCAAATGTTGTGGCCATTGAACCTGCGTAACACCCAGACACTATAAATCTAAATCCACCCGCGGGCAGACATCAGAAATAAAAACATGCTTTTTTTTTGGGGGGGGGAGGAGTTGTGTGGGAAGGAATGTAATGAAATTCAGAAGGTGATCAAACTATTTTTGAAAAGACAACAAATTACACAGCATATGCTTAGAGCAGAGGAGTGGGAAAGAACAGGGGCTTGGAGCCCAATGGAGGAAAATGTAGATTAAAGGGAGGGGAATAAATGGCAAAGGGCAGGAGGGGAAGGAGTTGAAGGCTCAGGTAAGGGGTGTGTGTAAGGCAACTGGGAAGGGCGACATGGTAGTAGGGCATGTGGGAGAGATTGAAGTAGGGAGCACTTGTCAGCCCTACATTCTCCCCTCCTATGTGTGTACTGGGGGCTGGAGGGGCAGTTCACATATCTTAGAGCTATTTGTTTCAGGTTGCATTTATCTCCATGGTATACTATAGAAATCACACCCTCTTGGAGCTTGTCTATGTGGCATGACAACACGCACAAGATGAACGGGAAACTTCACACCTCTCCAAGCTTCCTATGCTGCAGATGGATGTGTAGCCCCTTGTCAAGGCTCCTTCCCCATTCAACGTTAGGGTATAGATGTGGGGGCCTGCATGAAAACCTCTAAGCTTCTCTACCAACTTAGATCTGCTTTTGCTGCCACCACTTCCAATGTGCTAACTCCCTTCCCTGGGTAGCCTTGAGACTCTTCCACCAATTCCCTGGTGAACGCTAATACAAAACCCCTTGGATCTTAAAACAAGGAGGAATTAATTATTCCCTCTCCTTCCCTTTCCCCCCCCACAAATTCCTGGTGAGTCCAGATCAATCCCCTTGGATCTTAGAACAAGGAAAAAATCAATCTGGTTCTTAAAAAGAAGGCTTTTAATTAAAGAAAGGTAAAAGTCATCTGTAAAATCAGGATGGAAAATAACTTTACAGGGTAATCAAACTTAAAGAGCCCAGAGGAACCCCCTCTAGCCTTTGATTCAAAGTTACAGCAAACAGAGGTAAAGACTCTAGCAAAAGGTACATTTACAAGTTGAGAAAACAAAGATAAAACTAACACGCCTTGACTGGCTGTACTTACAAGTTTGAAATATGAGAGACCTATTCAGAAAGATTTGGAGAGCATGGATTGATGTCTGGTCCCTCTTAGTCCCAAGAGCGAGCAATCACCCAAACAAAAGCCTCCCCCCCACCAAGATTTGAAAGTGTCTTGTCCCTTTATTGGTCCTTTGGGTCAGGTGTCAGCCAGGTTACCTGAGCTTCTTAATCCTTTACAGGTGAAGGGATTTTGGAGTTTCTGGCCAGAAGGGATTTTATAGTATTGTACACAGGAGGGCTGTTACCCTTCCCTTTATAGTTATGACACCCCTTCCATCCATCCTTCCTTTAAAAAAAAAAAAAAAAAGTCTCCCACATCAGCATTATCCTGTGCTAGGAATATGGATACAGCAGCAGTTGCTGATTAATTTCATACAATACTATAGCAGTGCACCAGCTCCGCTATAGCTAAGGTTACAGAATACTTTCTTTTTAAAGGATTACTTTCCCAAGTGCTCTAAAATCCACCTTTGAATGGACTGTCTTGAAATTTGCTATGCCTCATAGGAGTGTATTGTAGGGTTAGTGGTCCAAACTGGGGATTGAGCAAGGGATTCCCACACAGTTCCAGGCCTTCTCTTGACAGCTCAGAGTCCTTAGGCGAACAATAGGCAATCATGGAGACTTTGAAGTAGACCTATTTCCTAATCATCACTGGCAATTAACTACAGGGGTTAGAATCATAGAATCTCAGGGTTGGAAGGGACCTCAAGAGGTCATCTAGTCCAACCCCCTGCTCAAAGCAGGACCAATCCCAACTAAATCATACCAGCCAGGGCTTTGTCAAGCCAGGCCTTAAAAACCTCCAAGGAAGGAGACTCCACCACCTCCCTAGGTAACACATTCCAGTGCTTCACCACCCTCCTAGTGAAATAGTGTTTCCTAATATCCAACCTGGACCTCCCCCACTGCAACTTGAGACCATTGCTCCTTGTTCTGTCATCTGCCACCACTGAGAACAGCCGAGCTCCATCCTCTTTGGAACCCCCCTTCAGGTAGTTGAAGGCTGCTATCAAATCCCCCCTCATCCTTCTCTTCTGGAGACTAAACAATCCCAGTTCCCTCAGCCTCTCCTCATAAGTCATGTGCTCCAGACCCCTAATCATTTTTGTTGCCCTCTGTTGGGCTCTTTCCAATTTTTCCACATCCTTCTTGTAGTGTGGGGCCCAAAACTGGACACAGTATTCCAGATGAGGCCTCACCAATATCGAATAAAGGGGAACGATCACGTTCCTCGATCTGCTGGCAATGCCCCTACTTATACAGCCCAAAATGCCATTAGCTTTCTTGGCAAGAAGAGCACACTGTTGACTCATATCCAGCTTCTCATCCACTGTGACCCCTAGGTCCTTTTCTGCAGAACTGCTACCTAGCCATTCGGTCCCTAGTCTGTAGCAGTGCAGGGGATTCTTCCATCTTAAGTGCAGGACTCTGCACTTGTCCTTGTTGAACCTCATCAGGTTTTTTTTGGCCCAATCCTCTAATTTGTCTAGGTCCCTCTGTATCCGATCCCTACCCTCTAGTGTATCTACCACGCCTCCTAGTTTAGTGTCATTTAGTGTCTTGCTGAGAGGGCAGTCCATACTATCCTCCAGATCATTAATAAAGATATTAAACAAAACTGGCCCCAGGACAGACCCTTGGGGCACTCCGCTTGAAACAGACTGCCAACTAGACATGGAGCCATTGATCACTACCCGTTGAGCCTGACGATCTAGCCAGCTTTCTATCCACCTTACAGTCCATTCATCCAGCCCATACTTCTTTAACTTGGCGGCAAGAATACTGTGGGAGACCGTATCAAAAGATTTGCTAAAGTCAAGGAATAAACACATCCACTGCTTTCCCCTCATCCACAGAGGGAGTTATCATAGAAGGCAATTAGGTTAGTCAGGCACGACTTCCCCTTGGTGAACCCATGCTGACTGTTCCTGATCACTTTCCTCTCCTCTAAGTGCTTCAGAATTGATTCCTTGAGGACCTGCTCCATGATTTTTTTCAGGGACTGAGGTGAGGCTGACTGGCCTGTAGTTCCCCAGATCCTCCGCCTTCCCTTTTTTAAAGATGGACACTACATTAGCCTCTTTCCAGTCATCTGGGACCTCCCCCAATCGCCATGAGTTTTCAAAAATAATGGCTAATGGCTCTGCAATCTCATCCGCCAACTCCTTTAGCACCCTAGGATGCAGCGCATCCGGCCCCATGGACTTGTGCACGTCCAGTTTTTCTAAATAGTCCCGAACCACTTCTTTCTCCACAGAGGGCTGGTCACCTTCTCCCCATATTGTGCTGCCCAGTGCAGCAGTCTGGGAGCTGACCTTGTTCATGAAGACAGAGGCAAAAAAAGCATTGAGTACATTAGCTTTTTCCACATCCTCGGTCACTAGGTTGCCTCCCTCATTCAGTAAGGGGCCCACACTTTCCTTGATTTTCTTCTTGTTGCTAACATACCTGAAGAAACCCTTCTTGTTACTCTTAACATCTCTTGCTAGCTGCAACTCCAAGTGTGATTTAGCCTTCCTGATTTCACTCCTGCATGCCTGAGCAATATTTTTTATACTCCTCCCTGGTCATTTGTCCAATCTTCCACTTCTTGTAAGCTTCTTTTTTGCGTTTAAGATCAGCAAGGATTTCACTGTTTAGCCAAGCTGGTCGCCTGCCATATTTACTATTCTTTCTACACATCGGGATGGTTTGTTCCTGCAACCTCAATAAGGATTCTTTAAAATACAGCCAGCTCTCCTGGACCCCTTTGCCCTTCATGTTATTCTCCCAGGGAATCCTGCCCATCTGTTCCCTGAGGGAGTCAAAGTCTGCTTTTCTGAAGTCCAGCGTCCATATTCTGCTGCTCTCCTTTCTTCCTTGTGTCAGGATCCTGAACTCTACCATCTCATGGTCACTGCCTCCCAGGTTCCCATCCACTTTTGCTTCCCCTACTAATTCTTCCCTGTTTGTGAGCAGCAGGTCAAGAAAAGCTCTGCCCCTAGTTGGTTCCTCCAGCACTTGCACCAGGAAATTGTCCCCTACACTTCCCAAAAACTTCCTGGATTGTCTGTGCATCGCTGTATTGCTCTCCCAGCAGATATCAGGGTGATTAAAGTCTCCCATGAGAACCAGGGCCTGCGATCTAGCAACTTCTGCTAGTTGCCAGAAGAAAGCCTCGTCCACGTCAGCCCCCTGGTCTGGTGGTCTATAGCAGACTCCAACCACGACATCACCCTTGTTGTTCATACTTCTCAACTTTATCCAGAGACTCTCAGGTTTTTCTGCAGTTTCATACCGGAGCAGTCATACTCCTCTCTTACATACAACGCAACTCCCCCACCTTTTCTGCCCTGCCTGTCCTTCCTGAACAGTTTATATCCATCCATGACATAACATAGGGTTAACATAAGGTAATTCATCCATGAAACAGTTTATCACAAACTTTAAAGAGATATATAGAAAATGACACTTTCACCCAAGATTCATCTATATGTTAATATTCCCTTTTGATCTCTGAATCAGTTGCTATAGTGAGACAGGAACTGTCTGTTTACATGGGTAACAACAAGATATAAGTAAACACATACAATTAGTATGACCAAGTCTCTTACAATACAGGTTTGCATTTCAAAGTTCTAGCCTATCTATCTAACATGGAATGGCCCTAATTACCATTCACATACTTTTCTAATATGTCTCTAAAGATTGACTCTGGGTCGTTTAGCCTGCGAGCTGCTTACTCCTTTCTATTGACACCTTACTTGACACACTTTGTATAAGATTCATTGCAATTCTATAACAGTGGTAGCAACAATGTATGACCATGCAAATTTCTAATCCGATAATGTCACACAAGGCCAAGGGGTGTGTGTGTGTGTGTGTCTCAGACTCATCTTAACCTGTGTCAACTCAGTCGCTATCTCAAAAGGTTGAAGATCCGCATGGTCTCCTTGGGATTGATCATTGCATTTCTGGATCCAATCCAGGGGATTGGTATGCCACCCTAGACTTAAGATGCATACTTCCACGTTCCAGTCTTTCAAGGCCACAGAAGATTTGAGGTTTGTGGCAAACCAAGGACATCAACAGTTCGCAGTCCTGCTGTCTGGCCTCTCTGCAGCCTCGAAGGTCTTCACCAAATGCATGGCAGTGGTAGCGGATTTCTCAGGAGAAGGGGAGTCCATGTATTTCTATACCTCGACAGCTGGCACATCTTGAGTGCAAGTGGAGATGGACATCGCCCTCATCCAGTCGACCTTCCGGGTGTTGGGCCTTCTAATTGATGTGCAGAAGTCAACACTGATACCCATTCATAGTAGGAAAGAGCCTGAGACATAAGCCCTTGTATAAGTATAAGGCAGGACCTGCTCACAGAATCTGGCAAGAACACGGCTAATATTGCAAAAATACACATTCCTAAGAAGTGCTAAATTCCGAGTACTCATGCAAACATCCCAATATCAAGGATGATACAAAAACATTCCCTAAAAGATAAGGTCAGGATAACAGTACGTAACTTGTTCATATCAGGGTATAAAGATGTATCTCAGAGGGAGTATCTTTGGCCAGCTTAGGGAGCAGTGGAAAGTCCCGCCACTGACTGAGCTGCATCGATTGTCACTGGCATACATAGAATTCATAAAATATCAGGGTTGGAAGGGACCTCAGGAGATCATCTAGTCCAACCCCCTGCCCAAAGCAGGACTAATTCCGACAGATTTTTGCCCCAGATCCCTAAAAGGCCCTCAAGAATTGAACTCACAACCCTAGGTTTAGTAGGCTAATGCTCAAACCACTGAGCTATCCCTCCCCCCATATCTTAGTATCCTCAGAGTCTGCCAGGTGCTATTACTGTGCTTCATTGACAATAAACCTGGCTAGGTGCCTTTGTACCTTAATGGATCTTGTGGTCATTGGGCGGTTCACTCAAGGTTGCTGTGCCAACTGTCTGTGCAGAGCTAGGACAGCACACACGGAGAACACACACAGCCAAATATCTAACCACACTATTCAGAGAATAGAATTCATCGGGGTGGTCCTCGACTCCCAGCTAGCAAAGGCTCTTCTTCCAGAAGATCGCTTTCAGGCAATCTTGGAGTTAATACGCTACATGCAAGCTCACCTGGTCACGACGGTCAGACTTTGCTTGAGCCTTCCTGGCCACATTGCTTCATGTACATATGTGGTTCGTCACGTGAGGCTGAGACTCAGACCTCTCAAAGCCTGGCTGGCTATGGTGTATTCCCCCTCCAGGCATCACCTGGATAGGGCTATCATGGTGACCCTTATATCCTCAGCTCCCTGTCATGGTGGCTGGATCACGGAGTAGTCTGCGGGGGAATTCCCTTCACAAATTGCCATCAGCAAACCTGGTCTTGGATGCCTCAGCACTGGGCTGGGGAGCCCACCTGGAGACGCTCAGGTCCCAAGGTCGCTGGTTTGCAGAGGAGTTATCACTTCACATCAACGTAGGAGAGCTCAGGGCAGACCATCTAGTATGCCAGGTGTTCTTGCCCCTCATTCCGAATATGACAGTCTCAATTCTCATGGACAATAAATCAGTCATGTACTACATCAATGTTGAGGGACCCATTCTCTCCCAACCCCCATGTTGGGAGACTGTCTATGGGAGTTCTGCATTGTGCACTCGATCGAGATCAAGGCTTCATACCTGCCAGGGGTGCAGAACCAGCTTGTGGACTGCCTCAGCAGGTCCTTCTCCACGCCCAGATGTCACAGTGAGCATCTTTTGCTAAAGGGGATTTTCCCCACATAGATTTGTTTGCTACACGTTCCAACAAAAAGAGCCAACAGTTCTGCTTCCTGAGGGGGTCACAGCCCGGCTCCAGGACGGATGCCTTTCTGATGAGGTGGTCGCACTACCTATTCTATGCCTTTCTGCCCATCCTGCTGATTCACAATTTACTGATAAAGATCAAGCAGGATTGGGCTCGGGTTATTCTAATAGCTCCCAGCTTGGCATAGGTAGCACTGGTACACACCTTGCTTGTTCATCTCTCCCTTGAGACCCCACTCAAGCTCTCTCTGTACCCAGACCTGATCTTGCAAGACCATGGTCGGCTGCTCCATCCGAACCTCAGCTCTCTGGGGCCTGAAATCTGCGGGGCTGAACCCCGAACAGGCTTGCAAAAGTCTCCTGGGCAGAAGGAAACCTTCCATGAGTACAGCTTACTATGCAAAGTGGAAGCGGTTCTCTCTCTGGTCATCCAGATGTGGAGTCCCGCTGACGCAATCTTCGCTTCAGTAATTTAAGATCAACCTCCTATCTTTGAAAGAACAGGGCCTGACCCTTTCCTCTATAAAGGTCCAGTTGGCAGCCATTTCAGCATTCCATCCGAATGTCAACAATAGGTTGGTGTTCTCCCTTGAAATGGTAGACTGCTTCCTCAAAGGTCTGGAGAGGACATTTCCTCAGATGAGGGAACCTCTCCCCCCCCCCCATGGGACTTGAATCTTGTCTTCTTGAAAGTGACGTGGCCACCCTTTGAGGCACTGGCGATGCATTCTCTACTACATCTTTCGTGGAAAACAGCCTTTCTGCTGGTGATTACTTCGGCCAGGAGGGTGTCGGAGATCTGAGCCCTCATGGCAGAACCCCCCTATACAGTTTTCTTTATGGACAAGGACCAGCTTCAGCCGCACCCAAAATTTCTCCCAAAGGTTGTGTCCCAATTCCACTGCAGCCAACCAATCTTTCTGCCAGTCTTTTATCCTAAACCTCATACAAGTAAGGAAGAACATGCTCTGGCATTTTATATTGAAAGGACCAGACCATTCTGTAGGTAACTTCAGCTCTGCATAGTGATAGCTGACAGAATGACAGGGCTTCCCATCTCTGCCCAAAGGATCTCGTCTTGGATCACATCTTGTATACGAAGAAGAACAGGAGTACTTGTGGCACCTTAGAGACTAATAAATTTATTAGAGCATAAGCTTTCGTGGACTACAGCCCACTTCTTCGGATGCATATAGAATGGAACATATATTGAGGAGATATATATACACACATACAGAGAGCATAAACAGGTGGGAGTTGTCTTACCAACTCTGAGAGGCCAATTAATTAAGAGAAAAAAAACTTTTGAAGTGATAATCAAGCAAGCCCAGTACAGACAGTTTGATAATAAGTGTGAGAGTACTTACAAGGGGAGATAGAGTCAATGTTTGTAATGGCTCAGCCATTCCCAGTCCTTATTCAAACCGGAGTTGATTGTGTCTAGTTTGCATATCAATTCTAGCTCAGCAGTCTCTCTTTGGAGTCTGTTTTTGAAGTTTTTCTGTTGTAATATAGCCACCCGCAGGTCTGTCACTGAATGACCAGACAGGTTAAAGTGTTCTCCCACTGGTTTTTGAGTATTTTGATTCCTGATGTCAGATTTGTGTCCATTAATTCTTTTGCGTAGAGATTGTCCGGTTTGGCCAATGTACATGGCAGAGGGGCATTGCTGGCACATGATGGCATATATCACATTGGTAGATGTGCAGGTGAACGAGCCCCTGATGGTATGGCTGATGTGATTAGGTCCTATGATGAGGTCACTTGAATAGATATGTGGACAGAGTTGGCATCGGGGTTTGTTACACGGATAGGTTCCTGGGTTAGTGGTTTTGTTCAGTGATGTGTGGTTGCTGGTGAGTATTTGCTTTAGGTTGGGGGGTTGTCTGTCAGCAAGGACAGGTCTGTCTCCCAAGATCTGTGAGAGTAAAGGATCATCTTTCAGGATAGGTTGTAGATCTCTGATGATGCGCTGGAGAGGTTTTAGTTGGGGGCTGAAGGTGACAGCTAGTGGTGTTCTGTTATTTTCTTTGTTGGGCCTGTCTTGTAGGAGGTGACTTCTGGGTACTCGTCTGGCTCTGTCAATCTGTTTTTTCACTTCAGCAGGTGGGTATTGTAGTTTTAAGAATGCTTGATAGAGATCTTGATACAGACTAACACGGCTGTTACTCTGAAACCTGTCAGCTTGCATACGAGTGTGCTATGACCTCGTGGGCATTTCCCCTCCACCAAACTTAACTGTCCACTCCATGAGGTCTCAGGCCTCTTCGGCGGCCTTCCTAGCACAGGACCCATTCCAGGAGATACGTAGAACAGCAACCTGGTCCTCAGTGCACACATTCTTCACACACTAGGACCTCTTCTGTCATTCGTGAGTTTGCAAATATTATTGCCAGCAGTGCCGAGATTTCTTCAGCTAATTCCTTCAGCAGCCTGGGGTGAACAGCATCAGGCCTCGCTGACTTGAATTCATTCAAATTAGTCAGAAGATCTCTGACATGTTCTTTACTTATCCTGATCTGCATCCCTTCCCCTTTGTCTATGGCAACTTCACTAGTCGTCCGGTCACATGTTATTTTTTTGTGAGAAGAATTAAGCCCCACTTTACTTAAAAGGTAAGTTTTGCACTTTTCAGTCACTATTGCCATCTCCAGGAGGCCAGCCTTGATGACCTCGAGGTCCCTTCCAGCCCCACATTTCTAGGATTCTATAACTGTGTATGCACATGCCTTTACACAGAATGAGAACAACCTGGGGGAAAAGGCACTGGCATACAGGGTCTGTAAGGTTACAAACAGACAAAAGTTAATAGAAATAGGAACTGGTTTCCTGAAGTCACAGATCAGGAAATAGGAACTGGAATAGTAAGGGACCATGTTACAAGCAAATAACATAAGCAATGTCAATTGGCAGGATAGGGAGGGGTGGCTGGCAGCAGACACAGAGTGAGGATAGGGGGCTGTTATACGGGAGACAAGGATGACAGAATTAGCAAGATGTATGGGTATGTTTGACAAAAACAGTAGATCTACCATGACACCTCACCGGGTCATTCACAGAAGCGCAGAAACAGAGAGCTGACTTCACTGTTGACCTCTTGTCTATTTCTTTTAGAGCAGAAGCTCCTCAGGATAAGGTTCAACTCTTCCCTTATGTCATGCACACTGTTCCTTTCTTCTGGTTTAAAAAACACTGTCTTCTCCCCATGCTTTTTTTCCTAATCCAACAGCCAAGTTTCTGAATCTTATTCACCATGCTGCACTGGAGCCAACCAAGAAATACACAGAGCCACAGACAGAGAGCCAGGAAATTGGCTGGAATACCACTCCCTTGGTGAGTAGGATCTCTAAACGCTCTAGAGTATAAAAAGGAGCAGCTCAATGTAGGCCTTGGAACTCATTTCTCTGTTTGAGGAATAAACCCGGAACAAAACTTGAAACAAATATAACCAATGGAACAAAAAAGTGTGGGAAACAGGTTTGGGAAAGAGCTGAGGTGCTAGTGGGTAGCAAATTGAACATTAAATTTTAGTAGAACGTGATGAGTATGCAGCTCTACTCAGAGGTGCCAACTTTCCGAGTTCCAGGTGGGGTGGGTGTGTGCGCGCACTCAACCCCTGCTCCACCTCAGGCTCCGCCCCCACTCCACCCTTTCCCCCAAACCTGCACCCCACCCCTTCCTGCCCCTGCTCTTCCTCCCCTCCCACCCCCCCACCCCCCAAGTTCCTCCTGCATGCTACTGTACATCTGATCGCTGTGGGCAGGAGGCACTGGGAGGGAGGGGGAGGAGCTGATCCGCAGGGCCTGCCCATGGGAGGGCTGTGGGGAGAGGAGCTGATCCATGGGGCTGCCAGTGGATGCTGAGCACCCACTATTTTTTTCCCCATGAGTGCTCCACCCCAAAGCACCCACGGGCCCAACTTGCATAGGCACCGCAGAGTACAGAGGTGAAATGATAGTCCCCCTCTCAATCTGCTGCAACCATATCCAGAATATTTGCATTCAGTTCTGATAACATCAATATCATATGCTACAAATGTTTGTAGGTAAATGTGGTATGACTATATCCTTTAGATAGGTGGGAAGAAAGAACCAGGAAACTACTAATAAACCTGAGGTGTATCCCAGTCAGAATATATATTCTGATTTATGATAAGGAATCAACATGGAAATTCTTGAGGAGAAGAGATGTGAACTCTGACACATGGGTTTATTAAAAACGGATCACATCTGACAAACTAATAGCAGTAATCATGACTGATCCAGCAGAGACTTCTGAGGTTCCACTAAAGCAAAGGAGTGCCTGAAGAATTCTGGTAAATTTCTTCTTGGAAACCAATTAGTTGAGGGAACATAAAACTGATAATTGTATTTGTTTCAAAGTAGACACAGGTCACTTTCTTAGAGCTTCCTCTACTCAGAGGGGAAAAGAGCAGATAGGCAGTCAATGGGGTAGAGTAGAGGGCTTTAGTCTTTTCAAAAATTAGCTAGTTCCTAGATGGATAACACCTGCAAGCAGGCTATCACTTGGGGGTAACAAGGTGTATAGCACACCAAGGGGAAACAATTTCTGGCTGCAGGGATTCTTATATAGACCCTGTGCAACTCACCCCTTCTTGCTACCGACTCCTGGCTTGATTGGTAATGTACTTCTGACCAGCCACAAAGAAAAACGTTTACTCTTTACTCCAGACCTCACGCATTCCTGCTGGCTTTAGTGACATGTTTTTATCCTTTATACCATTAGCCTGCAACAAACGCAGCTAAGGGGTGAGGGATCCCATTCCTGCATCAAACAATTGTTAACTAGTTCCAGCTCCAGAAATGTTAATGTTATGGTGCATCTCAGGTGAGTCAGTTACTGGTGACAATGCCTGAGCTAGAAAGAGCCCAGCTTGACTTTCAGGTGGTTGATTGAAGTTGCAGGACTAGCAGCAATGGGCGAGGGAAAAGAAATACATCTAGAATTGAGCACATCTAAATTGGAGTTAGAGACAAACCTAGGAACTCTCAGTACCATTTTTACGATCACTTTAGAAGTGCAGTTACCAAAAGACAAATGAAGTTTCCTTTTTATGAGCACCTGGCTACTGTAGTAATCCAACAGTGAAGATTTGATGGACTAATGGCCGGTATGGTAAATCCCATCTAGTGCTTTTACCTTAGTGATGATCAGCCAATAACCTGAAATATGAGATTCAGTTACCTTGTTAATCATATAGTCATCCAGTCATGCGGCAGTGAATTGCAGCAACTGACTCCTTGAATCCTTGATCTCAAAGAGAACATCTCCTGGAGACGCTCCTCACACTTTGACCATTTTCTCTTCCACAGATTAGTGTGGACCGCACTGACCGCAGACTGTACTTCCCATGCCGGAACAGTGAGATCACCAAGTACATGGCTGCCATGTGGCGCCTGAAGGAGCAGAGTGAGAACATGCAGTAGGGTGGTAGTAGCAACATTGCTTTGCTAGGCAGAGTTGTACGGTGTTTGGAGTTTCTAAACAACGTTGCCACCTCCTCATTGCCACGAGTAGCCCTGTAGATTTCTGAGCAAGGGAGGAGGAATCTCCAGCTGGGCCATACCTCCTGGAAGCTGACAGCTGTTACAGAAATAAACCCATGTGAAAGTTCTGCTTTTCTCTCTTACTGCTCTCATCCAAGTGGATGTACTAACAACCCGAGAAAGGCTCTACCCTTTTGACAGGCTCCAGGCTTGAGACTGTAGCAAAGCCAGTATTTACTAATTCTGACCTGGAGGTTAAATTCCCCACTTTTACCAAAGGCAGCTGTGGAAAGAGCCATGGGGATCCTCCAATCCCAGTCACAATGAGGGACAGATTTCAGGTCCCTTCCTCAAACATAACACTGAAGATACGATAACCAAATGAGATCTGTCCACACTATTTAATGAGTTCACAGAGGCCAGGCCCAAGGCTTGAGAAGCAGAAAAAAATCTTGGAGGAAAAACTAACAATACAAAGGAATAAGTGACTGTAGATGCACTTCCACTGCAACCATGTGCGTCAAATGGCACCATCCAGCTTGGTCTACAGCAGTTAGAACTGCCTGAAGACTCCAATGTCACAAGGAACACCACCTGCAAGTCATACATACATAGAAACTAAACCAAAGCCACTGGGAAGCAGGGTCTATATCCCACTCAATCCTTATCAGGTTCGACTCTTCATTTTCTGCCTCATCTTTCTGCCCGGTCTCTTCTGTAAAAAGAGAATGACAAATTTAGATCTCTGGTTTTGAAACCCACCCCCTGCTTCTGGCCTTACAGCATGGGAAAGAAGGGGCCTTGTCAGAGCAATGATGCTCACCTTTCAGTTTTTCTGATGCAGGAGTTCAGAACACTGGTAGGGATAAACATGGTATTTTCTCACTCACCTGCACACGATTCCCTTTGGCATGGAACTTGCTTTCCCCCATTCATATCAAACCAACCTATCCAGCCTTGCCCACCACCTAATCAGTCTTGGTCCCAAATACGCAGAGCTCATGTACCACTCTTAACACACATATAGCTCTTCCCTTTGTGGCCAGGGCCCGTCTCCCACTAATGCACAGGACTGGTAATGTGTCGGACACACATCTCACTCACATTGGAACCTTTTTTCCCTGCTTTCCCAGGGCCCTTGTTGTGGGCCACACTAGCCCGGAAGCTGGATACATCATTGTGACTCTCCCGTGTGTTCCATTTTGAGCCTTTCTTCTTCCCACCAAAACCAAACTTCTGATTCTTGTAACGTCGCTTGGCGTTTGGTCTGAAACAGAAACAACCCGTCATCTCTGCTAGGTCCCCACTACCCTCCCTCAGTGAGCTCGCTTGAAAGCTCATGTGCGATGTGGGAAGCTCCCATCCAGCTCCTCCTAGGTGAGGCTCATGTCACTCTAGATTCCATCAGATTTATTTCCAGCTATTGAAAAGACCCATTTGTCTCCCTCTCTCATTGGAGAAGGGCAAAAATATGTAAGACACTCCAGCCTCTGCCCCACCTTGTTTATAACCAGCTTTTCCTCTCTGCAAGTGTTTGCTACCAGCAGCAACTCCTCCCTGAGGTGCATAAGATTGAACATTAGCATTAAGAGCTAGGAATTATCTGCTGCCATCTTGGAGATAGCTGGGGCCTGGTACTATCCTGAAAAATAGCTTTGAAAACTCAGATGGGGATGTATGGGCCCCAGCTGCAATGCTGCTAACTCCCCCATCTCACCCTTTCTTTATTCGTTGACCACCATCTCCTTCCTTCTTCCCCTGATGTGGTGGTGGCTGCTCCCCATCCAGGAAATCCAGCTTGTCAGAGAGACCTGCAAGAGCAGAACATTTGTGGAGCTGCTACCATTGAATCAGACAGAAGAATTTCCAATGTGAGTAAGAGTTACAGCATTAGTTAATGGCAGTTTTATCCCCCACTAGGCAATGCCTATTTAAGAGTCTTTATGCTGCCACTACTGCTGTCCTGTGCACCTCCATGTTCAGCAATGCCCTCTTCCAACTCACTCCTCTCCAGTTTTGGCTAACGACACCACACCCCACATGCTGCCGTGCTCTGTTATCTCACTGTCCTCCTCCCGCTCCCTCAGCACTCTCTTGTGGTGAGACTGATGACTTCACCTTTCTGGTATTTCTTGATTGCATTCAGCACAGTTGCTTTTTCCTTTTGCCTCTTCTGCAGAACCTCTGTTTGTACCTGTAACAAGAGACAATATGGGTTTTGTTCCCTACTATATTCCCAGACCAGGGGTTCTCAAACTGGGGGTCACGAGCTGTCAGTCTCCACCCCAAACCCTGCTTTGCCTCCAGCATTTATAATGGTGTTAAATATATAAACAAGTGTTTTTAATTTATAAGGGGGGGGGTCGCACTCAGAGGCTTGCTATGTGAAAGGGGTCACCAGTACAAAACTGAGAACCACTGCCCCAAACCCTCCCAAAAGGGCTCCACTATCTTTATATTTTCCCACTCCACACCCCCGAACAGGAGTGGTAAACTGGCCAAACAGCTTCATGTTCAAGGCCCTCCTTTGCAGTATCCCCAGACAACAGCTGGAAATGCTGTCCAAGAGGTTTCACTCTCTGGGTTCTCAAACAATAGCTGGGACCACCCCCCACAAGTCCAGGGTCTTGCCACTGATGGATTCCCTTCTTGCCCAATAAGTTTCTCCACCTCCTCACCTTTTTGCCATATTTTCTCAGTGCACGAAGCTGTTTTGCTTTCTCAGACTTCTCCATTGCCGCCTGTTTGCTCTTAAGCTTGTGTCGAATCTTATTAGGAAACGAAACAAATGTGCTTGTTATGCAAAGGAAGATGTGGCTATGTGAACCATGAGCTGGATAAGCCATGTCAGTAGGGCCATTACTCAGGTATAAAAATAACACATGTTGTAAATCTTTACACTATGCACTAAATGTAGTCTATATTTATTAAATCCCCAAGGTCCTCCTAAGGCTGCTGCCTAGATCCAGTGCTAAATTCTCTATTGCATGCAGTGATTTTTAGATACAGCTTCCTCCCTCTCTCTCCAATAGGGTCAGATAACTCAAGGTTGGGAATGCTCACTGCAGAAACTCATGGCATTCTGGTTTTCTTCAACCTAGATTTGGCCAGAAGATTAATGGCATGTACAGAGATCAAGTGCAGCCTCAAGAGAACAAGCTCTTACTGAACAGAGTGAGACAAAGCTATCACTTTTGCCCAATCTTTTTGGATTTATAGATGAGATTGAGCAGTTCCCCTAGAAGGGACCTGAATCTTGGATAATGTTAGTGAACTGGCCTCTCCCCGCCACAGAATTCAATCTGTCCCCTTCTTCCTCACCCCCAAACAATTAAAAGCTTTTACTGGATTTTAAGTAAAAATGCAATTATACAATCAATCCAAGATTAGAGAGATTCTTACTGGAAAAATTCTGCAATATATGGAGGTAACAATTGAAGCATAAGAATAAACCTCTGCTCTTCCAAAGAAAAACCAACAGTAAGAAAAGGAAAAGAAAAAAAAAAAAAAAACCCCACACACACACTTGTTTTCATAGTGAAGTCCTTCCCTGGGAATAATGGTCAGAGCTTCAGGAAGATTGTCAGGCCATGAGAACATTGGGGAAAAAGTCCTGTTTTTAATATTATAAAAACCAAATTCTGTAATATGAACCTAACAGTCAGACTCTGGATTAAAATATCTGATGTATCCAGTTCACTCCTGACTCCCAATTCCCTACTATAATCATTTATATTTCACTTTACAATTCCCCTGTGAGCAGACTATTTCAAAATAGTCCATTATATGGTGTTCTTTGCACTCTCCTCTGAAGCATCTATCACAGGGCACTCTTGAAGACAGACTAGATCACTAGTCTGGATTCCATATGTGCTGACAGACTTCTCAAGTCTGACCATGTTTCACTGATTGAACAATGATACATCTTAAAGTTTGTGCTTTATGTAGTCTAAAACCCACAGTGGGGAACCTGAAGGAAGAAAAGATGTCCAATGCCAATCCAAGTTTAATACCTTCTGCATCTGTTGGTCAGATTTGGCCATCTCTGCAAAGTAATCATCTGGCCTCCTTGTGGGGACTTTTTGGTGATGTAGCCAAGGCAGGGCCTTCAGCACTGCTGCTTGGGCCTGACGGTAACTAGGAAAACAATGGGACAGCAAGTTAAAGTTAACAGTAAGGTCTAAAGCACACTGGGCAGGGACATCAGGAACTCTGCTCATATTAGCTATTTGATGCAAGATAAATAAAATTTACATGAAATCCCAAAACTATATCTGAGGAACATTAAAAATGCAAAGAGCCCAGAAATTAAGGTGCCAACAACATTAACTGAGACACATTGCTCATGTTGTATTTCTATTCCTGTTTTTCTGGTTAACGTGCAGTTTACAATTTTACAAATTGTACTGTAAAATGCAAACCATAAAATAGGCAGAATTGCAATGACACCAAGATGCTACAGGAACTTCCATTTTTACTTTGGAATCTTAGTGGTGTACTACAGGTATTTATTTTTTGAAGAAATTATCTGTTTAATTAGGCATGGAAATTAGTTACCACCTTGCAGCTGCTGCTTTTTCGTTGGAGACGGTCTTCTACAAGACTGGTTTAACAGGGAAGCAATTTGTTGACATTGTGCAACTACCCTGGCAAATTTAATGTAGGTTTAGAATGTACAGAATACCAAAAAATTGCAGTGCCCATGATTCTCTCATGTCCTTGAAATTAAGATAGTCTGGAGGATTTCATTGTATATGTTTCAAGGAGATAATATCCCACATGAAACTAGAGACCACCTCAAGACCTCTGGTTAGGAGGACACAGATATAAAAAAAAATATATATATATATATTATATATATATATATTATATATATATATATTATATATATATATATATATATATATATATATATATATATATATATATATATATATATCTCAATTTTGGGATTTTCTACTGCCAAATCATTACTAAAGTACCTGAGTGCCTTCCACAGGAAATACAGCTTGATATGGTTTAATATACTCCCCCCGCGAAGTTTATATTTTGTAAGGAAGCAGTTCTCTAAAGAGAACTTAATATATTTGAATTTAATTAAAAACAAAAGTTCTTAACAAGAAAATTCAACACTTATTTCATACTTTAAATTTAAGCTTTTTTATCTAGCGGAGATTTAAATTATCTGAATATAAAGCACAGTTTTTAAGAGTCTATTTTAAGTAGCAACCAAGGTTTGTATTACTAAAATATTTTCTCATGATTGATAATTTTATAATCCAGGCCTGCCAAAAGAGGTAAAGCACAAAATCTCAATCCAAAACATGGAAGGATTTCAAGCTTCAAGATATCTTGATCTATTTTGGAATATATTTTGAGGGTTTATAGCAGCATGACACACGGGTGGTGAGTTGTTACACATGTATATGCATTAGGGATTGAAAGTGATATGACATCAGCATGTGAATGGAAGGCATGACACTGAAGGCGTGCAGTGCATGGTGAGATGTGATAGTGATGCAACACTAGGGTTGCGTATATGGATAGACCATGTGTGTGGTAAGACTCTGGGACCCCATATGAGAATGTCGCCCCCTCTCACAAGCTCATCTCTCTCTGGAAGTCATCCTCAGGGTCGACGGTGGCTTTGTCAGGTGTGTGATATGAGGTTGGATTCATGACGTTTGGTGCCTGACCCAAGGTCACATCCAGCCTTTCCACCCAGGCTAGGTGCTGCTTGAATTCAGACAAACATTGCTTCAAGCCATCCTAGAAAAGGAAGGACAGCTCTATTAACAGCAAGACACAAAACAACAAGTTTGTCTTCTGAAGGCTAGCAATTCTATATGTCCATATTAGGATGGGCTGCCCCTTTAAGGGAGTTGGGCTCAACCCCACTCTTGACTTGTTAGCTGCCTCCCCAGGATGGCCTTTGAGGCAGATAAGACTGTCTGCTGAACTCAATTTAAGAGAGCAGCAAGATTCCTGTGGAGAGGTAAGGTCAAAGAGGACCAAAGAAGGGGCTCTCCATACCAGCTAGATGCAAAGGCTACCTGCAATGAGGGGCAGGAGCTGAAAAGCCTTAAGAAGCAGCTTGAGGAAATGCCAGGCAGCATGAATTGAATTTTGGGGAAAAAACTGCAGAGTGGGGTAAGACTTGTTTTGACTTAACCTGACATTTAACTGTAATGATGTTTTAATAAACCAGACCCCAAGAAGGGGTGTTTGACTCAAGAGTCTGGGTGTAGTTTGAGAACCCCGAGAAGGGGAAATCAGGCAGGGTTCAACACCAGATCAGGTCCATGACTTAAATGAGTGATTGTGTGATCTTATAATTTTGTTCCTTCCTTGCTTCCCACTCTTTCATGCAACAGCAACCTGATTTTAGATTGTGGAAAGTACCCAGTACACTCTTGGACATGCAAAAATAACACTACTACTAAAGAATCTAAAGTTAATATGACAGCAAATGAGTGTGCTTCTACGGGTATATCTACACTGCAATTTGGAGGTGTGACTGAAGCAAGTATAGACATACCCGAGCTAGCTCTGATCTAACCAGATTAAAGCTAACTCAAGTAACAATAGCAGTGAAGCTGCAGCAGCACAGGCAGAGGCTGTCAAGTATGTACCCAGGGTCTGGGTGGGAAGAGCAGGTCCTTGAGCGTCACTGTTATTATTACTCAAGCTAGCTTTGATTTAGCTAGATCAAACCTTCCAATTGCAGTGCAGACATAACACTAGCATAGGGTATGCTGTGCAGAGTGAGTGTTGGGAGCAGTGATCCAATACTGTCAGGCAGGCATACACACCAACCAGCCAGCAACTCTACTGACCTTTTGCAAGTGCATTTTGGAACAAACTGGGCTCAGCCCAATTATTAAGCTCTCCACAAGCTAAAAATCTTCTTCCAGCAAGGTATTTTATTCCCTAAACATATGTGCCTGCCATATACCAGTTCAGTGTCCCCACAAGACTGCTCCAGAAAGTGTTTTGGTACATCAAATGCTGTTCTGGGAGAGTGAGTATGCACTAGGGAACTGAGTTATGTAGTAATGGCAGTCAAACCATAGTTATGATGAACTCCTAATGGAAGCTCAGTTTCTGATTTTGGATCCACCCACCTAAAGGGTCACAAAAAAGACATATAATGGCTTCAAACTTGGTAGGTTAGCCTTGTGGCAAAGGTAAAATGTTCTAAAAAATTTGAAGCGAACCAAACACTAAAATTAAAACCCCAAAAGGCAAAGAAAAGTTACTTTACTGGACTCCCTCAGCTGGGATCTACCTACTTCCCAGGATCCTGGGGAGAAGGCAACAATTGGTAGAGCCCAGCAAATCTGCCAATATCCACTTTATATGCGCACCCGCGGACCATGTTTGCGGACTGCAGATGGACGTGGATCCAAATTTTGTATCCGTGCAGGGCTCCAACAATTGGTCCATGATATGGGTTGACTATCCAACCTTCTAATGTTTAATCATAACCCAAACGCCAAAACCTCAGCATGGCCACCTTAGTCTTCAACAACTTGAGATAACCTGATAGTTGCCACAGGCCATGAAATTGTAAACAAAAATATTCTGTAATCTACCTGGAAGCTAAAGTCAATCAGTAATATTGACCCTGGTGTCTCAGCATCACAGCAGTGAAGAAAATGATCAACTCACTTAAGGAATTCATAGTGTAAAACGAAAATTGGTACGGCAGTACTAGTCCCATAAGAAACCCAGCCTTTACCACTGCAGCATTCCCCACCAAAGATGTATGGGGTAACTAAATATATGCTCTAAGAGTTTTTAATTCACTAACCTCTATGATTCCTATAGGTAGCCACATGTACAATCCCAACCTTCATAAGCAAACTCCTCCCATATAAGCACTTGCATGCACACACCAGAATCACAGCCTACAGACACATTACTCACCACATTGTTAAGAGCCTTCTTGTGCCCCTCAAGCACGACATTCAGCCCTGGCTTCAGGGCACCCCTGGAAAATGCTGCCTGGAGCTGCACAGAAGGAGATTGGTCAGGGATTGGTCCAGAGAAGATGGATTATGTCCCTTGCCAGGGGCTGAACACTTGGGCCAAGGCAGGGACTTATCACTCAAGCACATCCGTAATCAGAAAAGCCAGCTTACTAAAGGGGAGGGGACCCAGATAAAAAATGTGAGCTGATATCCCACAACAGGCCACGAGACAGAAGGGCTGATCTTTCTCTGCAGATACACCCCCCCCCCCCCACACACACACACACCCCCAATAGCTGTGGTGGAACATTGCTAGTTTAATTGATGAAGCTTGATGTTCTAATTGATGCCTCCACCCCAACCCCCTTTATTGTATAGCATTAGGTGATCTCATCCAGGGGAATCTGCACTCCTCCTCCTCCTCTTCCCCACACAGCATTGGGGAAATCTTGCTCAAGCCCTTTGGCAAGAAGTTTACCTCTTTATCAGTGATGACCGATTCTTCTGACTCTGACTCTGACAATGACTGATTTTCGTAGTCTGCCATCTTTAACTTGGAGAAAGAAACAGATGAAGGTGATGTGTACTCTGTTCTATTCGGGTTCTCATACTATGTTCACCTCTGTATCTACAGAGGTGCATAAGGATGGAAGAGAGTCTGACTTGTTCCCAGCCTGGCCCAAAAGAGATGGTTGGTTGCAGAGTGAATGTGTCATGTTCCCTGTGCAGAAACATGATGCTAGATGCATAGAGGGAGTGTGCACATGTGCTTTGTTCCCTTGATTGTGAATTGCTGTCTGATGTTGCTAGTTCTGAAGTGCTGAGACTGAAATTCCTCCTCCAATGGATTTTTACTACAGTATTCACAGATATTGTGTTCACAGCCCTGTTTTCAGACACACAGCTTTCCAGAAATTCTCATCTTTTTATGCTGGGTCTCAACACATTTTTTTGTATTTTCTCACATATTCATTCATGTGGCTGTTCTAGCGCCACAGTAGCCTCTGGTGGGCAAAAGGCAGAACTGCAGCACTTATTAGGCAAAAATGTATTTTATGTGGGAAAATATAAAATTCTATGCTCAGTGCGGCAGGAGCAGAATTCATTACAGCACCCTGCCTGCGGAGCCAGGTTAGGACAGAGTGCTGGGCGGGCCGGCACAGTGTCCACAGACTGAGGTTCAGAATGGCTAGTGGGCAGGGGGTGGGACAGACTGGAGAATGGGCTCAGGAGCTAGTGGGGTGACAGTGTTGAGCCTGTGGATGGGGGCGGGCGGCTGCAGAGATCCATGGGGATAGGGGCAGACGTGCCTGACTGAATGGGAGAAGCATGGGGTCAGCCAGGGTCTAAATTGGGGAGGCTTCCTAACACCGTAACAATTCCCCTGCCCCCCAAAGAAAAACCTCTCACCTACACCCAACCCCCTCCAAGTTTACTCCCAGGCGTCTTTGCTCCCCCCAAGCCTTTGTACTGCTTCTGACTGGTGCAGGAAATAGTTCTGTATTGTAATTTAAAAGAATTACATAAAGTTCCGTATTAATATGCCTAGTAAGGAATCTATTTGTCAAAAAAAATTACCAGCATATTTTTTTTCTGATCTGTATTGTTACAGACATACTGACAGATATTTTGAAATTACCAAAATAATTGTAACTGGCACGATTATATTGTGTTATTTTGACAAATAAAATATGCAGAATTTTCAAATATTGTGTGCAGAATTTTTAGGCACAGAATTCCTCCAGGAGGAACATTCAATTCATGTTCCCTGTTTGTACGAGTTGTTCAGTCCCTCTGAAGCTAGATAGGCCGTTGGTCTGACCCACTATGGCTGTTCTCACGTTTTCCACACAGCATCAAGGAAAGGAAAACATTGTACAGCCACAAAAGCTGGCAGGTGGACTCAAAGACATGGAGGGGTAACCTTTTTACACAAGGTATTAAAGTTAACTACAGCTCAGATTCACAGCACCTCCTTTCTAATCTCTTTCAATTATAGAAATTTTAGCCCCCAACCCTGGAAGCACTAATACATATATTATACTTATATAATTATATATTATACTATATGCATCCGAAGAAGTGGGCAGTAGCCCACGAAAGCTTATGCTCTAATAAATTTGTTAGTCTCTAAGGTGCCACAAGTACTCCTGTTCTTTTTGCAGATACAGACTAACACGGCTACTACTCTGAAACTAATACATATGTAATTTAACGTATGAGAAGCCAACTGAAATCAATGGGACTACTGAAGCGCACACAGGTATTCACATTAAGTACTTACAGGACGGGGCCTTAGGCATAACCTGTAACAGCAAAGGTTTCCAAATAGGAGTGTGATTTTTAAGTAGTCGGTGTCCCGTTAAAGCATAGTACAAACGCAGCTACACCGAGTGCTGGATTCCTGAAACTCACGGAGAGCTGGTTTTGAACCACGGGTCCAGGGCGGGCGGTCACCGCGCAGGCTGGAGGGGGGGAGGGGTAGCTGTGAAGAGGCGGGCGGCGCCCAGGGGCCGTCGGTCTGTTAGCAGCAGAGTGAACCCAGTAGGGGTGGGGAGTCTCGCCGTTTAAATTCTCCAGGGCGCCTCCCCCCACGCCAGGACTAACTCGGTACCGATATAGGCTCCACCAGGGCCCAGGAAGACGAGCCGCAGCAGCGGGCAGGGCGGGAACCCAGGAGCCCGGGTCTGGCCGAGAAGGGGGCAGCACGGGCGGAGTCCCCCAGTCCACGTGGGGTCAGCCCAGCGCGGGGGGAGAGCCTGCGGGGACCGGTGAGTAGCGGCCCTGGGGACAGGCGCTGGGTCCCGCTCTTACCTCAGCAGCCAGTTCCTTTCCCTGCCACGCGGACCCTCAGCACCAAAAACAGGCGGCCCGCGAGAAACTCACTTCCGGACTTCGCCGAGGCTTACTCAGTTCTGCTTCCGGGTCAAACTCTCGCTTGTGGGACTCTGTCTCCATGGCAACAAGCCTTGAGGCGCAGAGGATCGCAGGGAGCGCTGCGGTATGTGGGGAACGGGCGGGGGCGCGAGGAGGGAGGGTGACGGGAAGAGGGGGCTGAAGCGAGGAGCCGGTGGCGAAGGTGGCGCGGAGAAGGGAGCCTGACGTGGTGGGGCGAAGCGAGAGAGCAGGGAGCCGTTGGTGCGGGCGGTGGTCGGGAAGTGAGGGGCCAGGGGGTGTCTGTCTTAGGCCCTGTATCTCTCTCCCAGCAGAACCCGCAGCATCGGGGACACCATGTCCGTGATTGTGGCTCAGTCTCTCCACATCTTTGGACTCCGCTCTCGAGTCGCAAACAATGTTTGTTACTTTGATGAACAGATAATAATATATCCCTCGGGGAACAGCTGTGTGAAATACCATCTAGAGCAGAAATGGCAGAAATTCATCCAAGGTAACACCCCTTCCCTCTCACAGACACAGTGCGGCTGTCCCTACTCGCACAGATGGAGTGTGTCTCACCCACTGGAGCTTTATACACTCCTGTAAGTTGTTCACATGAGTAGTCCTGTTGATTTGGTTTCCCTTTGATCTGTGCTGAAGTGGTTGCAGAGTTGGGCCTAAGAGGACAGGTAATATAAAAAGAGTGGGAAGAGTGATGCAATCAATATATGTATATGACATACCATTAAAACAGTGTTAAAAAATAAGGTTGCAAAGTGAAACATTCATAAATTAGGAAATGCCAGTATTAACATTGTTTGTACAATCTTAATTCTTGTACATATAGAGCATGATACACTCTTCAATTACATGTTCACATTCTATTTGTTCTACAGGATCCTTACCTCATTCAGTGTACAAATCCGGGAGCTGCAGGGTCCCCCCACTGCTCGGCGCGACTGGGCAGCTGTGGGGGGTTCCCCTGCCGCCACCTCTGGCTGGGCAGCTGCAGGATCCCCCCCACCAGGGTCGGGGCTGGGAGCTCTGGACGGGGGGGTTGAAGCTCCAGCCCGGGGCCAGAAAATGTCACAGAGCTCAATGGAAGTCACAGATTCCGTGACATCTGTGACATAATCGTGTCTTAATCATATCTCCTTTCCATCTTCATTTTGATAGCCTAAACAAAACAAGCTTTTTTAGCCTCCTCTCCTTAAGATAGGCTCCCCATTCCTGTGATCATCTTAGTAGCCCTTCTCTGCTCCTGTTCTAGTTTGAATTAATCTCTTTAGAACATGAGTGACCAGAATTGCACACAGAATTCCAGATGAGGTCTTACAAGTGCCTAGTACAATGGTGTTACTTCCTTATCTTTATTAGAGATACCTCATCTGGTGCATCCAAAGATCGCATTTGCCTTTTCCACTGCCCTATTATATCAGTGGCTCATAGTTATCCTGTGATCAACTAATATGCTCAGGTCTCTCTCCTCCTCTGTCATTTCCAACTGAGGTTTCCCCAATTTACAGCTGAATTTTTTTGTATTAATTTATTAGTCCCAAAGTGCATGACCTTACACTTTGTATTATTAAATTTCATGCCATTTCTATTACCCCAGTTCTCTAGGTCATCCAGTTCTTGTTTGATAATAGATTCTTTAGACAAAGATCAGAATATCAAAGAAATGTATCAAGTTAGTTTGGCATGATCTACCTTTGGTAAACATATTGCATTTTATCCCATTTATCTCCATAGTTCTTAATTATTCTTTCCTTCAAAATCTGTTCTAACAGATAGTGCAGGTCTTGGACCACCAGTGATGTGCTGCCACTGGGAAGCACCAATTAATAGGCAGACCATTGCATAACAATACAAACATATTAGGATTTTTTAAATATTATACATAAAGAGTCAACTGTTCCCAGTCTACTCATCATTAATTGGCTCATTTCTTCTAGTCATGACAGCAAAGGTAGGTCTTGAGAAGGGATCTAAAGGAAATGCAAGTGACTTCAGGGAGGGCATTCAGTGTAAAAGGGACAGCATGGAAGAAGCCACAAGAATATTTTTACTTTTTGCGGATACAAACTAACACGGCTGCTACTCTGAAAAATATTTTTGTGAGAAGCTAAGGACTTGTCTACATGGTAAGCACTAGTGTACACCAGAGAGGTGTCAATTCTAATGTGCATTAATGTGTCATGCACTAACTGGCCCATGTGGACCCTGTTGGTATGCCCTAAAAGTTCCCTAGTGTATTTTAACCATGGAAATGTAGGGCTGGAAGGGACCTCAAGAGGTCCTCAGGTTCAGCCCTCTGTGCTGAGGCAGGACCAAATACATCTAGAACATTCATAACAGGTATTTGTCTAACTTGTTCTTAAAAACCTTCAGTGATGGAGATTCCATAACATCCTTTGGAAGTCTACTTCAGAATTTGACTACTCTTATAGTTAGAAAGTATTTCCTAATATCATAGAATCATAGGACTGGAAGGGACCTTGAGAGTTCATAGAGTCCAATTCCCTGCACTCATGGCAGAACTAATTATTATCTAGACCATCCCTGACAGGTGTTTGTCTAATCTGCTCTCAAAAGTCTCCAATGATGGAGATTCCACAACCTCCCTAGGCAATTTATTCCAGTGCTTAACCACCCTGACAGTCAGGAAGTTTTTCCTAATGTCCAACTTAAACCGCCCTTGCTTCAATTTAAGACCATTGCTTCTTGTCCTGTCCTCAGAGGTTAATGAGAACAGTTTACCACTCTCCTGCTTGTAACAACCTTTTATGTACTTGAAAACTTGTTATCTTGTTCCCCTCCTCAGTCTTCTCTTCTCCAGACTAAATAAACCCAATTTTTTCAGTCTTCCCTCATAGGTCATGTTTTCTAGACGTTTAATCATTTTTGTTGCTCTTCTCTGGATTTTCTCCAAATCTTTCCTGAAATGTGGCACCCAGAACCAGACACAATACTCCAGTTGAAGCCTGACCAGTGAGGAGTTGAGCAGAAGAATTACTTCTCATGTCTTGCTTACAACACTCTCGCTAATACATCCCAGAATTATGTTTGCTTTTTTTACAACAGTGTTACACTGCTCACTCATATTTAGCTTCTGATCTACTAGGACCCCTAGATTCCTTTCTGCAGTATTCCTTCCAAGGCAGTCATTTCCCATTTTGTGTATGTGCAACTGATTGTTCCTTCCTAAGTAGAGTACTTTGTTATGCCTAACAATTTGTTCCATCTTGTATTTAGCTGTGGCACTTTGATTACCTTTCACAGACCTGAAGAAGAGCTCTGTGGCACTTGAAAGCTTGTCTCTTTCTCCAATAAAAATTGGTTCAATAAAAGATATTACTGTGATGGGTTCCCCCCCGGGGTGCCACCTGGAACTGGGGTACCACTGAACCCCCCTGACCCACCAGCCTGGGCTCTCTTTACACTATACTGCTGTGACCAGCCTGCCAAGCCCTCTCCCAGGCTCCAGCCTGCACAAATACAGGTAGGGACACACCCAACTGCAGTTACATACAGATGCTGTGATCAGCTCTGCATGGGGAGGCACAGCTAGGGCACCTCCCAGTTCCTAAGGCATGCACTTAGTCTCTGAAGTGTAAACCCAAAATTATATCATCTTGCACTGCACAGAGAACAGTACAGCATAAGCTCATGAAATTCTCCCCTATCCCTCAGTGTGGAGAGAAAATATACAACAGCTTTCAGTCCCAAGTTAGGATTTCCACACACACTGGTTTTAGACAAAACAAAAAAGTTTATTAACTACAAAAACACTTTATTGATTATAAGGGATAGCAAACAGATCAAAGAAGATTACTAGCAAATAAATAAAACACGCAAACTAAGCTTGATATGCTACAGTAAAAGCTGGTTTATCCGGCATGTTGGGGGAATCGGGTGCCGGTAAGTGAAAAATACCGGTTAACGAAGAGGTAGGGAGTTTGGGTGCGGGAGGGGGTGTGAGGCTGGGGGTTGGGTCACAGGAGGAGGTGCAGGGCGCAGGCTCTGGGAGGGAGTTAGGGTGCAGGAAGGGGCTCAGGGCAGCAGGTTGGGGCACAGGAGGGGGTGCGAGGTACCAGATCCGGGGGGTGCTCACCTTGGGTGGCTCCCTGCAAGCAGTGACCTGTCCCGGCTGCTCCAAGGTGGAGGCATGGCAGGCGGCTCTGTGTGCTTCTCTGCCTGCAGGCGCCGCCTCCTGCAGCTCCCATGGGCCGCAGTTTCCAGCCAATGGGAGCTGCAGAGCTGGCACTCGGGGTGGGGTGGGGGAGGTGCGGAGCTGCCTGCTGCACCTCCACCTAGAAGCAGCCAGGACAGGTCACCGCTTGCGGGGAGTCACCCGAGGTGAGTGCCCCCCAGATCCGGCACCCTGCACCCCCTCCTGCGTCCCAACCCACTGCCTCGAGCCCCCTCTGGCACCCAAACTCCCTCCCAGAGCCCACGGTCTGCACCTCCTCCAGCTCCCCAACCTCCAGCCTCACACCCCCTCCCACATCCAAACTCCCTCCCTCTTAGTTAACTGGCATTTTTCACTTACCGGCACCCGAGTCCCCCAACATGCCAGATTATAGTCCGTTTGGTGCTGGTTTAACTGGAATTTCAACAAAGATCAGAAATGCTGGTTTACAGAGCTTTCCGATTGATGAAGTGCCAGATAAAACAGCTTTTACTGTACATAGATCGGATACGAATAGCAAATTTTTACCCTAAATGGTGATGCAAGCAGGCTTCAGACTCTTAAGGAGCAAGCTGCACTAATTTACAGCTTGGAATCCCCCAGGGTTTCTTTCACAGGCTAAAAATCCCTTTAGCCTGGGTCCAGCACTTCCCCGCAGTTCAGTCTTTGTTCATCAGGTGTTTCCAGGAGTCTCATTGGGCGGGGAGTCAGTGAAGAACTACGATGATGTCACTCTCCTGCCTTATGCAGCTTTAGCATATGGCGGAAACCCTGTGTTTCAAAGCTTGGTTCCCACATCAGTCAGTGGAAAAACACTGGTATCCCAAGATGGAGTCCCATACCAGGTGACCTGGTCACATGTGCCTGTAGTGTCATAGCAGCCATGAGTCAGAGGCTGTTTGTAGCATCCTCCAGCATTCTTAACACCTCATTAACACTCAGCAGTGTTGTCCTTGGTCAGTGGAGACTCAAAGTTCAGAGGTGCTGTCACATGAGTTCACCTCCCAGGTGGGGGGCAAGAAGGCACCTTGTTCATTCCTCCAGCTGCTCACTGTTCGCTTTGGCCACTGTTTGTTGTACCACCATTCACTCCATCGCTCTGTTGCCAATGGCCCTGTGCTGTCACCTTCTGCTGCCACCTGCCACTGTGACTGCTGCGAGTTGGTCTCTTCAGGTTCCAACCGGCTCTCAGTGATTTCAGGTGAGCTCTCAGTGTGGGAACCTCGCTGCTAGTGCAGACTGGGCCATCTCTTCCACAGAAACACTATCCCACAGCAGGTCTCAGCACTTAGACCTGATTATCAGTAATTTCAGCTGTAGCAGTCACTTAACAAAACAAAAGGCTATCTATGGAGCCTAATCAGCTCTATCTTTAAACAGTGGAGAGGGGCAGGTCAAATAGTACTTGTGACTCAGGCAGACCATCAGGCAAAACACCTGGTCCCCACCCTCTCTCGTGATGCTCTCAATCAGCACAGGCTAAGTACAGTTCTACTACCCTTTACTCATACCATAAGAATAACATTTCCTCTCTTTCCCCCCCCTGCACATTCAAGTGATATGTAACCCAACCCCAGCCAAAATCTATCACTTGGGCAACACAGATCTTGTTTCTTGGATGCCTAGGTAGATTAGTTTCAGAGTAACAGCCGTGTTAGTCTGTATCCGCAAAAAGAAGAACAGGAGTACTTGTGGCACCTTAGAGACTAACAAATTTATTAGAGCATAAGCTTTCGTGGACTACAGCCCACTTCTTCGGATGCATCCGAAGAAGTGGGCTGTAGTCCACGAAAGCTTATGCTCTAATAAATTTGTTAGTCTCTAAGGTGCCACAAGTACTCCTGTTCTTCTTTTTTAGGTAGATTAGGTGTAAATGTAAATACAGTCTGGTCCTGAAGCCTTTCCCCCCAGCCCATCGCTAGCTGTCAGGGAGAGCTCAATTAGGCTTTGCTTACAAATCATCATTTGAAATTATTAGGTTGGCTAACATCACCGAAATGAATGCACTGACATTGTCATAAAAAACAACAGCTGTATAAGGAAGCTAGTCTATGTTCATACTTTTCAAATCTATTATACTTTTTCAGATACACGTATTTTAATCATACACTTTATATGCTTTTAAAGTGTTGTGGCAAAGTACCTTCTTCTCCTCAGCAGGCTCAGTTCTTTTTAGCCTTGGAGACTCAGGCTTGGGCAAAGCAAATCCTCATAGGTAGCACAGGGTCTGGCTATTCCTTCCCTCACTCAGTCCCTTGTGCTTGTTTTTCTTCCCTTCTGGGGACAGAGTGCAGCCTTCCTTGCTGGAAAGGTTCAGAGCCTTGCTGCACCTAGCTTACTGGTAGCTTCCCTGCTTCTCTCACTCTCTTTCCCCTCCCCCCAGGGAGGGTTTAAAAAGGTCTCAAGCAGTTGGAGCCAGCTAAACCTAATTAGTTCCCTGGTAACCCTTTTCCAGCTGCACCTTATTTCCCGTGGTTATCTCTCCTCAGTGGATTGGGAGAGGCCTTTTAACGCCCTGGGACTAATGACTACCCTCACCCCCTTTGTAGCTGTTTGTCCTAATGCGGTGTTGGGATGCATCAGGTGAGGTATTTCCAGTAAAGATAAGGAGGTGTTAGTACCATTATACAAGGCACTGGTGAGACCTCATCTGGAATATCGTGTGCCGTTCTGGTCTCCCATGTTTAAGAAGGATGAATTCAAACTGGAACAGGTTCAGAGAAGGGCTACTAGGATGATCCGAGGAATGAAAAACCTGTCTTATGAAAGGAGACTCAAAGAGCTTGGCTTGTTTAGCCTAACCAAAAGAAGGCTGAGGGGAGATATGATTGCTCTTTATAAATATATCAGAGGGATAAATATTGGGGAGGGAGAGGAATTATTCAAGCTTAGTACCAATGTGGACACAAGAACAAATGGATATAAACTGGACATTAGGAAGTTTAGACTTGAAATTAGACGAAGGTTTCTAACCATCAGAGGAGTGAAGTTCTGGAACAGCCTTCCAAGGGGAGTAGTGGGGGCAAAAGACATATCTGGCTTCACGACTAAGCTTGATAAGTTTATGGAGGGGATGGTATGATGGGATAGCCTAATTTTGGCAATTAATTGATCTTTGATTATTAGCAGGTAAATATGTCCAATGGTCTGTGATGGGATGTTTGATGGGGTGGGATCTGAGTTACTACAGAGAATTCTTTCCTGGGTGCTGGCTGGTGAGTCTTGCCCACATGCTCAGGGTTTAACTGATCGCCATATTTGGGGTCGGGAAGGAATTTTCCTCCAGGGCAGATAGGCAGAGGCCCTGGAGGTTTTTTGCCTTCCCCTGCAGTGTGGGGCACTGGTCACTTGCTGGAGGATTCTCTGCACCTTGAGGTCTTTAAACCATGGTTTGAGGACTTCAATAACTCAGGCATAGGTTATGGATTTGTTACAGGAGTGGGTGGGTGAGATTCTGTGGCCTGCATTGTGCAGGAGGTCAGACTAGATGATCATAATGGTCCCTTCTGACCTTAAAGTCTATGAGTCCTGGGTTTGCCACAGTGTGTATTAATGTTTCAATTTCAATTCAAATTTCCAAACAATTACTAAATTGGCAACACTGCATGTAACTAGTTCATAACACCGGGGCGGGGGGTGTTGGGGAAATTCTGAGGGGGGTGTACACACACACACACCCCTGGATGGGTGTAGGGAAATTCCTGTTGCCAGGTGAAACTCATTTTCTGTTTAAGCCTTTCTGATTTTATCTCTACGTGCTTGTAGTACTGTTTAAAACAGGACTACATTAACGCACACTAGAAAACTTTAGTGTGTGCTGGTAGAGTCCACATGGGCCAGTTAATGCACGACTCCCCAGTGCTCACTAAAGTTTACATCTCACTAGTGCAGACTAATGAACCTTGTAGACAACCTCTAACAATGGATGGGCAAAAGTTAAGGTTTATTATGGGACCTAGTTGAAACCTTAACTAAGGAGAGAGTATTGTGTCTCTAAAATAAATTACTGTCCAGAAGTATATTTGTCTCCAAAGGAGGAAAAATACCTTGTAAAATGCATGCTGACCAAATTACTAAAAAAAATTCCTTAAAGAAATCATAATGTATGTAAAAATTATCAGGGTGAAATCCTGACCCCATCGGAGTTAATGAGAGTTTTACTCTAAGTCAAAGATAAAATGGAAAACTTTTATACAATACAAAATGATAAACAGTAACACAAATAAAAACATGAAAGATGAAAATAACAGTATATAGGAAAGAAAACAATGTTACAAGATGCTAGATATGTGTATCTAAGGTTATAGAAAAAATGTGATGAACTAGTGTATTTGAGAAATTAGTATGTGATTGTGTAGTCAAAGTCTGTAACTTAGGTTATGTCTACACTTGCGAGCATTCATAGGTAGTTGTCGATGTACTGCTAGTGCATGGACCGCGTGTCCACATATGCTGTTCTCGGCATGGGTGCACATGTATACCCTCGTCCACACTTCCCCTTGTGGGTTTGCCATGTTAGTGCTGCCATTTCAGGGACAATATCCCAGAGTATTGTGCATAACAGGAGACACTCTACGAATTCCCTTGCTGTGTATTGCTAGAACTGTCTCCTGCCTTCAAACATTTTGTGATGGCAGGTCCCGCTCACCTCTCCCTTCTGCTGGAAAACCAGGAGCAAGTCCTGGCTGATGTGGTTCTTCTGCTGCTACTTGTCATGGGAAAAATGTTCATGAGGTGCAGTACCAAATTCACTAGATACTTGATGGAATCAGGCCAGAGCTTTCTGACACACCGAAGATGGCTGACCAAGAAGGTGAGTGATAATTCACGGTAGTCCCATAGAACAAATATTGTCACTGACAGTATTGCCACAGTATGCCCAATTTCCAATCCAGGAGAATCAGTGTGGTGGGAGCACATTGTTTTGAAAACTTTGGATAATGACTACTGGCTTCAAAACTTCCAAATGAGGATCCAGGCCTTCATGGACCTGTGCAAGGAGCTTACACCCACTCTCCAGTGCCAGACCACTTGTTTTCAGAAACCCATATGTATGCAGAAACGATTGGCTATTGCCTTTGGAAGCTAGCAACATCTGACAGCTATCAGTCAGTTGCAAACCAGGATGAGGTTGGGGAGTCCACTCTTGGGGTGATGGTTATACAGGTTTGCCAGGCAATCAGTACTGTCATCTATCCACAGGTTGTTGCCATAAGCCATGTAGCAGAAATTATAGCTGGTTTTCTCAAAAAAGAGCAGCAACCAAGGTAGCAGGCAGGTCCTGAATGCGTTCCACTGCCAGTTGAATGAGTGATTGTATTAGGGAATGAGCCAATTCTTTTTGGGCATACTCCCATTCCCCATGGCGTGCATCCTGCTCCAGGAACTGGTTCATCAGTGCCTCCTGCCTAAGAACCTAATCCTTCTGTGCCTTGAGGAACTCAAATTGTGCTTGGTTCTTTCTGTCCATGGCAATAAGCAAGTCCTTCTCTGTCTGCCTCTGCTGTCTCTGGAGTGCTGCTTCTGCCCTCCTTGTAGAATGGTTTCCTTCTTTGCAGCAGAAGGTCCTGCCAATTCAAACACAAGGGTACCATTATACTACCCTTTTCCTTTGAAGGAAGGTAAAAAATCCCCACACATAACATAGCTGTGCTGCTGATGGCCACAATATTGATAATTTTAACATTTCAGAAAATGCGACTTCTGATGCCTTCTTCGTTGTCAGGCAACTTTTGCAGCCCCCGAGGAAGGAGCAGAGGTTAATAATGGTAAAATACCTGTAGTAATGTTTTTAAAAAAATATAATGCTTGCACTGTATTAAGGGGCCAGTATGGTTATGGTTTCAGGGGCTAGGTTATCAGTTACCAATTTATTTCTTAAAGGTGGCCCATCATTTGGAGAACATAGCCATTTTCAAGGTACTAGAATGGAAAAGAGGGTTGGCTTTCCAGTCCTATGGGGGAGAGCTGGCAGTCCATCCCAGAGAGATATTTCTGGTAATGGTCACCCCTCTACATATTGCTGAATGAAGGTGGACTAAGCATATTTGCACTGCTGTTGAACCTGAAGAACCAGTTTGAATTTCTGCTACACCAAAAAATTGCTGAAATATGCTTACAGGACTGGGATGCAATTCAAGAGGAAATTTATTGTATTCTAAGCTAGCAGATGGAGTTCTCATGGAAAAGGAAAAGCAAACCACTAAGAATCCCCACCACCCCCTAACCTTCCCCACCCTGCATTGCCAGAAAGTCTGGCCCCTGTGTCCAGCCAAGAGCAGGGGGAGGGACAGGGAAAGAAAGAGTCACACCGAAACTTTATTTTGTTCCCTGAACTTTCCAGTAAACATGGAAAGCCACTCTCCAGTGCAAAGGGGCATGGCCCTGTGTTTGTGCAACCGCCAGAGCTGATCCTTGATCCACCCCCATTTCTTCCAGCTTCTGCAGCATGGCTCAAAGCAGAGAGTATCCAGGCACCAGGAACTGCGAATGGTAAAAGACATTTCTAATGTTCACATGGAGAAAGGACTGCTGTGATGTTCCTCAGACAACCAAAGGGTTCATTTACCTAACCAATTCACCCCTTCCCACACCAGCCTTCTGCACATTTCCCTTTGTAAAGGGACAGGAAGGCAAGGGGAAGGGGAGGGTGGGTTGTTGTTTTTTTTAATTTTTGAATAAGCATACATTTTCTACAACTGTCCTATCCCAATGGGCCCTTTCCAAACCCAGATCTTTCCTCCCTTTCACCTGGTCCACGTGGCTCAGGACTATTGCTGACAGCATGCTGGCTGAGAAATGCACAGACACGGAGGCATAATGACAGTTTATTAATAATCTTTGGTATAGCTTCAGCTAAATTTGTAGGAGTGGTTAATGGAATTTCAATAAAATCATTGCTTTATTGCCCTGTCTTGCTTTCAGGGTGGCGCACTGTGGGGACTGGGTTTCAGACATATAGCACCAGACCAAGAGGAGATATTGGCAGGGAGGGTGAGGGTCCATTGTAAAACTTACCAGCCTTGGATTTTGATTCCTGCTGCAGCTTGGGGTCCTCCTTTGGCTCTTTGGCTTGGGGAATGGGGTTTGCTCTGCTAGAGAAAGGTTTAAAATCACTTGATCCTCTTCTTCTGGGTCTCCTAGGCTTCCTCTGGCACTTGCTCTGAGGTCCCTGCTGCCTCCTCACCCTGGGAGTTGTGAGCCATTTCAGGCTCTGTACTAGGAGCCCTGGAGAGTATCTGGTCCAACATGGATGTGCACAAGGGTCCCTCCTCGAGTGACTGTTCGAGTTCTTCACCTTCTAGTACAGGAGCCTCAGGAATGGAGTCTAGTAAATGCTCACCTCCTCCAGCCTCCGTGAAATTTTCCGGTACAGGGGAATCTTCTAGCTGCTCCAGATGAAGTTGTGGAGTATGTTATACTCCGACCACACTTTGATGAGCACCTGGATGTGCTTGGTGGACCAGGCAGCTGCTCTGGGAACATGGTCTATGTTAACAGAGGGCCCCGAACCTTTATACATTGAGTAAGGGTTAGGCAGGAAAGGCTTCAATGCATTAGGGGAATGGGCCTGGAGGACTACTGAAACTTGGGACCTGTAACACATCCCTTACACTCATCCACACTGTAGTGTAGCAGGAATATGGGACCATGCCACTGCGGAGGCATATACATACCCACACCCTTCATGTGTGCTAGCTTTCTCACACATGATTCAAGAGTTCAGATGTGGATAACAGAGGGGTTATGGCACAACGGTGCACATGTAGGCATGTAAGTCGCAAGTGTAGACATAGCCTCCATGTATATGTGTAATACACACACCTCCTATGTGTAGTGTTCTGTCCCATCTAGTGGCACCGAGACCACTTATAATGAGTCTGCTCTACAGCCTTAGCTAATAGCCATATGGCTTTTAGCTCATGCAGTAGAGGCTCATGCATTTAACTCTGAAGTTCCCAGGTTTGATCCCACCTGCAAACAACTGGGGTCTGTCGGTGTTACATACACACAAGAAGCAGAATTTGCATGGGCAACCTTAACTCTGACATTTCCTGATTTTTGAATGTTTATCTATGAAATCTTAGCACTCCAATATATTTTTTGGCGTTTAATTATGTACATTTGACTTCCTGCACAACATCATCTTCCTTCCCACTTGGGTTAATAGAGTCTCTCTCTCTCTCTCTCTCTCTGCTTGACAGGATCTGAGAAGAGTCAGGGGATGTTAGCATTGGCCATGAGTCCAAATCGACGCTACCTGGCCATCTCTGAGATAGTGCAAGAGAAACCCACTATCACAATTTATGAATTGTCATCTGTCCCATGTAAAAAGCGGAAAGTACTTAGTGTCTTTGACTTCCCTGTTCAGGAATTTGTCAGCCTAGCCTTTTCTCCTGATTCTAAGTATCTGGTGGCCCAGACCGGACCACCCGAGTCAAACCTTGCCTATTGGATGTGGGAGAAGCAGAGAATGATGGCAATTGTCAAAGCTGACATCCAGAACAACCCTGTCTATCAGGTAACATTGGAGAAACTGCCTGGGCAGAGAAAAAATGCTGTCCTATAACTGGAATCCCCTTTTCTGGTAACCTCTGTTAGAGTGCATAAGCATAACAAAATCACTGTCCTGTAAAAGAAACCATTTCTTCCAGTTGTCCCTGTATAAGCACACCAACACTACATTCACCTAACTGGGTGACATCCTGGGACAGATGAGAATAGAAACATTCTACACCAGATAATGTATAGTTTACATAAGCCAACTTTTTCTATGATAATTGAGGTTAGGCAACAACTTCTCCTCCTAAAAATGTCTCTATAATTTGTTTTTTAAAATTTTGTAAATAATAAAGTAATAAAGCATTTGTCAGAACAGTAGGCGAACCACTCAGACTATGTCAAAGAGGGGTAAAAACCCAAAAGGAAAAAAATAACTAGAGACAAAAGCCTCAAATAATCATCTGGTATGTCCCACATGTAAGCCTCCAAGCAAGGGGAAAAACTAACATAAAATCCCATAAAACAGTGATATTCTATATTTAGGAAAGATAAAATGGACAGAAGGGGGTGGTGGCACTCTACATCAAAGAGCCAATTACCTGCTTTAGAGTTATTGATATTTCAGAAGAACAGGACCTGGAAGGCTTATGGATAAATGTTCTAATGTATTAAATCACAAGATGGGATATGGTGGGGATTCCTTATAGAGACCACATCAGACAAGGGACCAGGATAAGCAGCTCCTTAAACATTTATCTATAATGTTAGAAAGAAAAAATGCATTGTCATGGGGAATTTCATGCTGGAGGACATGCTGGATGTCTCGTTTTACCTCTAGTAAAACATTCTTGGAGTTCTAAAAATAATAGATGCTGGCTTTCTAACACAAAAAGTAATTTTATATTAGATCTCATTCTGATGGATAAAGATGAACTAATCACTGACATAAAAATTGATGGTTGCTTGGGTGCAGGTGATTACTATCTAATTTCATTGGTTATGTGAAAACAATTCAATCCTAGCCAGCAATATAGATATAGATATACTTAGTGCTTTAAAATTGCCAATTTCTCAAACCTGAAAGCAACCATGAGCAAAACTGGGTGGAAGGGAAAAATGTGAATGATAATTGGGAGGTTTAAAATATGCTATATAAGATGCCCCCATATCCTCATACTACAATAATGAAATAAGTTTTAAAAAGAGGATAAGGGAAAACAGCAATGAGATATAAATTTACATATAATATATAACTGATGGGAAAATGGAGCAGTTTAGAACAATGAGTACAAATTTGAAATTAGGAAATGCAGACAATTGATAAGGAAAGCTAAAGAGATCAGCTAAGCTAAATCTTATGTCTAATACTAGACAATGATAGTGAAATTGTCGGTCATGATGCAGAACAAGGAGAAGTATTCAATTAATATTTGTTATGTATTTGGAAAGAAGCAGGATGATGTATTCATATCTTACAGCAGTGGCACCTGAACCAGAGGGCGGGGCAGAGGGGCCATAGCCCTCACACTTTTTGAAACTGCTTAAATGTTGATAGAGATAGTTATAGGGTATTGTCCTGATTAGCAAAAAGTAGTACCAAATTTAGTGTAAGGGTGTATTTAGTTGCAAAGCAACATGGTTTAATGGTTATCAACCAATGAGAATCAATAAAAAGTACAAATTCAACACAAGATGAAAATTAATTATTTAAATCAGTTTCCTGAACCATAATAGGGTTCAAAAAGGCCATAACAGGATTCAAAAAAGAACTAGATACATTCATGGAGGATAGGTCCATCAATGGCTATTAGCCAGGATGGGCATGAATGGTGTCCCTAGCCTCTGTTTGCCAGAAGCTGGGAATAAACGACAGGGGATGGATCACTTGATGATCAAAAGAAGACCTTGATGGGGCAGATTACACCACATCTACTTATTGTGGGGTTCTGGATTTGCCTCTGAGTCATATGGTGTTGGTCACTGTCTGAGATAGGAGAGGATACTGAAGTAGATGAGCCATGTATGTTCCTGTGTGGAGAACAGATGAACTATCTAGTTCAGGGGTGGGCAAACTACGGCCTGTGGGCTGATTCCAGCCTGTCCGACATTTTTATCCAGCCCTCGAGCTCCCGCCGAGGAGCGGGGTTGGGAGCTTGCCCCGCTCCGCCTGCCTGCCCGGCGCTCCCCAGCCCCCGACTCACAATTCCCTTGATGACAGGTTTCAGAGTAGCAGCCGTGTTAGTCTGTATCCGCAAAAAGAACAGGAGTACTTGTGGCACCTCAGAGAGTGACAAATTTATTAGAGCACAAGCTTTCGTGGGCTACTGCCCACTTCTTCGGATGCATATAGAGTGGAACATATTTTGAGGAGATATATATATACACATACAGAGAGCATGAACAGGTGGGAGTTGAATTCCCTTGATGAGCACCATCTTCTGGCATGCAGAGCCACACTGTGCAGGTGTGACTTCACCACACTGTTTCCGGGATTGGAACCCGCCCCTACGTGGCAGCCCCGTGCCCCCATGCGGCAGCGTGTCAAATCCCCTCCTGGTCTCCTACGGCCCCATCCTCAAGAGCCTTGAAACTGCCCAGGGGCCGCACCCATCCCACCTAGGGTGCCTCCACCCGTGGCAGTGCCGCATACGGCCGCCTTGGTGTCACTGCCAGCAGGGCCCCTAGGAGTCCCCGGTACCACCCCTGTAGAGCCCCCCCCATGCCGCACCCCAAGAGTTCCCTCTCTCCTCACCTCAGTAACATCACTTATAGAGCCCCCCCATGATACACCCCATAGAGTCCCCCTCCCTCACCAGGCATTCATGGCCTGCCATACAATTTCCATACACAGATGCATCCCTCAGGCCAAAAAGTTTGCCCACCCCGATCTGGTTGCATATGAAAGGATTTTGAAAAGTAAATGCAATACAAATATTTTTAAAAATTCAGAAACAAGAAAATGGAACTAATGTGATTGTTACACCACAACACAAAGTAATATTAGGATTTTATTTTGCATAAATTTCATCCTTACCTTACCTGCAGCCTGTTTTTTTGTTATTTTCTCTCCATCTGTTTTTGCTGATTTGGGCCTCAGTCTTGCAGTTTGATCCATGATGGATCCTGCCAGGTTTTAATTGGCATTAGAATCATGCATACCTATGGTGCTGTTAATAAAAATAAAAATAATAATAATAAAAAAATAAATTTTGTGAGGGTGTTCAAGAAAAATATGTTTAAGAATTACCCTGAAATCTGTAATACTTACAAAAAGCTAACAAAAATCAACTTGCAAATATGGAATCATATTGCTTATCCTAAACTCTTTAGCAAGCTTGTGTAAAACATGAAATATCAGGGAGCATGGGAACTCTGTGACTCAAGAGCAGCAAGAGTTGACTGAAAACTCTTTGCTCTATGTCACAGGTGAGCTGGCCCTTTCATGGGCTTGGCACTCTGCCTCTTCAGTGTCAAGTTTAATTCACCTTCCCAGGTGAAGGGAATGTCAGCAGGGGTAATGTGATGGGAGTATGTGATTAGAAATCAGATCTGCTGGGAAATATAAGGGCAGCCTGAGTTCAGTCAGAAAGAGTGGCTGGCTGGCTGGCTAGCTGACTGGCAGGCAGCAGGTGATAACTCTTTAGGGTTCCTAAGTAGAAGGCCTGAGAGAGATCAAATTTTTTACAGGGACAATCCTGCACCAAGGATTGTGAGCCAGCTACAAAGATTGGGGGAAAGATTTGTGTTTTGAACTTTGTTAGTAAACTAGACACTTGGAGAGGGGAGGGTTATTGAGAGAGACAACTGCAATGTAAAGTCTGATTAACTGGGGAAGAAGGAGAAACTGAGGGTTAGGGTTCAGTGCAGGAGCCTAAGCCATTCTGGGTAAACCCTGCTATGAGCATTCCACAAAGGAATATCTCTTTCTGCTCCTCCACCTTTCAGCAGGATTAACAATAACTATGCAAATTAAAGAGCTACATTGTGTAGGAATAGCACTTCCTGGGACACAGAAACTCTGCCTGGTATCACTGTCAATTAATAATCTCTCCATTCAGGGTTTCCAAGAAGCACACTACCCCACAGTTTTGCTGAGTAGTATATTTAATATACCAAATGGTAAATTGCTTTTCTCATCCTTACAGTTCCCTGTCTATTCTCTTCTTTGAGGAGAGATACCTCTGTGTCCTTTAAATCCCCCTCCTTTCTGTTAGCTTTCCAGTGCTGGTCACCTCTTTCTGCCCTCTGAGGGAGTAAAAATCCAGCAAAACTTTTAATTTAATAAAAAATAATTATGATACGTAAAAGCTATCTGTACAACTCAGAAAAGAGGAAAATGGAATATGCGGGATGTGCAAGTACAACAGTTTCTCTCTTCCTGATGTAATCTTTGTCCTTCCCATACATTTCTGTGACTTTTTTTGTCATTCCTTGTGGTCCTGTATCTTATTTTGTAAGCTCTTTAGGGCAGGGGTCATGTCTCTTTATTTATTGGTAAAGTACTATGCATGAACATAGTTGTGTAAAAATAACTTCTCTCTTTTCTGCTTTCCAGGTGAGCTTCAATCCCCAGGATAACACCCAGGTTTGTATCACTGGAAATGGCATTTTTAAACTTTTCAGATACACTGAGGGAACCTTGAAACAGACCAACTTTCAGAGGGGAGAGCCTCAAAACTACTTGTCCCATGTCTGGCTCACCGAGGACAGGGTTATGGTCGGCACTGACACAGGCAAACTCTTTCTCTTTGAGTCTGGAGATCTGCGCTGGGAGACAAGTATAGAATGCAAAGAACCTCCCAGTGAAGTGGAAAAGGATGAGCTGGCACATGAATCTGAGAGGTAAATCTTCCTGGTTATTACTGATAGAGTAAATCTCATGGGTAAAGATCCTTCACAGCAGAAACTAGGTCCCTCAGGTGTTATTAGGGAAAGAATGAATGGAGGCTTTTCTATATTGACCTAATTGTGACTAGATTGGGTTTCTCTGGTTGTTGCTGATTGTAATAACTTTCTTCCTGTTTTAGCCTCATTGAATTTCCTACTGCCAGTTCCCCTGATCTCTCCAGTGAGATGCTCTGTGAAGCTGTTGGCCAACAGCAGGCTTCATTGCCTCAAATCTCTGCCATTGCTGCTTATTCCAAAGGTTTTGCATGCTCAGCTGGGCCAGGAGTTGTTCTACTGTTTGAGAAGACTGAAGAGAAGGAAGGTTACAGGGAGAACCGAGAAATCCGGGTAGGTGAGAGACTGTGAATGGGGCAGAAGGGGCTTCTCCAAGCAGCTAAGAGGCTGCAGTTCTCAGACTTTAGCTGTTTCAGTTTAAGAGCCCTTTTGTTTTACATCTGCTCCAGGTAATAATAATACTCAATACTTCTATAGTGATCTTCATCTTTCAATCGCTCTACAGACATTAATCCTCACCGTTCCATAAGAAGTTGGTCAGCATTTATAGAAGGGGAAGTGACTTATCCAAGGTCACACAGAGAATTAATGACAAAGTCATTCTCCTTCAAGGTAGCCTCTGCATAGTCCTGATTTTGGGACTGGCCTCCATGGCATCACCGAGTTTCAGGAACCGTCTAAGAAACCTGTGTGCCCTGGGACTATATAAACATTCAGAGCCAAGGTTATGAGGAGGGCATGCATTCCCAACCACCTCAGTTCCTTTCTTTTCACAGCTAGCTGTAGATCTTTGTTTTTTTTCAGAGTTTTTGCTTATTATTTAAAGCTGTATTAGATATAGGTAGTCTTACTAGATCCTGGGCTATTGGGGATTCCAGTTCTTAAGATGATTCTGACTGGTCATGTCCAACTCAGAGCAAAAGACTGGGTATATGTTGTGTTTCCTACCCCACATATCCACTAATTTATGTACCACACAGAAGTCTGTTTACCTGGACCAATTTTCACTGTATCAGGCCTTTAGATCTTCTGTCTGAAAGGACAGACATACTCTGCTTTTGGCCTTCCTTATGTAGAAGGCCTTACGAGCTAGATCGTTGGGACAAGGCCGCATTCCGGTGTAGGAAATCAGTATGTCTTCATCAGCTTCCAAGTCCCCTAAAGTTCAGAAATGGAAGCCTTTGATGACAGGATCAGCATCTTCATTCAGCCCCAAGTCAGAGGATCTTCTGAAGCCTGGTTCTAGCTATTCTTGTGTGGGAATGGCTTGCTTCATCCTCAGAGTCTGCTGATCATGGGGTTCCCTCTGTGCCCAGACTTTGCTGCTGCCTCTGGATAGTGCTGTAACTGTGACTTCCTTCATATTGAAGACTGTCTTGGCACCAGAGAAGCCTGTTGTAATCTACATAGGTTCTTACGTTGCGTTCATCAGTGTAGTATCTGAATGCCTTCCAGTAGTGCTTTAAGTAACATGACTAACATTTGTCATCTTTTCCCTGGGGGGGAGGAGGGAAGTGTGTGCAGTGGAGTGTTTTGTTTTGGTAGGATTTTTAAAATATATACATGTTGCTATGTATGTGTGTCACAGGCTGGCTGGTCCTTTAAGGGGAGTTGGTCTCAGTTTCACCTGTGAAAGGTGTTACCTCCCAACTGATCCTGATTGACTGGGAATCAGGTGACTCCATTCAATTATCAGACCCAGCTCGGGGAGAGTTGGATGATTCCATAAAGGGGTGGGAGAAATAAGATGGGGAGGAAAGCTGTAGGAGGGAGGTTGTTTCCTGTGACTGGGCCTGAAAGGAAAGGATAGCAGTGGAGAAGTAGTCTTCTATGACAGGCTTGGGAAAAGCTAGCCTCCAATCAAATAGCCTGAAGGTAAGCTGGGAATAAGGATCCAGCCTGGGGAGAACCAGACTGGGGGAATGACTTCAGGGAAGAAGCCCTCAGAGTAAGTGACTTTGGTAGGATCCATGTCTCTGGGGAGAAAGTCCAGAGAGTTATCACTTTCTGAGTGAGTGGGATGGAAGGATAGCCCAGGGTGGGGGGTCTTGATTCTGTCTCGCAAGGATTCCCAGGCCAGAGGGGATCACTGTGATCATGTAATCTGACCTCCTGTATAACACAGGCAATAAAACTTCCCCAAAATAATTCTTAGAGCAGGGGTGGGCAAATTTTTGGCCCAAGGGCCACATCGGGGTTGCGCAACTGTATGGAGGGCTGGGTAGAGAAGGCTGTGCTACCCCAAACAGCCTGGCCCCCACCCCCTATCCGCCCCCTCACTGCTCTCCTCAGAACCCCCAACCTATCCAACCCCCCCACTCCTTGTCCCCTGACTGCCCCCTCCCGGGACCCCCGCCCCCTATCTAACCCACCCTGCTCCCTGTCCCCTGACTGCCTCAACCCCTATCCACACCCCCGCCCCCAACAGCCCCCCCGGGACTCCCACTCCAACCGCCCTCTGCTCCTCATCCCCTGATCACCCCCTCCTGGGACTCCCCACCCTTTACTGCCCCCTGGGATCCCACCTCCTTATCCAACCCCCCCGCTCCCTGTCCCCTGACTACCCTTCTGACCCCTATCCACATCCCCGCCCCCTGACAGGCCCCCTGGGACACCCCCTCCCAACCCTCCCTGTTCCCCATCCCCTGACCGCCCCCCCCCAGAACCTCCGCCTCATGCAACTGCCCCCTCCTCCCTGACTGTCCCCAAGGATCCCCCGCTCCCTTACCCAACCCCCCCACTCCCCGCCCCCTCAGCCACGACACCCGGCCAGAGCCAGCTGCGCTCCCCACGCTGCCCAGCTGGAGCGGCAGGCCAGAGCGCGGCCTGCATGGTGGCGTGGCTGCGGCGAGGGGGGACAGCGGGGGAGGGGTTGGGGACTAGGCTCCCTGGCCTGGAGCTCAGGGGCCAGGCAGGATGGTCCCGCGGACCGTAGTTTGCCCACGTCTGTCCTAGAGCATATCTTTTAGAAAAACATACAGTCTTGATTTAAAAATTAGCAGTAATGGAGAATCCACCACAACCCTTCTTAAATTGTTCCAATGGTTATGATTCACATTTTTCTTATTAAATTCTTCCTTCTGGCTGATTTGGCTCATAATTGTTTCCAGCTTTGTGAAATTGGCCCTCTCAAAGCACTAAGTAGATATATTACTGGTCTGGACTTTATTCTGCTTGCACATTATAAATGTGATCAAGTCATGACCACTTGTACCTAACCTGCCATTAATTCTTAGTTCTGTGATCAGTTCCTCTTTATCTGTTAGGACAAGGTCTAATAAAGAATTCCTGTGTGTTGGCGGCAACACTTTTTGAGTCAGGAAATTGTCATCTATAAAGTCTAGAAATTCCAAGGATGTTATAATATGGCAGCATGAGATCTCCAGCATGCATCACTCAAATTGAAGTCCCTCATGATCACACATTTTTTTCCTACATGTTATAGATACATGTGTAAGGAGAACAGGAGTACTTGTGGCACCTTAAAGACTAACAAATTTATTAGAGTATAAGCTTTCGTGGGCTACAGCCCACTTCTTCGGATGCATATAGAGTGGAACATATATTGAGGAGATGTATATACACACATACAGAGAGTATGAACAGGTGGGTGTTGGCTTACCAACTCTGAGAGGCCCATTAAGTAAGAGAAAAAAAACTTTTGAAGTGATAATCAAGCTAGCCCAGTACAGACAGTTTGATAAGAAGTGTGAGAATACTTACAAGGGGAGATAGATTCAATGTTTGTAATGGCTCAGCCATTCCCAGTCCTTATTCAATCCTGAGTTGATTGTATCTAGTTTGCATATCAATTCCAGCTCAGCAGTCTCTCGTTGGAGTCTGTTTTTGAAGTTTTTCTGTTGTAATATAGCCACCCGCAGGTCTGTCACTGAATGACCAGACAGGTTAAAGTGTTCTCCCACTGGTTTTTGAGTATTTTGATTCCTGATGTCAGATTTGTGTCCATTAATTCTTTTGCGTAGAGATTGTCCGGTTTGGCCAATGTACATGGCAGAGGGGCATTGCTGGCACATGATGGCATATATCACATTGGTAGATGTGCAGGTGAACGAGCCCCTGATGGTATGGCTGATGTGATTAGGTCTTATGATGATGTCACTTGAATAGATATGTGAACAGAGTTGGCATCAGGCTTTGTTACAAGGATAGGTTCCTGGGTCAGTGTTTTTGTTCAGTGATGTGTGGTTGCTGGTGAGTATTTGCTTTAGGTTGGGGAGTTGTCTGTAAGCGAGGACAAGTCTGTCTCCCAAGATCTGAGAGAGAAAAGGATCATCTTTCAGGATAGGTTGTAGATCTCTGATGTGTAAGGAGGCAGTCATCCTGTTCCTTCTTGTGATTTGGTGGTTTGTAGCAGACACCAATCAGCACCTCATCTTGTGCTTTCTCTGTTAGGACTTTGATTCATAAACATTCAAAATCATTTTCTTCTGAGTTATCAGTGACTCAGAAACAGGTAATGCCATTCTTGACATAAAGTGCCACTCCTCCTCCCCTTCTGCCCTGTTGATCCTTCCTAAATAGGTTACAACCATTGATTTTTTTAACATTTCAATCATGCAAATCATCCCACTAGTTTTCAGTAATACCAACTAGATTGAATTTATACAGTACTTGTAAATCCAGTTTCTCTTGTTTGTTACCCAGGTTCCTAGCACTGGTGCATAGGCAATGTAAAATTGCTTCTCTTCGTGTCCTTTGGTCCCTTGATTCATTCTGTTCTCAACATCTCAATTTTTTGCTAATTGAGCGCTTATATCTTCTCTTATTTTACCTTTCCATTTTGCTTTTAGTTTAACCCCATCCTGATTACTCTAGCCAGCCTGTCCCAGGGAGATTGGTTCCCCTTCTGCTGAGGAGGAGGAGATCTAAACTATACAGCCCTTTCTCCCCATAGGTGTACCAATGTTCCACAAAACCAAAACGCTCCACCTTCCATCTCTTACCTAACCAGTGGTTTACTTCCAGAATCTTCTGCCTTCTGTCTTCCTTCACTCATGGAACAGGAAGGATCTCAGAAGATCGCTTGGACATTTTTCTTCAGCACGCTTCCGAGTTCTCTGAAGTCATCTAGTATCTGTGAGATATCTCGCAATGCAGTGTCATTAGTACCAATATGAACCATCACCAGTGGATCCTTGCCTCTCAACTTCAGAAGTCTATCCAATCTTAGAGTGATGGCTTGTGTCTTGGCTCCTGGAAGACAGCACATTGTCCTGTTGTCCACCTGTCCCTTGCAGAATGTTCTTTTGATTCTTCTGAGTACTGTATTGAATTTCCAACAAAAAATGTCTGTCTTTTTTGGATGGATGGAGAACTCTTTGCAAGCAGACTTGATTTTCTTACACGTTGGGCTGAGCTGCCATCCACATATGTGTCCCATTGTGATGGGGTTGGGACTCACCACCTGGCACCTCTTACTGGTTGTCTCTGACAATTAGCTCTGTCCAGTGGAGCGCCCCCTCCTAGTGGTGTCCCATCTGTCGTCTCTCCCTCAGTAGCAGGGTAGTATGGCCCAATGGCCAGAGTCCATATAACTCCCCTCAGTAGCAGGGTAGTGTGGCCCAATGGCCAGAGTCCATATAACTCCCCTCAGTAGCAGGGTAGTGTGGCCCAACGGCCAGAGGCGTAGGGGGACCCAGGCCCTCTCTCTCCACCGGGTCCCGACCCAGGGCTCTCCTAATGGCGGGGTTCCCCTTGCCGTTGGCTCAGCAGGGATCCGGCCACAGCACGCTGAGCATCAGTGTTTCTCTAACGCGGCTTGTCCCTAATGTTCCCCATGGTCACTTCCTACCCTCAATGTCGCAGTCTCCTCCAAAGACATGGGTTCCGGTCCGTTCCCCTCCGGCGGGTCCTCCGTCTGGGATGCAGGGTGTGGGCCAGCTAGGTTGGTGCTTGGAGCGTGGGCTGTCCCTCCTCGGGAGCTGGCTGTGTGCGTCCTTCTCCTCTGGTGGTCAGCCCCAACTGAGCAGCTTTGCAGGCTTTTATACCTAGCCTCCAGTTGGAGCATGCCCAGCAGGGCTTCCTGGGCGGGGCTTCCTCTGCCAGGAAGGAAGGGTTAACCCCTGCTGCGTCAGTGCAGGGCCGCTCTGCCCCGTCACACCCATACATCTCTCTGTTTCCTTGGACCTGCTGGATCTTTAGAGGTATCCTCCAAAGTTTCCATGTTGAGAACCTGGTATTGATTTGAAATTTCTAGCTGAGTGGAATTCCTCCTGCTTCTCTTCTCTCTGGTGGCCACAGCCTTCCCATGCTTATCTGTTTCCAGCTGTGCAGAATGCTGCTGTGATCTCCTGCCTCTGATTGTTAAGGACAGGATCACTCTCAGGTCTCACCCCAAGTTCCTGCTGAAATTTTTTTTTTAGAATTATGTATGTACCAATGTATTTATTTCCCAGATTTCTTCCCCAAGCCTAATTTTTCCTTGGGGAAGCTAAACTTCATACACTTGATGTAGTTAAGAGCATTGTCTCTTTACATTGACAGAACAAAATTATGCAGAAACGCACCTAGACTGTGTATGGCCTTTGCAGAGAGGGTCAGGCAATATCTACTCAGGGATTATCTAACTGAGTCTCCATCTGTATAAGGACATGTCCTGAGTTAGCCAGGTTAGATCCACCTTAGAGCTCAAGAAGCCTCTGTTGCCTGTTTGAAGAATGTCCCTATTTCTGAAATCTGTAGGGTAGCTACATGCCACTCAGTCCACATATTTACTAGTAATTACTCTTTGATAAAGGCTTTCAGATTGAATGCCCCCTTTTTTTTTTTAGGGCTGTTCTGTAGTTACTATTTTAGTAGGACTACTTCCCACCTGTCACGCTGTCTTCAGTGGCTCATGACAGTGAGTGCCTACCTTCGGGCAGACTGTCAAGAACAGGACAGATACCTCAAGCTGGTGGTATGTTCTATAATTAGATTTTACCAAGCCAGTAACAAATGTGAACTCCTGGATCACTATAAAAATCTTACTATGGAGTCACAGACAGTTCCCTTAGATTCTCCAGTCTATCTGGCCATCCATACAACTGGACTTAGTGATAAATGGTCACCTATACCAAAAATCACACAATATGCAGATTGCTTCCAGTCCCAAGAGACCAGTTACTTAGCCTAGATCAATTGGTACCCTATATCTTATGCCAAAGACAGCGCCTGTAGCCAATCCTGTGTTAAACTATCTAAAGGTTTATTCACTAGGAAATAGAAATAAGAGAGTTAGTTACAGGTTAAAGCAAGCAAACATATAGACACAAATGAGTTACCATCTAAATCCTAAGAGTGACAGAGTTGTAGAGATCTGTCTATTCAAAGTGTCTTTCAGAGTGGACCCAGGAGATAACCCTTGGGGATCTCTGGCTTCAGTTTGGTGACTCTGGCCCTGTGAGAGTTCAAACAGCAAAGAGATGAACAATCTTCACATCAGCGCTTTTTATTTCCCTCTTCCAGCATTCAAAGTGATGGGAAGATGCCTTCTGCATGTACTTCTCCATGGGTGGATGGGGCAATTAACAAAGTTTTTGTCTTATAATGGTTAAATTTTGATAGTCATACTGGATGGGCTGGGGTGATGATTTCCGTGCCTGGATTCACAAGTTTAGTGCAAACATTTTCAAAGTTATAAAGCAAAACTTACATATTTTTTTATGGCATGGAATACAGACATTACAAATGAGATTAATGCATGCAGCAACTTACAAGCCTTTTGTACATTCTAAACACTAAATACATTCTTACAAGACTAATACCTATTTTGAGCAAAACTAACATACAGGTGAACTGATCTGGTTTCCAACTACGAGTCTGTCAGTTCTTCTTCGAATGCTTGTTCATGTCAGTTCCAATCAGGTGTGCGCACGCGCATGGCAGCCAGAAGATTTTTCCCCTAGCAGTATTTGTCAGATCAGTCCGGGTGCCCCCTGGAGTGGCACAATCATGGTGCTCAATATAGGGCCCTACCGATCTGCCAACCCCTCAGTTCCTTCTTACCACCAGTGACGGTTAGCTGGAACTTCCCCTTGCTCTTGTCATGACAAGCGGATTTGGCAGTCTGTATATAGTTCTTCATTAGTTTTGTAGATAGTGTTAAGTAGTTAGTAGGTATTTTATTTAGTTCTTAAGTTTCCTTTGGAGGAGTTTCCCCTCCAGTGCTACCCCGGTGCTAAGGCATGCCGCATTCTCCTGGCTTCTAAGCCTGTGAGGTCAGCGGCAAGTATATGCCCAGAAGCAATCCTCACACTTCGTGTTTGAAGTGTTTGTGGGAGAGACATCAAAAGGATCGCTGTAGGATCTGCAGGGGGTTTTGCCCCAGGACACTGAAAGATAGAGATCAGTGCCTGAAGGTCCTACTAATGGAAGCAGCATTCCAGCCCCAGTCTGACCCCGGGTCGGCAGACCTGGCACCGAGTACCATCTCCTCGGTATGCAGTACCCCGGCACCATTGGCACGGGGATCGGTGCCGAGTAAGGACAAGTACTCTCAGCACCATCATGGCTCCACTCAAGGCTCACAGGCCACAGACAGGCACCAGTCTCAATCGCCGGTGCCGCAGAATAATAGGAGGCTGGAGAGGGGTCATTTCCCTCCCCCTCCCGGCTAGACCAAAGGAACCAGCCATTGTGAGACCCAAGTCGGGCCACACTACGGCCCCACTGCCAGAGATGTTCGTGTCGACTCCTGCCCATGTGGAAGGGCGGTCGAGTCCGGACCCTTCTCGCTTGCCGGGGCTGAGCCAACAACTACACCTCCTGTCAACCCTGGAGGTATTTGAGGCAGCCAGGGAACTGCTCCAGCTCACGGGCACCGTTCTCCCCACCTAGACAGGATAGGTCATTGGCACCGGTCACTCCTCCGGCACTGTCAAGGGGAAAGGCCACAATGATGTCCCGGCGGTCTCCATTCCCAGTGCAGCACTTGGTGCCAGAACAGGGTCAACAGCCTCGTAGGTCCCCAAGCCCTTGGTGCGGACCCTCAGGACCTCGGAGAACCACTCCTCCGTGGTCCTCCTTTTCAGAGACCTTGGAGTTGGAGTCGGACTCCTATTGATCTCGTAGGAGCAGAAATAGATGGTCAAGTCGTCACGAGACCAGCACCCTTACCTGGTACCACGGACAGTGCAGTGGCAGCCCCCAGCATAGTGGCCCTTTTGAACTCCCTGGGCCTTTCACCAAGGCTGAGGGCAGAGCCAAGGATCGCATTCCAGGGTGGCGGCGGTGGCCTTGGCCACTTTCGTACCACCTCCGGCACCATCAGCATTGGTAGGATCGGGGGTAGCTCCATCACTTCCTGACACTACTATCCCAACTCCTGTGGCACCAGCGTCATCTACGCAAGCCCCAGTGGTATCAGCGCAGACATCCTCAGCACCAACAGCCCCAACACCATCAGTTCCGGCTTTGACAACTTCGGCATTAGCAGCCTCGGCACTGACATATACAGCTCCGGCATCAAGGGCCACGGCACCATTTGCGTTGGCTCCAGTCCAGGATCCCCAAGTGTCGCAGGACCCCTTGGGCACAGAGGGAAGACAGCAGCCACTCCTTGTGGGGACCTCCTCTTCTCCAGGTGAAGCGCTGGTGGGCACTTCGGTAGCCCTGGCCCCAGAGGGCAACAGGGTCCTACAGCAATTGCTGAGGAGGGTTGCCCCGGCCTGGGCATTCAGGTGGAGGAGGTAGTGGAGGATGCAGATCCAATGGTGGATATCCTCGCCACCTCCGGACCAGCATGTATTGCCCTACCCCTGATTAAGACCATTGCCGACACCACAGAAACCTTGTGGCAGACCCCGGCTTCGTTGTCCCCTACATCTAAGCGCAATGAAAGACACTATTTTGTGCCATCCAGGAGCTATGAGCACTTGTATACCCATCCTCCACCAGATTCGTTGGTTGTGGACACTGCTAACCAATGTGAGTGCCAAGACTACCAAGGCCCCTCCCCAAAGAATTGGGAGGCGAAACAACTCAACCTTTTCGGGAGAAAGGTCTACTCCACTGGTGGCTTGCAGCTCCACATTTCTAACCAGCAGGCCATTGTCAGCAGGTACTGCTACAATACATGTGGGGCAATGGCGAAGTTCGCAGAGCTGGTGCCGCAGGACTCCCGTGCTAAATTCTCGGACCTGGTGGAGGAGGGCAAGCTCATTTCCCAAGCTTTGCTGCAGGCCGCTCTGGACAGGGCTGATGCGCCCACTCGGGTGATGTCTACTGGAATTGCCATGAGAAGGGACTCCTGGCTCCAGATATCAGTTCTGCCATCTGAGGTCCAGCAGACCATTCAGGATCACCCTTTTGAGGGTGTGACTCTATTTTCCGAAAAGATGGATAAGAGGCTACATAGCCTAAAAGACTCAAGAGCCACCCTCAAATCACTGGACCTCCACACCCCTGCCATGCAGCGTAGGCTTTTTAGGCTGCAACCTCCTTTGCGGTTCTACCAACCGCAGAACTGGCAGGATGGCTCACAGAGGAGAAACAGGAGCGCTAGGAAGAAGCCGCGCCTGTCCTCAGGCCAGGGCTCTGGCCCGTCCCAATCTTCATCTGGCCAGAAGCAGGCCTTTTGAAGGTGCGAATGAGGACGGCGCACCAGCACTTGCACTGGATCCAACCTGCCTTACCTTCTCGTCCTGACTATCCCATTTCTACTCTGTGGGCCCGTATCACTTCGGACCACTGGGTGCTCCACACAGTAGAGAGGGCATACTCCCTCCAATTCTCGGGCCTCCTGCCCTTCCACCCCCTTTCCCCATCCCTCTTCAGGGACCCTTCTCACAAGCGACTCCTCATACAGGAGGTGCATTCATTCCTCTAGCTGTGGGCTGTGGAAGAGGTTCCTCAGGAGCTGAAGAGCAAGGGCTCTATTCCCAGTATTTCCTAATATCGAAAGCCAAAGGCGGGCTCAGGCCCATCCTGGACCTGCGAGAGCGCCACAAGTTCATGAAAAAATGGAAGTTCCGCATGGTCTCTTTGGCCTCCATCATCCCTTCCTTGGATCCAGGGGACAGGTATTCTGCCCTCGACTTGAAGGACACGTACTTTTGTATAGCAATTACACCATGCCACAGAAAGTACCTCAGGCTTGTGGTGAGCAACGAACACTACCAGTTCACAGTCCTCCAGTTTGGCCTGTCAGTGGTGCCTCGTGTGTTTACCAAGAGCATGGCAGTCATGGCCGCATTCCTACACAGGCGCCAGGTACAGGTGTTCCCATAACTCGACGACTGGCTAATTAAGGGCCGCTCCAGGGCTCAAGTGGAGGCACAAGTCAACTTCATAAGAACAACGTTCGACGAACTGGGCCTTATCCTGAACATGGGGAAATCAACTCTGTCCCCTGTTCAGCAGATAGAGTTCATAGGGGCGGTGCTGGACTTGACACACGCCGGGGCATACTTCCCAGAAGCGAGGTTTCGGGTCCTGGGCAACATCATTCGAAGTTTCAGGCAGTTTCCCACCACCACAGCAAGGAATTGCCTGAAACTTCTAGGACACATGCCCTCTTGTACCTGTGTGGTGCAACATGCCAGGCTCAGACTCCGTCCTCTCCAATCGTGGCTAGCCTCTGTGTATTGGCCAGCTCAGGACAGTTTGGACAGGATTGTGACTCTGCCTCGCCCAGTCCTCGACTCCCTCCAGTAGTGGCTCGACCCGCAGGTAGTGTGTTCAGGGGTCCCCTTCACCAGTCCTCAGACATCCCTCTCGTTAGTGACGGACGCGTCAGCCTTGGGCTGGGGAGCACATCTGGGAGACCTCAGGACACAAGGTCTCTGGTCTCAGGCAGAACTCGCTCTTCATATCAATGTCAGAGAGCTGAGAGTGGTGCGCCTGGCATGTCAGACTTTCTGAGCCCACTTGACAGTGAAATGTGTATCAGTTATGACAGACAACACCACAGCGATGTTCTATACTGCGGTCGGCAACCTTTCAGAAGTGGTGTGACGAGTCTTCATTTATTCACTCTAATTTAAGGTTTTGGTGCCAGTAATACATTTTAATGTTTTTAGAAGGTCTCTTTCTATAAGTCTATAATATATAACTAAACTATTTTGTATGTAAAGTAAATAAGGTTTTTAAAATGTTTAAGAAGCTTCATTTAAAATTAAATTAAAATGCAGAGCCCCCCAGACCGGTGGCCAGGACCCGGGCAGTGTGGGTGCCACTGAAAATCAGCACATGTGCCGCCTTCGGCACACGTGCCATAGGTTGCCTACCCCTGTTCTATACCAATAAAATGGGGTGCACGCCTTTCTCCCCTGTGCCAGGAAGCCCTCATGCTGTGGGCCTTTTGTGTAGTTCATTTGATACACCTGCAAGCATCGTACCTCCCAGGAGTACAGAACGAGTTGGCGGACCGTCTCAGCAGGTCTTTTCATGGCCACGAGTGGTCCCTATGCCCGGACCTTGCAAACTCCATCTTCTAACAGTGGGGCTTTCCCCAGATGGACCTGTTAGCCATACGATGCAACAGGAAGTGCAGCAGTTTTGCTCCTTCCTGAATGATAGCCCGGGCTCCATCGCAGACGTGTTCCTCCTTCCATCTTTTCTACGGGTTCCCGCCCATCCCTCTCGTTCACAAAGTGCTCCTTAAGATACGGAGGGAAGAGGCTTTAGTGATATTGATAGCTCCAGCCTGGCCCCACCAACACAGGTACACATCTCTCCTGGAAATGTCCGTGGAAGCCCCAGTCACCTTGCCACTCCTCCCAGATTTAATAACTCAGGATCACGGCCGTCTCCAGCACCCAAATCTCAAGTAATTGCACCTCACGGCATGAAAGCTCCATGGCTGAACCCCATGGAGCTTTCCTGCTCAGACCCGGTTAGACAAGTTCCCCTTGGCAGTAGGAAACCCTCCACAAGGACTATCTACCTTGCCAAGTGGAAGAGATTCTCAATCTGGTCGGTGCAGCATCATTCGTCCCCGACGCTCACCTCTATACCACTCATACTGGACTACCTTAGAATCATAGAATATTAGGGTTGGAAGAGACCTCAGGAGGTCATCTTGTCCAATCCCCTGCTCAAAGCAGGACCAGCACCAACTAAATCAACCCAGCCAGGGCTTTGTCAAGCCAGGCCTTAAAAACCTCTATGGATGGAGATTCCACCACCTTCCTAGGGAACCCATTCCAGTGCTTCACCACCCTCCTAGTGAAATAGTGTTTCCTAATATCCAACCTAGACCTCCCCCACTGCAACTTGAGATCATTGCTTCTTGTTCTGTCATCTGCCACCAATGAGAACAGCTTAGCTCCATCCTCTTTGGAACCCCCCTTTAGGTAGTTGAAGGCTGCTATCAAATCCACGCTCACTCTTCTCTTCTGCAGACTAAATAACCCCAATTCCCTCAATCTCTCCTCGTAAGTCATGTGCCCCAGCCCCCTAATAATTTTCGTTGCCCTCTGCTGGACTTTCTCCAATTTGTCCACATCCTTTCTGTAGTGGGGGGACCAAAACTGGACACAATACTCCAGATGTGGCCTCACCAGTGCTGAATAGAGGGGAATATTCACTTCCCTTGATCTGCTGGCAATGCTTCTACTCATACAGCCCAATATGCCATTGGCCTTCTTTGCAACAAAGGCACACTGTTGACTCATAACAAGCTTCTCGTCCACTGTAATCCCCAGGTCCTTCTTTGCAGAACTGCTGTTTAGCCAGTCAGTCCATGGGATTTTTCCTTTCTGAGTGCAGGACTCTTCACTTGTCCTTGTTGAACCTCATCGGATTTCTTTTGGCCCAATCCTCCAATTTGTCTAGGTCACTATGGACCCTATCCCTACCCTCCAGCATATCTATCTCTCCCCCCATCTTAGTGTCATCTGCGAACTTGCTGAGGGTGCAATCCATCCCATCATCCAGATCATTAATAAAGATGTTGAACAAAACTGGCCCCAGCACCGACCCCTGGGGTACTCTGGCTGATATCGGCTGCCAACTAGACATTGAGCCGTTGATCACTACCCGTTGAGCCTGACAATCTAGCCAGCTTTGTATCCACCTTATAGTCCATTCATCCAATCCATACTTTTTTAACGCGCTGGCAAGAATACTGTGGGAGACTGTGTCAAAAGCTTTGCTAAAGTCAAGATATATCCCATCCACCGCTTTCCCGATATCCACAGAGCCAGTTATCTCTTCATAGAAGGCAATCAAATTGGTCAGGCATGACTTGCCCTTGGTGAATCCATGTTGATTTTTCCTGATCACCTTCCTCTCCTCAAAGTGCTTTAGGGTTAGGGTTCCTTGAGGACCTGCTGCATGATTTTGCCGGGGACTGAAGTGAGGCTGTAGTTTCCCGGGTTCTCTTTCTTCCTTTTTTAAAATATGGGCAATATATTTGCCTTTTTCCAATCATCCGGGCCCCCGATGGCCACGAATTTTCAAAGCTAATAGCCAATGGCTCTTCAGTCACATCAGCCAACTCCCTCCGCACCCTTGGATGCATTAGATCTGGACCCATGGACTTGTGCATGTCCAGCTTTTCTAAAATAATCCTTAACCTATTCTTTCACCACCGAGGGCTGCTCACCTCCTCCCCATACTGTGTTGCATGGTGCAGCAGTCTGGGAGCTGATCTTATCTGTGAAGACGGATGCAAAAAAAGCATTGAGTACTTCAGCTTTTTCCACATCATCTGGCACTAGGTTGCTTCCCCCATTCAGTAAGGATCCCACACTTTCTCTGACCACTTTCTTATTGCTAACATACCTGTAGAAACCCTTCTTGTTACCATTCACATCCCTTGCTAGCTGCAATTCCAATTGTATGTTGGCCTTCCTGATTACACCCCTGCATGCTCTAGCAATATTTTTATACTCCTCCCTAGTCATCTGTCCAAATTTCCACTTATTGTAAGCTTCCTTTTTGAGTTTAAGCTCACCAAAGATTTCACTGTTAAGGCAAGCTGGTCGCCTGCCATATTTCCTATTCTTTCTGCAGATTGGGATGGTTTGTTCCTGCACCCTCAATAAGGCTTCTTTAAAATACAGCCAGCTCTCCTGGATTACTTTCCCCCTCATATTAGCCTCCCAGGGGATCCTGCCCATCACTTCCCTAAGGAAGTCTAAGTCTGCTTTTCTGAAGTCCAGGGTCCGTATTTTGCTACTTTCCTTTTGTCAGGATCCTGAACTCAATCATCTCATGGTCACCCACTTCTACTTTCCCTATCAGTTCTTCTCTGTTTGTAAGCAGCAGGTCAAGATGAGCACGGCCCCTACTTGGTTCCTCCAGCACTTGTACCAGGAAGTTGTCCACAACACTCTCCAAAAACTTCATGGATTGTCTGTGCATTGCTGTATTGCTCTCCCAGCAGATGTCAGGGTGACTGAAGTCCTCCATTAGAACCAGGGCCTGTGATCTGGAAACTTCAGTTAGTTGTCCGAAGAAAGCGTTGTCTACCTCATCCTTCCAGTGGTCTATAGTACACGCCCACCACGACATCACCCTCGTTGCTCTCACCGCTAAACTTAGGCCAAAGACTCTCAACAGGCTGTTCTCCAGTTTCATACTGGAACTCTGAGCAATCATACCACTCTTACATACAATGCAACTTCTCCACCTTTCCTCCTGTACCTGTTCTTCTTTGAAGGGCCAAAATCCATGTGCTGTTTATGTAACAACCTGATCTAGATTATGTCAGCTCTTTTTACAGGCCCGAAGTCCAGAGTTTGGTCAAGAGGCCAGAGGCCTAGTAAACAGTGAACAATATTAGGTAAGAAAAGCAGTGCAAACAAAAGACAACTTTGCTTTTTGCTAAGATAAGCTCGGTCAGCAAAAAGCCAGGTAGGGAGCCGTAATTGGTGTCTTTATGTAAAGCTGCAAACAGACCAAAGGAATGAAAGGAGTCTATTATGCCTGAGTCCATTCTTTCTGTAGAAAGAAATGTTCTCCGCACATATCAACTTTGAGTTTATGGATATGACACTTGGAAGGTGGTAAGGTGATAGGGAATAGCCAGCATGGATTTGTAAAGACCAAATCATGTCAAACCAATCTGATAGCTTTCTTTGATAGGATAATGAGTCTTGTGGATAAGGGAGAAGCAGTGGATATGGTATACCTAGACTTTAGTAAGGCATTTGATACGGTCTTGCATGATATTCTTATCAATAAACTAGGCAAATACAACTTAGATGGGGCTACTATAAGGTGGGTGCATAACTGGCTGGATAACCGTACTCAGAGAGTAGTTATTAATGGTTCCCAATCCTGCTGGAAAGGTATAACAAGTGGGGTTCAGCAGGGGTCTGTTTTGGGACCGGCTCTGTTCAATATCTTCTTAGATATTGGCATAGAAAGTACGCTTTTTAAGTTTGCAGATGATATCAAACTGGGAGGGATTGCAACTGCTTTAGAGGATAGGGTCATAATTCAAAATGATCTGGACAAATTGGAGAAATGGTCTGAGGTAAACAGGATTAAGTTTAATAAAGACAAATGCAAAGTGCTCCACTTAGGAAGGAACAATCAGTTTAACACATACAGAATGGGAAGAGACTGTCTAGGAAGGAGTATGGCAGAAAGGGATCTAGGGGTTATAGTGGACCACAAGCTAAATATGAGTCAACAGTGTGATGCTGTTGCAAAAAAAGCAAACATGATTCTGGGATGTATTAACAGGTGTGTTGTGAGCAAGACACGAGATGTCATTCTTCCGCTCTACTCTGCTCTGGTTAGGCCTCAGCTGGAGTATTGTGTCCAGTTCTGGGCACCGCATTTCAAGAAAGATGTGGAGAAATTGGAGAGGGTCCAGAGAAGAGCAACAAGAATGATTAAAGGTCTAGAGAACATGACCTATGAAGGAAGGCTGAAAGAATTGGGTTTGTTTAGTTTGGAAAAGAGAAGACTGAGAGGGGACGTGATAGCAGTTTCAGGTATCTAAAAGGGTGTCATAAGGAGGAGGGAGAAAACTTGTTCATCTTAGCCTCTAAGGATAGAACCAGAAGCAATAGCCTTAAACTGCAGCAAGGGAGGTTTAGGTTGGACATTAGGAAAAGGTTCCTAACTGTCAGGGTGGTTAAACACTGGAATAAATTGCCTAGGGAGGTTGTGGAATCTCCATCTCTGGAGATATTTAAGAGTAGGTTAGATAAATGTCTATCAGGGATGGGCTAGACAGTATTTGGTCCTGCCATGAGGGCAGGGGACTGGACTCTATGATCTCTTGAGGTCCCTTCCAGACCTAGAATCTATGATATCCTCCCTGCTGCTTCCCACAGATACCAGTGCCTGCCTTAAAAACACAAATGAGCAACTGAAAAACAATCTTTATTACCATGTACTTTTCATTTGTCTTTTGTTTTAACCCCTGGGTATGTACCTATTGGACAATCAAAAAAGGGCTACTTCATTCCTATAAACCCCAAATCAGAATTCAACATATATATTTTATACCAATATACATTTTATACATTGTTTAAAGTACTAATTGTATGTTACTTGTTAACCTGAAACCATAGGCGGAGACATTATGTAATCTTTAACTATTGGCTACTATGCTTATCTTGTCTTGCTGCTAAACCTATCCAAGGGTTTGGGACTACCTACCCCGTCACTTTCCTCTGCCCCTGAAAATCCATATAATCCTTTGTAATCAATTAATTGGCAGTGTCTCTGAGCCTAATAAGCAAGGTAACACTCCGCCAGCGCTGTGCATAATAAACCCACCTGCTTAAATCTACACGGTGTCTATTTTGTGTTCCTTCATTCCTGAACAGTTTATACCCATCCATGACAGTGCTCCGGTCATGTGAATTGCCCCACCAAGTTTTTGTTGTTCCAATCACATCACAGTTCCTTGATTGTGCCAGGACTTCCAATTCTTCCTGCTTGTTTCCCAAGCATCTTACGTTCGTGTACATGCATCTAAGATAACTAGCCGATTGCCCTACTTTCTCAGTATGAATCAGGAGGCTTCCCATCTTGTACCCTCCTCCTTGGGTTTCCTCCCAGTATCCCACTTCCCACTTACCTCTGGGCTTAGGTCACCATCCCCCAGCAAATCTAGTTTAAAGCCCTCTTCATTAGGTTAGCAAGCCTGCCTGCGAAGATGCTCTTCCCTCTCTTCGTTAGGTGGATCCCATCTCTTCCTAGCAATCCTTCTTCCCGGATCAACATCCCATGGTCGAAGAATCCAAAGCCCTCTCTCTTACGCCACCTGCATAACCATGCATTCACCTCCACAATTCGATGGTCCCTACCTGGACCTTTTCCTTCAACAGGGAGGATGGACAAGAACACGACTTGCACCTCAAACTCCTTTATCCTTCTTCCCAGAGCCACGTAGTCTGCAGTGATCCGCTCAAGGTCATTCTTGGCAGTATCATTGGTGCCCACATGGAAAAGTAGGAAGGGGTAGCGGTCCGAGGTCTTGATCAGTCTTGGCAGACACTTCGTCACATCCTGGATTCTAGCTCATAGACTCATAGACTTTAAGGTCAGAAGGGACCATTATGATCATCTAGTCTGACCCCCTGCATGCTGCAGGCCATAAAACCGTCCCTACCCCTTCCCTGGACTCTGCTGTTGAAGTCCCCAATCCTGTTTTAGGTGACTTCAATCGGCAGAGACCCTCCTGCTAGAGATCCCTGCCCCATGCTGCGGAGGAAGGCGAAAAACCTCCAGAGGCTCGGCCAATCTGCCCTGGAGGAAAATTCCTTCCCGACCCCAAAAATGGCGATCAGTCAGACCCCGAGCATATAGGCAAGAGTCACCAGCCTGACCCCTGTCAGCCATTATACGATTTACCTACCATTGTTTGGTTTTCCTTGACTACTATGTTTTACCATTAAACCATTCCCTCCATAAATTTATCTAACTTAATCTTAAAACCAGACAGGTCCGTCGCCCCCACCGTTTCCCTCGGAAGGCCGTTCCAATATTTCACCCCTCTGACGGTCAAAAACCTTCGTCTAATTTCAAGCCTGAACTTCCCCACGGCCAGTTTATATCCATTCGTTCTCGTATCCACATTAGTACTAAGCTGGAATAATTCTTCTCCCTCCCTTGTATTAATCCCTCTAATATATTTAAAGATAGCAATCATATCCCCCCTCAGCCTTCGCTTTGTCAGACTAAACAACCCAAGCTCCTCTAGTCTCTTTTCATACGACAGGTTTTCCATTCCTCTGATCATCCTAGTGGCCCTTCTCTGCACCCGTTCCAGTTTGAGTTCATCTTTTTTAAACATGGGAGACCAGAACTGCACACAGTACTCCAAGTGAGGTCTCACCAGCGCCTTGTACAACGGGAGCAGGACCTCCTTATCCCTACTAGATATACCTCGCCTAATGCATCCCAAGACAGCATTGGCTTTTTTCACCGCCACGTCGCATTGTCGACTCATAGTCATCCTGCGGTCTACGAGGACCCCTAGGTCCTTCTCCTCTTCCGTTACTTCTAACCAATGCGTCCCCATCTTGTAACTAAAATTGTTATTAGTCATCCCCAAATGCATTACCTTACACTTTTTACTATTAAATTTCATCCTATTTCTGATACTCCAATTCACAAGCTCATTCAAGTCTCCCTGCAGGATATCCCTATCCTCCTCCGAATTTACAACGCCTCCCACCTTCGTATCATCCGCAAACTTTATCAGCCCACTCCTGCAATCGGTCCCGAGGTCAGTTATAAATAGATTAAATAAAATGGGTCCCAAAACCGAACCTTGAGGCACTCCACTAGTAACCTCCCTCCAACCCGACAGTTCACCCTTTAATACGACCCGCTGCATTCTCCCCATTAACCAATTCCTTATCCACCTCTGGATTTTCATATCGATCCCCATGTTTTTCAGTTTAACCAATAGTTCCTCATGGGGTACTGTATCAAACGCTTTACTGAAATCCAGGTATATTAGGTCCACCGCATTTCCCTTATCTAATAAGTCCGTTACTTTCTCAAAGAAGGAGATCAGATTCGTTTGGCACGATCTGCCCTTCGTAAAACCATGTTGTAATTTATCGCAATTGCCACTAACCTCCAGGTCCTCAACTAGTTTCTCTTTCAGAATTTTCTCTAACACCTTGCACACTACAGATGTTAAACTAACAGGCCTGTAGTTACCCGGATCACTTTTTTTCCCTTTCTTGAAAATAGGAACCACATTAGCTATTCTCCAGTCTAACGGGACCACCCCCGAATTTACAGATTCATTAAATATTATCGCTAACGGGCCTGCTATTTCCCGCGCCAATTCCTTCAATATTCTCGGATGAAGATCGTCCGGTCCTCCCGACTTAGCCCCATTAAGGCAATCAAGTTTTGTTTCTACCTCGAATACGGTAATCCCCCATCCCGAATGCCCCTCTGTAGTGGTGCTAGTATCCCTAATACCTTCATTGGCCTCATTAAACACCGATGCAAAATATTCATTGAGATATTGCGCCATGCCTAGATTGTCTTTAATCTCCTCTCCGGCAATAGTCTTCAGCGGTCCCACTTCTTCTTTCTTTGCTTTCTTCCTATTTATGTGGCTGTAAAACCTCTTACTATTGCATTTAATTCCCCTCGCTAGGTCCAACTCTACACGGCCTTTGGCCTTTCTCACTCTATCTCTACATTCTCGGACTTCACTAAGGTAAGTTTCTTTACTAATCCCTCCCCTCTTCCACTCTTTGTACGCTTTCTGTTTTTTCCTAATCACCCCTTTGAGTCGGTCGCTCATCCAGCTCGGTCTAAATCTCCTGCTTTGTAATCTTTTTCCCTTTTTTGGAATGCAGGCCTCCGACAGCTCATGCATCTTTAACTTGAAGTAATCCCAGGCTTCTTCTGCCTTTAGATCCCTTAATACGTTTGCCCAATCCACTTCCCTTACCAGTCCCCTTAATTTGTTAAAATTGGCCTTTTTAAAATTATAAACCCTAGTCTTTGACTTAATTCTGTTACTCCTTCCATGTATTTTAAACCGAATTAGCTCATGATCACTGGAGCCCAAATTGTCCCCCACTAGCACTTCCTCAACGAGGTCCTCACTGCTTACCAGAATCAAATCTAAAGTGGCCTCCCCCCTCGTCGGTTCAGCTACCACTTGATGAAGGAATTGATCAGCAAGCACATCTAGGAACATCTGAGCCCTATTATTACTACTAGCGTTTGTGCCCCAATCTATATCCGGGAAGTTAAAGTCCCCCATAATTACACAGTTTCTATTAGTAATTACTTCTCTAAACACATTAAATAGTTCCTTATCCATATCCTGGGTCGATCCCGGCGGTCTATAGCACACTCCAAGCACTATCCCCGGAGAGGCTCTAGTAGTCCTTTTACCCAGTGTGAGTATTGCCCAGACGGACTCTGTGTTATCTAATCCATCCACTATTATTTCTTTACAGCTTATTTCACTGTTGACATACAATGCCACCCCCCCACCTTTACCTTTGTTCCGGTCTTTCCTAAACAGCGTATACCCCTCCATACCTGTGTTCCAGTCGTGACCGTCATTCCACCACGTTTCTGTTATTCCTACGATATCTGGTTTCAGCTCTTGGACCAAGAGCTCCAATTCCTCCATTTTATTACCTAGGCTTCTCGCATTGGTGTATAAACACCCTAATGTATGTCGTTTAGCCTGTCTCCCATTAGTAGCACTATATGTTGCGGGCCTCCTTGCGCCTGTCCCCCCTGTCCTTCCTATGTCCAATCTCGTCTCCCCGGCTATGTCTCCTCTCATTTTACTCACCTTTTCCATACTGGAATCTGGCGTGGAGATTAACTGTGCATCTCCCAACCTTCTCCCCAAACTTCCTAGTTTAAAGCTCTTTTGATAAGATGAGCCAGCCTCCCTCCCAGAAGTCTATTTCCTTCCCTACTCAGGTGAAGCCCATCCCGCGAGAACAGGTGTCTGTCCCCAAAAGCCTCCCCGTGGCCATACATCCCAAAGCCCTCCTTATAGCACCACTCCCTTAGCCAAGTATTTATTCTCACAATCCTATCAGCCCTTTGCTGCCCTTCCCTCGGAACGGGCAGAATCCCACTAAAGATAATCTGAGCCTCTATCTCCTTGAGCGTCTTCCCCAGCCTGGCATAATCTCCCTTGATTCTCTCTAACGAGAACCTAGCCGTGTCATTCGTTCCCACATGAAGGATTATCAAGGGGTTCTTACCTGCTCCTGTTAGGATCCTTTTCAACCGCAGGTCCACATCGCGTATCTTTGCGCCCGGGAGACAGCACACCCTTCTGTTCTCCGGGTCCGCCCTGGTCACAGGCCTGTCCAATCTCCTCAGTAATGAGTCTCCAATTACATACACCTGCCTTCGCCTGGCAACAGTGCCATCTAGTAATCTAGTCTCTAATCCCTCTAGTCCTGACCTGAGCCTGTTCCTATCTTCCCTAATGCTCCCCCTTATGCCTTCCTGAATCCTCCCGGGGCCCAGAATTGGTGCTGTCTCCATCAACTCCTCCCCTCTCTCTCTCGGACTAGTCGCTCTTCTCTTCTTCCTCACTCTCCCACCTTCAGCTGCCACCTGCTGCCCCTCCACCTCGCTATCCAAACACTCGAACCTATTCCTGAGTTCTATTCCCCCCTCACTGGCCCTTCTTTTCCTTGGCCTGCTTCTGACAGTCACATGGTTCCACCTCCCATGCTCTCCCCCTTCCATTCCCCTATCACCCTCCTCTGCCTCTACCTGCGCCGCAGGGCGTTCTCCTTCAGCCCCTCCTTGCCTGTCCTCCATCAGCTGCTCAAACCCCCGCCTAAACTCCACCAGGGTATCTACCTGCATCTCTAGCCCCTTAATCTTTTCCTCCAGTAACACTATCAGGCGACACTTCATACACACATACCTGTGTTCCGGCTCCCCTGCTAGGACCATATACATACCACAGCTTCCACATGCAGCCATCTGCATTCTGTCTGCTGCTGCTGCTTGGCTCATGCCTGCTGGGCTCCCTGCCCACGGTGCCTATGGACTCAGAGCACACACCACACCTTGCCCTCCTGCCTCCCCCCTTACCTCCCCCTGCAAACTCCCTCTCAAACTCCCCTGTTAGCCGCCCTGTTTGCTGCCTCCGGTGCCGCTGCTCCAGGCAAGTAGCACACTTTGCAAGTCTCCCGGTCTGGTCGGCAGACTGATAACTCCGTCCCCCTTAGGAGGGAGTCCTCGACCACCACCACCCATCTCCTCTTGAGAATGGTGGTCATGGAACCCCTATTCCTAGGCATCCTATGCCTTCTTGCCGATAGGGTCTCCTTCTGATCCCTTCCCTCAGAGGGCTTGTCAGGACTGAGATCCCTACTTTGAACTTTAGGGTACAAATGTAGGGGCCTGCATAAAAACTTCTAAGCTTAATTACCAGCTTAGCTCTGGTTCGGCTGCCACCATTTTCAATGGATTCCCTCCCTGGGAAACCTTGAAAAACCTTCACCAAATCCCTGGTGAAAACAAATCCAACCCCTTGGATTTAAAACAAGGGGAAATTAACCATTCCCCTCCTTCCTCCCACCAACTCCTGGTGAATCAAGATCCAAAACCCCTTTGGATCTAAAACAAGGAAAAAATCAATCAGGTTCTTAAAAAGAAGGTTTTTAATTAAAGAAAAAGGTAAAAATCATCTCTGTAAAATCAGTATGGAAATCAACCTTACAGGGTAATCAAACTTAAAGAGCTCAGAGGACTCCCCTCTAGTCTCAGGTTCAAAGTACAGCAAACAAAGAGAAACACTCTAGTAAAAGGTACATTTACAAGTTGAGAAAACAAAGGAAAACTAACACGCCTTGCCTGGCTATTTACTTACAAGTTTGAAATAGGAGAGGCTTGTTTAGAAAGATGTGGAGAACCTGGATTGATGTCTGGTCCCTCTCATTCCCGGAGAACGAACACACTCCCAAACAAAGAACACAAACAAAAGCCTTCCCCCCCCAAGATTTGAAAGTATCTTGTCCCCTTATTGGTCCTTTAGGTCAGATGCCAGCCAGGTTACCTGAGCTTCTTAACCCTTTACAGGGAAAAGGATTTTGGAGTCTCTGGCCAGGAGGGATTTATAGTACTGTACACAGGACAGCTATTACCCTTCCCTTTATAGTTATGACACGCCCCCCAAATCACAGATAGTGTTGGATGTTCGGTTCCACACTGGCTGTGATTTCTTCCTGGAGTTCTAGGAGAAAACAGAGTTAATAAGACACATGTACCTTTAGACATACTACTGATTATATAAAAACTAACAATATGTTTCATTCCAAAAACAATTGTTAACCAGTTAACTCTGGGAAACTTTCCCGGGAGAGTGCATCAGCCACTTTGTTAGAAGCTCCCGAAATGTGTTGTATTTCAAAATCAAAATCTTGGAGAGCTAAACTCCACCGAAGAAGTTTTTTGTTATTTCCCTTGGCGGTATGAAGCCACTGTAGCGCAGCATGGTCTGTTTGTAGTTGGAAACGCCGTCCCCAAACATATGGGCGTAGCTTTTCCAGCGCGTACACGATGGCGTAGCATTCCTTTTCGCTGATTGACCAATGGCTTTCCCTCTCAGACAGTTTTTTACTGAGAAAGACGACAGGATGGAATTCTTGATCCGGTCCTTCCTGCATTAAAACTGCTCCCACGCCTCGCTCGGACGCATCTGTGGTTACTAGGAACAGTTTGTCAAAGTCTGGGGCCCTTAGCACAGGGTCAGACATGAGTGTTGCCTTAAGCTGGTTAAAGGCCTTTTGACACTCATCAGTCCACTGAACTGCATTTGGCTGGTTCTTTCTGGTTAGGTCTGTCAGCGCGGCGGCGATTTGGCTGTAGTGGGGTACAAATCGCCTATAATATCCAGCCAAGCCTAAGAAGGATTGGACCTGTTTCTTAGACTTTGGAACCGGCCACTTTTGGATAGCATCCACTTTGGCCTGTATGGGATTTATAGTTCCTTGACCCACCTGGTGCCCCAGGTAAGTCACTCTGTTTTGGCCTATTTGACACTTTTTAGCCTTAACAGTTAGTCCTGCCTGCTGGATGCGCTCGAAAACTTTTTCCAGGTGCTCCATGTGCTCTGCCCATGAATCAGAAAAAATGGCCACATCATCGAGGTAGGCAACTGCAGATTCTCCCAATCCCGCTAGGAGACCATCTACAAGTCTTTGGAAGGTGGCGGGTGCATTTCGCAACCCGAAAGGGAGTACATTGAATTCATACACCCCTGCCTGGGTGACGAAGGCTGACCTTTCCTTAGCGGGTTCATCTAGTGGTACTTGCCAGTACCCCTTGGTTAAGTCTAAAGTAGAGATGAATTGGGCATGTCCCAATTTTTCCAATAGCTCATCTGTGCGTGGCATTGGATAGTTGTCAGGACGAGTTACAGCATTTAGCTTACGGTAGTCCACGCAAAAGCGTATTTCCCCATCTGGTTTGGGAACTAGAACCACTGGAGATGCCCATGCACTCTTAGAGGGGCGGATTATACCCATCTGTAGCATGTCCTGGATCTCCCTTTGTATAGCAGTTTTGGCATGAGGTGACTCCCGGTAGGGTGGGGTTCTAATAGGGTGAGCATTACCTGTGTCAATGGAGTGGGATGCCCGTTCGGTCCATCCTGGAGTGGCTGAGAAAATTGGTGCAAAGCTTGTGCACAGCTCCTTGATCTGCTGTCGCTGCAGACGTCCAAGGGTCATGGAGAGGTTCACCTCTTCCACGCCACCATCCTTTTTTCCTTCGTAGTAGACACCTTCAGGCCACTCCGCGTCATCTGTTTCCTGGGCTGTAAACTGGCAAACGTTTAATTCTCTGGAATAAAAGGGCTTAAGAGAATTAACATGGTATACTTTAGGCTTTATGTTGGAGGTGGGGGAGGCTATGAGATAGTTAACAGCTCCTAGGCGCTCCTGGACCGTGAATGGTCCTTCCCACGATGCTTCCATTTTATGGGCCTGGATTGCCTTTAAGACCATGACTTGGTCTCCTACTTTGAAGGACCGTTCTCTGGAATGCTTATCATACCAGGCCTTTTGCTCTTCCTGAGCATCCTTTAGGTTTTCTTTAGCAAGGGCCAAAGAATGTCGGAGGGTGTTTTGTAGGTTGCTTACAAAGTCTAGAATGTTTGTTCCTGGAGAAGGCGTAAACCCCTCCCATTGCTGCTTCACCAACTGTAATGGCCCCTTAACCTCACGGCCATACACAAGTTCAAATGGTGAAAACCCTAAACTGGGATGTGGTACAGCCCTGTAGGCAAAAAGCAACTGCTGCAACACGAGGTCCCAATCATTGGAGTGTTCATTTACAAATTTACGTATCATGGCCCCCAAAGTTCCATTAAACCTCTCCACCAGGCCATTGGTTTCATGGTGGTAAGGGGTGGCAACCAAGTGATTCACCCCATGAGCTTCCCACAGGTTTTCCATGGTTCCTGCCAGGAAGTTAGTTCCCGAATCTGTAAGGATGTCGGAGGGCCAACCTACCCTGGCAAAAATGTCTGTTAATGCCTGGCACACACTTTTAGCCCTGGTGTTGCTTAAGGGTACTGCTTCCGGCCATCGGGTAGCAAAATCCATGAAAGTCAGTACGTACTGCTTTCCTCTGGGTGTCTTCTTTGGGAAAGGACCCAGAATATCCACAGCTACGCGCTGAAATGGGACCTCAATTATGGGTAGTGGCTGGAGAGGGGCTTTAACCTGGTCTTGGGGTTTTCCCACTCGTTGGCACACCTCACAAGACCGGACATAATTAGCAACGTCCTTGCCCATTCCCTCCCAGTGGAAGGACTTCCCCAACCGGTCCTTGGTTCTGTTCACCCCAGAATGGCCACTGGGATGATCATGGGCTAAGCTCAAGAGCTTTACCCGATACTTAGTGGGAACTACCAACTGTCTTTGAGGATGCCAGTCTTCCTGGTGCCCACCAGAAAGAGTCTCCTTGTATAAAAGTCCTTGTTCTACAACAAACCGGGATCGGTTAGAAGAGCTGAGAGGCGGTGGGGTGCTCCGCGCCGCCGCCCAAGCTTTCTGAAGGCTGTCATCTGCTTCCTGCTCGGCCTGGAACTGTTCCCTTGATGCTGGAGACATCAGTTCCTCCTTGGACTGTGGACTGGGGCTTGGTCCCTCTGGAAGCGATGCAGGTGCTGGGGCTGTTTCCATTGACTGTGAACCGCTGTCCGCTGGTGCACTATGTGGTATCTCAGGCTCTGGCTGAGCCTCTTGGGTAGGCTTATCTGCTGCTTCTGCCAGTTCAGGCTCGCTGGTGCCCTCTGGCGTTGGAGTTGTAGACGGGTTTGCAAGCGCTGGACTCAGGGCTGGCAATGGTTCTGGTGCTGGTTGCGTTGCCAGTTCCGGTTCTGGGACTGGCTTTGGCTGGGTCTCTGGGATTGGATCCACTACGGCTGTTGCAGTCGTTGGCAGAGGATCCAGTTCCACCACCTTTGTCTGGGTCTCCGGTAACACAGACGGGGCCCTGGTGGACGGCTCAGGAACAGGGATGGGGGTGAAAGCTTGCTTAGCCTGGCTGCGGGTGACTATTCCCACCCTCTTGGCTACCTTCACATGGTTGGCCAAATCTTCCCCCAGCAGCATGGGAATGGGATAATTGTCATAGACTGCAAAAGTCCACATTCCTGACCAGCCCTTGTACTGGACATGCAACGTGGCTGTAGGCAAGGTTACAGATTGTGACACGAAGGGTTGAATTGTCACTGTAGCCTCTGGGTTGATGAGTTTGGGGTCCACTAGGGATTGGTGGATAGTTGACACTTGAGCCCCAGTGTCCCTCCAGGCGGTAACCTTCTTTCCGCCCACTCTCAAGGTTTCCCTTCGCTCCGAGGGTATGAGAGAGGCATCTGGGTTTGGGGATCTTTGGTGTGATTGGGGTGTAATGAACTGTAATCGGTTAGGGTTCTTGGGGCAGTGAGCCTTTATATGTCCCAGTTCATTACATTTAAAACATCGCCCTGCTAAGGTATCACCGGGGCGATGTTGGTTGGTGGAGACTGGTGTGGTGGGGTGAGAAGGCGTCTGGGGTTTCCCTTGAGATGTGGGTGGGGCCTTGGGTTGTCCCCGGTGGTAAGGTTTTGTTTCGGCTTGCCCCTTCTGATATTCGCTCCAACTGCTACTAGTTTTTTTCTTTTCTGCCACCTCCACCCATTGGGCTCCAATCTCCCCCTCCTCAGTTACAGTTTTGGGCTTCCTATCTAGGATGTACCTTTCTATTTCCTCAGGAACACCCTCTAAAAACTGCTCCATTTTTACTAGGGAAAGCAGATCTTCCAGAGATTTAACATTTGCTCCTGATACCCAGGCATCACAATTTTTGTCAATGTGGTAGGCATGACGGGTAAATGACACATCCGGTTTCCACTTTAGGGCTCTGAACCGCCGACGGGCATGCTCGGGTGTTAGCCCCATTCTGAGTCTGGCCTTGTTTTTAAAAAGTTCATAACTGTTCATGTGTTCCTTAGGCATTTCAGCCGCCACCTCTGCTAAGGGTCCACTGAGCTGCGGCCTCAGCTCTACCATGTACTGGTCTATAGCGATGCTGTATCCAAGGCAGGCCCTTTCAAAATTTTCTAAGAAGGCCTCAGTATCATCGCCTGCCTTGTAGGTGGGGAATCTTCTGGGATGGGAAGTGGTACCTGGAGGGGGGTTGTTAGCATTGGCTGGTGCATCCTGCTTAGCCTTTGCTACTTCCAGTTCATGCTTCCTTTCTTTTTCTCTCTCCTCCATCTCTTTTTCTTTCATCTTCATCTCTTTTTCTTTCAGCTCCATCTCTCTCTTGTGGGCCTCCTCTTTGGCTTTTTCTTCTCTTTCTCTCTGCTCTGTCTCGAGTTTTGTTAATTGAAGCAGTCTCTGATGTTTTCTTTCATTTTCTTCTGCTTCTAGTTTGGCCAGTTCTATTTTGTTAGCTACTTCTTTGGTAGTCATTTTCCTGTTTTCTTGTGCTGGGTCACCCCCTTTGCAGTTGACAAACTGGGAAGCTCTCAGCTCTGGCTGCTGCAGAGTTAACAGTAACTTTCTAACTAGCTACTCCGGAGGATGTAAAAAGAAAAAAAAACAATTCAGCTTGTAAATACCTTTTACCAGTCATTTGCTAATTGAACCCTTCTCTTAACAAAGGACCTGTAAAAAAAACTTAACACCTCTGCCTTCAGGCAAGGAGAGATAAGATATGCATCTATCTACTTCTAGCTCGGCTTTCCAAGCAGCTAGAAGGAAAAAAAATCTCACTGGCTTTTTGGGTATAAAATGATCCCACCGCTATTCACCATGTCAGGACTGAGATCCCTACTTTGAACTTTAGGGTACAAATGTAGGGGCCTGCATAAAAACTTCTAAGCTTAATTACCAGCTTAGCTCTGGTTCGGCTGCCACCATTTTCAATGGATTCCCTCCCTGGGAAACCTTGAAAAACCTTCACCAAATCCCTGGTGAAAACAAATCCAACCCCTTGGATTTAAAACAAGGGGAAATTAACCATTCCCCTCCTTCCTCCCACCAACTCCTGGTGAATCAAGATCCAAAACCCCTTTGGATCTAAAACAAGGAAAAAATCAATCAGGTTCTTAAAAAGAAGGTTTTTAATTAAAGAAAAAGGTAAAAATCATCTCTGTAAAATCAGTATGGAAATCAACCTTACAGGGTAATCAAACTTAAAGAGCTCAGAGGACTCCCCTCTAGTCTCAGGTTCAAAGTACAGCAAACAAAGAGAAACACTCTAGTAAAAGGTACATTTACAAGTTGAGAAAACAAAGGAAAACTAACACGCCTTGCCTGGCTATTTACTTACAAGTTTGAAATAGGAGAGGCTTGTTTAGAAAGATGTGGAGAACCTGGATTGATGTCTGGTCCCTCTCATTCCCGGAGAACGAACACACTCCCAAACAAAGAACACAAACAAAAGCCTTCCCCCCCCAAGATTTGAAAGTATCTTGTCCCCTTATTGGTCCTTTAGGTCAGATGCCAGCCAGGTTACCTGAGCTTCTTAACCCTTTACAGGGAAAAGGATTTTGGAGTCTCTGGCCAGGAGGGATTTATAGTACTGTACACAGGACAGCTATTACCCTTCCCTTTATAGTTATGACAGGGCTCCTCCAAATCCTTCTCCGCAGTAGTACCTGTGCAGAGAGCCTACCTTCTCAATCTCAAGCAGCAGGGACTGTCCATGTCATCAATAAGAGTTCACTTGGCCACCATCTCTGCCTTCCATCCAGGTGCAGAGGACCAGTCAGTGTTTGCCAACCCTATGATCAGCTGTTTCCTGAAAGGTTTCAACAGGCTATATCGGCACGTCCGACAACCGGCCCCAACCTGGGACCTCAATCTGGTCCTTTCCAAATTGATGGGTCTGCCCTTCGAACCACTGGTGACTTGTTCCCCGCTCTACCTGTCATACAAGCTGGCATTTCTGGTAGCTATAACCTCAGCCAGGAGAAGGGTGTCTGAGCTCAAGGCCCGAACATCAGAGCCCCCTTACACTGTGTTCTATAAGGACAAGGTTCAGCTCAGGCCACAGCCAGCTTTCCTCCCGAAGGTTGTCTCCCAGTTTCACATCAACCAGGACATCTTCATCCTACTGTTCTTTCCTAAGCCGCACTCAAACAGCAGGGAGCAGAGGCTCCACTCATTGGATGTCCGCAAAGCACTAGCATTTTATACTGAAAGAACAAAACCATTTAGGAAGTCCATTCAACTGTTTATGGCCGTGGCAGACAGGATCAAGGGTCTTCCAGTCTCCTCCCAACGAATTTCCTTGTGGATCATGTCCTGCATCCATGAATGCTATAACCTGGCAGAGGTGCCTGCCCCTCTGCTCACAGCACACTCCACTAGGGTGCAGGCTTCTTCAGCAGCGTTCCCAGCGCAAGTTCCGACCCAGGAAATATGCAGAGCGGCAACATGGTCCTCCATACTTACTTTCACCGCACATTACGCAATTACCCAGCATGCCAGAGACGATGCGGCCTTTGGCAGAGCAGTGCTCCAGTCAGTAGACAGTTCTGACCCCGCCTCCTGAACTTAGGCTTGGGAGTCACCTGACTGGAATTGAGATGAACAAACACTCGAATGAGAAAAAATGGTTACTCACCGTCTTGTAACTGCTCTTTGAGATGTGTTGTTCATGTCCATTCCAATATCCACCCACCTACTCCTCTATTGGGGTAGCCAGCAAGAAGGAACTAAGGGGGCGACGGGTCAGTAGGGCCCTATATTGAGCGCCATGATGGCGCCACTCCAGGGGGATCGATGGATATTGCTAGGGGGAAAATCTTCCAGCTGCCGTGCATGCGCACACACACCTGTTTGGAATTGACATGAACAACACATCTCGAAGAACAACAGTTACAAGAAGATGAGTAACTGTTTTTTCTTAGCTAATGCCTGCAGTCTTGGCAAGAGCTGGCACCTGGCCTGCTAGCATCACACCACCTTCAAGCAAACTGATGACTGCTTGTACGTCACCAAGAGTGGAATCCATGTGGACAATCATTCGAAGAAGAAATGGTTACTTACCTTACAGTAACTGTGATTCTTTGAGATATATTGTCCGCATGGATTCCATGACCTGCCTTCTTTCCCCCTACTACAGAGTCCTACCCCTCTTGTATTCTGTAGTGGTGAAGGAGGTGGTTGTGCCCACTCTGCTCTTTATACCCTTGGGTAGGGGAGCACTAGGAGAACTAGGGCAGAGGTGCAGCCCCAATGGTCACTGCTGGCCAAAAGGATCTATGCACATGGGACACATGATCACTAGGACTGGAGTCCCTGTGGAAAACGCATCTCAAAGAAGCACAAGTACTGTAAGGTAAGGAACCGTTCTTTCATGGACAACCGTAATTCTGCCATTTCCTAACTTGAGTGCTTGACTTTGCTTAGTGTTCTTTTGTTGCCATTTTTTATATGTGATACATATATTAAGACAAATGTTGAAAATGTGTTCCTAAATTATAGCCATTAAAGATGGAAAATTCCACCTGGGTCACCTTGTCTGCATTGCTGTCTTTGTGTAGGTAAGGCACCTACTTCTTTAGAGTCAATTGATTTCTAAGCATATCCCTACCAAAGCAGAATTACATTGCAAGTGTGGGTGCTATGTGGAGTACTGAGATTTGAAATAGTCTAATGGGACTGGTTTGCTGTGTAGATTCCCCAGGACCAGCGCAGCAGTGACCCAAATCAGTCAGACAAGCAGGATGTTATGTGCATGTGTTTTAGCCCCTCAGAGGAAACGCTACTCATTAGCACAAGTAAAAATCAGCTCTACATCTTTACCATGTCCTCAACTGAGATAATTAAGGTAAGTTCAATTTGATCACCGTTCCTTAAGCACAACACTCAGTAAGCAATATATAAGCAAGGCACTTGGTTTCCAGTGTCACTTTCTGTGGAAGGTTTTTGTAAAATCCACCTGTGAGATGCTGAACCCATCCCATCCCATCCTTGTAGTGCAGAGAAGTGCTCTGTGTATATGTTTAATAAATTTAATATGCAAAAATCTTTAATACAATCTTAAAGCTGAGAATCTGTCTTCTTATTATTATATTTGGAAGTAGAGTATTCATATTATGGTAGCACATAGAAGTCCTAGTCAAAATCAGAATCCCATTGTGTTGGGCACAAATATGCAGTTGAAGCTAGTTCCTGCACTAAAGAACTTTTACAAGCTAATTAAGGACAGAACTCTCATTGTCTTGTATAAATGCCTAGATGGAATTAAATACTTATTCCAGGTGAGTCATACTAGAGCATCTGTACAGACAGGGACTGTTCCATGATGGCATGCTGTTGTGTATGCAGCCCAAAACCTCACTGACTTCTTCTCTCCTCACCTCCCCCCCCCCAGCTATATCACACTGCAAACTCCTATCTAATTTGCTTCCCAGGTTCCTACTTCTCATTCAGTATCTGCTTTTCAGATTATTTTTCCTTATATGTATTAACTGCCATCTTCCAGGTCAGTTCTCATTTTTGTTATTGCTCATGTCTCTTTAGGCCCTTGTGCATTATTTTTCTGTTCTTGCTGATGTGCACAAATCTTCACAATATAGTACTGTGTCTGAATCCCATCACTCTTCCATATCAGTAGTAAAGATGCCAAATAGGACTGTACCTAACACCATTATTCCCTATTTTAAATTTCTGGTGCATTTTTAGTCTAGTACCACACAAGATACCTCTCCCCAATTCCATGCATTGAGGTTTATCATTGTCCTTTGGTTACTGTCTCTTGATCAGTCTAAGCCAATATGATTTTTTTCTGAGTGTTTAATTATTTGTGACACTTCTCTAGGGGGAACCAGCTCACTTTGAGTATCTGAATTTCCCATTACATTCTGCTGCCATCACTGGACTGGACATCTGTATCCGTAAACCCCTCGTTGCTACCTGTTCCCTGGACAGATCTGTACGCATCTGGAACTATGAAACCAAGTAAAGAACCATCTTTGTTTTTACTGCTTTCGGTCTTTGCAAGTCTCCTGTAATGGACAACTACAGATGTCTTAGCATGTGCATGTCTGTTTTTGGTGGTGTCACTGTATGGTGTGGGATAAGAGTGGCCTTACTGGCAGTATTTTGGGATCAGCATAGATTTGCAATACATTCAAAACAAGTACCAATCATCACTGAGACCTTGATACCATACCATGCCATCATGTATTGCATATGCCACAAATTTCCCAAAAATTATATTAGAAATGCTCAGAGAGCTTTTTTTGTTTTTTAAAAAATTACTGTTTTTTGTACATCTCACAAAAAGCTACTGTATGTTAGCATCATGAGTCTGTCTAACTCTTCAGGCCTCAAAGGAAGAGAAAAATAACTAATACATTTCAGAACATTTTAAAATGATAAAAAATAATTCTGTATAACAAATCTGCTAGGAATAAATGCTTTACGCTGCGGAAACGGGGATTTCCAGCTCTCCAGTGAGATATTGCAACCATTTATAGTCTGATGGCTTGCAAGATATAAGACTTGAAATCTGTCACTGGGCCAGGATTTTAATATTGCTCTTACTATACCTGAGATCAGTGAGGCAAGGTGGGTGAGATAATACCTTTGATTAGACCAACACTTCTTTATACTTACTTACAACAAGACTGCAATCCTCAGATCAGTGTAATTTTAGGGGAAATTCAGTAAAGATTCTACCATTGGGGTGCCTTGGGCACTGCTCCATTCATAAGATGAGAAAATAACTTTACTGTCATTCCAGTTATGTGTTTCACCCACAGCTGTTTAAATTAACAAACTAGCTCTTCTGTATAGAGAAGAGTCCATTCCTGGAGTTGCTTTTGTGCCCCAAATGATATAGTGCCCATTCTAGTACCAGGACTTTTCTGAACAGCCTGGCAGCCCTGAGGGGTATTTTCAATGTGAAGGCAAATGCCCCACCTAAAGTTCTGACTCTGAGCTACTGCTGGGGAAATTCCTCAGTGTGGAAGAGGGGTTGGGTGGCAGAAAGAAAGGAGATGCTTTTATGACAGTCTTTTTTTAAAAATGGCATCTGTTTGAGTCTGCCTACAGAACTGAAATATTTGAAATAGTGCTGTTGGAAATGGATTAGTGGGCAGAGTGCAAGAGAGGTAGCCAAAGATGCATGGTAATATAACATAAGAACATAAGAATATAAGAAAGGCCGTACCGGGTCAGACCAAAGGTCCATCCAGCCCAGTATCCTGTCTACCGACAGTGGCCAATGCCAGGTGCCCCAGAGGGAGTGAACCTAACAGGCAATGATCAAGTGATCGCTCTCCTGCCATCCATCTCCATCCTCTGACAGACAGAGGCTAGGGACACCATTCCTTACCCGTCCTGGCTAATAGCCATTAATGGACTTAACCACCATGAATTTATCCAGTTCTCTTTTAAACGCTGTTATAGTCCTAGCCTTCACAACCTTCTCAGGTAAGGAGTTCCACAAGTTGACTGTGCGCTGCATGAAGAACTTCCTTTTATTTGTTTTAAACCTGCTGCCTGTTCATTTCATTTGATGACCCCTAGTTCTTGTATTATGGGAATAAGTAAATAACTTTTCCTTATCCACTTTCTCCACATCACTCATGATTTTATATACCTCTATCATATCCCCCCTTAGTCTCCTCTTTTCCAAGCTGAAGAGTCCTAGCCTCTTTAATCTCTCCTCATGTGGGACCTGTTCCAAACCCTTAATCATTTTAGTTGCCCTTCTCTGAACCTTTTCTAATGCCAGTCTATCTTTTTTGAGATGAGGAGACCACATCTGTACACAGTATTCGAGATGAGGGCGTACCATGGATTTATATAAGGGCAATAACATATTCTCAGTCTTATTCTCTATCCCCTTTTTAATGATTCCAAACATCCTGTTTGCTTTTTTGACCGCCTCTGCACACTGCGTGGACATTTTCAGAGAACTATCCACGATGACTCCAAGATCTTTTTCCTGACTTGTTGTAGCTAAATTAGCCCCCATCATATTGTATGTATAGTTGGGGTTATTTTTTCCAATGTGCATTACTTTACATTTATCCACATTAAATTTCATTTGCCATTTTGTTGCCCAATCACTTAGTTTTGTGAGATCTTTTTGAAGTTCTTCACAGTCTGCTTTGGACTTAACTATCTTTAGCAGTTTAGTATCATCTGCAAACTTTGCCACCTCACTGTTTACCCCTTTCTCCAGATAATTTATGAATAAGTTGAATAGGATCGGTCCGAGGACTGACCCTTGGGGAACACCACTAGTTACCCCTCTCCCTTCTGAGAATTTACCATTTATTCCTACCCTTTGTTCCCTGTTTTTTAAACAGTTCTCAATCCATGAAAGGACCTTCCCTTTTATCCCATGGCAGCTTAATTTACATAAGAGCCTTTGGTGAGGGACCTTGTCAAAGGCTTTCTGGAAATCTAAGTACACTATGTCCACTGGATCCCCCTTGTCCACATGTTTGTTGACCCCTTCAAAGGATTCTAATAGATTAGTAAGACACGATTTCCCTTTACAGAAACCATGTTGACTATTGCTCAACAGTTTGCTTTTCTATGTGTCGGTGTAGCAGGTTTGGGCCGAGGTTCGGCCCTCAGCGGGGCTGTGGGGTAGCCCACCGCCTTGCTCTGGTCCAGTGGTAGTTCGGGGCAACAGGCACACAGTTAGGGGCTCAGGCCCATAAGCAGGGGCTGAGTCCAGAGATCCGAAACCCAGGTCCTTAAGCAAGGGCTGAGGCAAAGTCTATGGTAGGGTGACCAGACGTCCCGATTTTATCGGGACTGTCCCGATATTTGCTTGTTTGTCCCATGTCCCGACTGATGTTCGACTGGGACACTGGACAAACAAACAATTTTGCCCTCCGCTCCGGCGCTTGCGCCCCCCCCCCCCGCCCCGACTCCGCCCCCTCCTTCCCCCATTGGATCCCTCCCCAAATCCCTGCCCTGATCCTGCCTCTTCCCCAAGCACTCTCTGGGCACGCTGCAGCCAGCCCGGTCTGCTACCCTGGCCGCAGCTGGCTCAGCGTGGGGGGCGGGTGAGTGAGGAGGGACCGGAAGCCGGAGCTTGGCTGCTGGCGTGCAGAGCCTCTTCCTCAGCGGGTGGGGGAGCTGGTCCCCTGCCCGTCCCGCTGCAGGGATGAGGCGCACTGGGCTGGATAGTGAGCAGCGGCGGCGGGAGGGGCCCGGCCTGGGCTGGGGCAAGCGAGACGCGTTTTCAGCCTCCATGCCAGGGGTTCCCGCGGCGAGGCAGGAGCTCAGCCCCTCCGCGGCCGCGCGTCTTCCCGGGACCTCGCCTGCCTCTCGAGCTGCCCCTGGGCCCCTCCGCCGGCAGCCGAGCCCAGCCCAGGCCTGCAAACGCCGCGTCGTAGCGCCGCTCTCTGCGCCCAGCGCTGCCCGGCCCCCTCCAGCCTGGCCCTGCACGCCAGCAACTGGAGCAGCCCCCAGCCCAGGAAGGGGTTTCTCCAACCTGCCCCCGCAGGCCGCCCAGCCCGAGACACCTTCCACGCTGGGCTGCGCCGCCCTCAGGCTCTGCGGGACCAGCCACCACTGCAAGTTGGCCCGGGGCGCTGCTTGCTGGGTGTGTTGGACTCGAATCTGGCTTGGGGTCAAGTCCCGGACAGTCCAGTGGCCCCAGGGAGCCGGAAAGGAGGACTGGCTTTCCTCACGGGGTGCATAGGGGTTGGGGAGCTTTGGTCTGGGGACACCAGAGCTGCTAGCTGAGAAACGGGCTGGTCTAGTGACTAGTGGAGCTGTGCAGGGCTTTGTGTGTGTGCGTGGGGCGGGGTGACCAGTGTCTGTGCAGGGGTGTGTGTGTGTTTGTGTTTCAGGGGGGCAAGCCGGGCGGGCACGGGCCCACGGCGGCCAAGCTGCGGCAGAGTGTCTCCAAGACGGAGCGGAGGCAAGCTGGTGGTGGGGTGGGGCGTGGAGTTCCGGCAGCTTTTTTTTTGCGCTCCCCTCTTCACCCTCTCTCCCGCCCCCCCCCTCCGCGCGTCCCGATATTTCACCTGGGTGATCTGGTTACCCTAGTCTATAGCGACCCAGGCCCTAGGTCAGGGCGGGGCAGCAAACCAATAGTCAAGCAGAGGCCCAGGCCCTTAAGCAGGGGCTGGGTCGGGGTTTGTAGCAGCCCAGGCCCTAGGTCAGGACGGGGCAGCAAACCAATAGTCAAGCAAATACCCAGCCTCTCTAGGCCAGGGGAAACAGGGGGAGTCTGCCACCCAAGGAGTGGGTGGCAGGAGGGACGCAGGCCCTTCCACTCCACTGCGTCCCAGCCCGGGGATCTAGCAGCGACGGAAACTCGCTGCTGTCAGTGGGGATCCTGGCCGCAACACACTGACATCAGCCCTGGCAGTGCAGCAGCCAGACTGGGGTCGGCTGCCCCCAGGCTACTTCCACACTCCCCCTCACACGGTACCTGGGCCGTCTTAGTGTCGTCGGTGCTCTCCACCAGCATGGGCTCCTCGGGGTAGGTAGCAAAGGGCAGGCTTGGCCAGTCCTCCTCGGGGTAGCTGGCACGGGGCAGGCTTGGCCCGTCCTCCTTGGGATAGCTGGCTTCGACTAATTTGCCCGGTACAGACGTTAGACTTACCGGTCTGTAATTGCCGGGATCACCTCTAGAGCCCTTTTTAAATATTGGCGTTACATTAGCTAACTTCCAGTCATTGGGTACAGAAGCCGATTTAAAGGACAGGTTACAAACCTTAGTTAACAGTTCCGCAACTTCACATTTGAGTTCTTTCAGAACTCTTGGGTGAATGCCATCTGGTCCCGGTGACTTGTTAATGTTAAGTTTATCAATTAATTCCAAAACCTCCTCTCGTGACACTTCAATCCGTGACAGTTCCTCAGATTTGTCACCTACAAAAGCCAGCTCAGGTTTGGGAATCTCCCGAACATCCTCAGCCGTGAAGACTGAAGCAAAGAATCCATTTAGTTTCTCCGCAATGACTTTATCGTCTTTAAGCGCTCCTTTTGTATCTCGATCATCAAGGGGCTCCACTGGTTGTTTAGCAGGCTTCCTGCTTCTGATGTACTTAAAAAACATTTTGTTATTACCTTTGGAGTTTTTGGCTAGCCGTTCTTCAAACTCCTCTTTGGCTTTTCTTATTACATTCTTGCACTTAATTTGGCAGCGTTTATGCTCCTTTCTATTTGCCTCACTAGGATTTTACTTCCACTTTTTAAAGGAAGTCTTTTTATCTCTCACTGCTTCTTTTACATGGTTGTTAAGCCACGGTGGCTCTTTTTTAGTTCTTTTACTGTGTTTCTTAATTTGGGGTATACATTGAAGTTGGGCCTCTATTATGGTGTCTTTAAAAAGCGCCCATGCAGCTTGCAGGGATTTCACTTTAGTCACTGTACCTTTTAACTTCTGTTTAACTAACCCCCTCATTTTTGCATAGTTCCCCCTTTTGAAATTAAATGCCACAGTGTTGGGCTGTTGAGATGTTCTTCCCACCACAGGGTGGTTGAATGCTATAGTATTATGGTCACTATTTCCAAGCGGTCCTGCTATAGTTACCTCTTGGACCAGCTCCTGCGCTCCACTCAGGACTAAATCTAGAGTTGCCTCTCCCCTTGTGGGTTCCCGTACCAGCTGCTCCATGAAGCAGTCATTTAAAGTATCGAGAAATTTTATCTCTGCATTTCGTCCTGAAGTGAAATGTTCCCAGTCAATATGGGGATAATTGAAATCCCCCACTATTATTGAGTTCTTAATTTTGATAGCCTGTCTAATTTCCCTTAGCATTTCATCATCACTATCACCGTCTTGGTCAGGTGGTCGATAATAGATCCCTAATGTTATATTCTTATTAGAGCATGAAATTTCTATCCATAGAGATTCTATGGAACATGCAGATTTGCTTAAGATTTTTACTTCATTTGATTGTACATTTTCTTTCACATATAGTGCCACTCCCCCCCCCCCCCCCCCCGCACGACCTGTTCTGTCCTTCCGATATATTTTGTACCCCGGAATGATTGTGTCCCATTGATTGCTCTCAGTCCACCAGGTTTCTGTGATGCCTATTCTATCAATATCCTCCTTTATCACAAGGCACTCTAGTTCACCCATCTTATTATTTAGACTTCCAGCATTTGTGTACAAGCACTTTAAAAACTTGTCACTGTTTATTTGTCTGCCCTTTTCTGATGTATCAGATTCTTTTTTATGTGAATGTTTATCATCTGATCTAGCCCCTGCTTTATCATCTTCCATCCTCTGCTCCTGACTATAACCTGGAGATTCTCTATCATTAGACTCTTCCCTAAGAGAAGTCTCTGTCCGAGCCACATGCTCCTCTGCAGCAGTCGGCTTTCCCCCATCTCCTAGTTTAAAAACTGCTCTACAACCTTTTTAATGTTTAGTGCCAGCAGTCTGGTTCCACTTTGGTTTAGGTGGAGCCCATCCTTCCTGTATAGGCTCCCAGAAGTTTCCCCAGTTCCTAATGAATGTAAACCCCTCCTCTCTACACCATCGTCTCATCCACACATTGAGACTCTGAAGCTCTGCCTGCCTACCTGGCCCTGCGCGTGGAACTGGGAGCATTTCTGAGAATGTCACCATAGAGGTCCTGGATTTCAGTCTCTTCCCTAGCAGTCTAAATTTGGCCTCCAGGACATCTCTCCTACCCTTCCCTATGTCATTGGTACCTACATGTACCACAACCACGGGCTCCTCCCCAGCACTACACATAAGTCTGTCTAGATGCCTCGAGAGATCCGCAACCTTCGCACCAGGCAGGCAAGTCATCATACGGTTCTCCCGGTCATCACAGACCCAGCTATCTACGTTTCTAATGATCGAATCTCCCAATACTAATACTTGCCTTTTCCTAGCAACTGGAGTTCCTTCCCCTGGAGAGGTAACCACAGTGCGAGAGGCAACCCCAGCACCGTCTGGAAGGAGGGTCCCAACTATGGGAAGGTTTCCCTCTGCTCCCGTTGACTGCTTTGCTTCCCTGGGCCTTTCATCCTCCTCAACAGCGCAGGGGCTGTCTGACCGGAGGTGGGACAATTCTACAGTGTCCCAGAAAGCCTCATCAACATACCTCTCTGCCTCCCTTAGCTCCTCCAGTTCCGCCACCCTTGCCTCCAGAGTCCGTACATGGTCTCTGAGGGCCAGGAGCTCCTTGCACCGAATGCACACATACGCCACCTGCCCATGAGGCAGGTAATCATACATGCTACACTCAGTGCAATAAACTGGATAGCCCCCACTCTGCAGGTGGGCTTCTGCCTGCATTGTCTCCTAGTTAATGAAGGGGTTGTTTAAAGCAAGAAGTTTTGAATGTAGTTTGGGCTATAGGTTTTAAGGGGAATAAAGGGTATAAGATAGAACCGGCAAGGGACCCGCGCTTCCTTCCTGCTCCCCTTCCAAACTCCCTTGCGAAACTCCCTGTTAGCAGCCCCTGGTCGCTTGTGCGCTGCTTTATAAAGCCCTGGCCTGGGTGAATGCCCCGCCCACTGATTAAGGCTCAGCCAATTACCAGAGGCTTCTAGCCTTCAGACCTTCCTTTGAAGCTCACAGCTTCCAACTGCCAGCCACAGCACACGGTCCTTCAAACAACCAAACAAACAGACTGACAAACACAAGCTCAGCACACAGCAAGTAACCCCCAAATACAAACAAACACACACTACAGACAGTCACTTACCCCAAGGGTCCTGTATTTGCTCCTCCTTCACCTGGAGAACTCCCTTGCGAAACTCCCTGTTAGCAGCCCTTGTTCGCAAAAGCAAAAATTAAAATATAATTTATCACATGGCTATCACCGCCATTGTGGAATAAATACCAATTCCATACAAAAAGCTACATTAAAAGAACATTGAGGTTGCAAAATGAAGCACTCAAATGTTAGGAAATGCAAGAATTAAAGTAATCCATGCAATGACATGGAAGAAAACTGATAAAGTTTGCAGATGACACACAAATTGGGCGAGTGAAAAATAATGAAGAGGACAGGTCACTGACTCAGATAACAATCCACTTGGTAAGCGGGGCACAAGCAAACAATATGCATTTTACTACAGCTACATAGAAATGTATACATCTAGGAACAAAGAATATAGGCCATACTTACAGGAAGGGGGCGCTATCCTGGGAAGTAGTGACTCTGAAAAAGATTTTGGAGTTGTGGTGAATAATCAGCTGAACATGAGCTCCCAGTGTGAGGCTGTGGCCAAAAGAGCTAATGGGATCCTTGGATGCATAAACAGAGGAATCTTGAGTAAGAGTAGAGAGGTTATTTTACCTCTGTCTTTGGCACTGGTGCAACTACTGCTGGAATCCTGTGTCCAGTGCTGTTGCCCACGATTCAAGAAGGATGTTCAGGGTTGTAGAGGGTTCAGAGAAGAGCCGCAAGAATGATTAAAGGATTAGAAAGCCTGCCTTATGACGATAGACTGAAGAAGCTCAATCTAGTTAGCTTAAAGAGAAGGTTAAGGGGTGACTTGATAACAGTTTATAAGTAGTTACATGGAGAACAAATATTTAGTAGTGGGCTTTTCAATCTAGCAGGAAAGTGTATAAAATGATCCACTGGCTGGAAGCTGAAGCTAGACAAATTCAGACTGAAAATAAGGCATAAATGTTTAACAATGAGAATGATTAACCATTGGAACAATTTACCAAGGGTTGTGATGGATTCTCCATTCCTGCCAATTTTTAAATCAAGATTGGATATTTTTCTAAAATATATAGGAATTATTTTGGGGAAGTTTTCTGGCCTGTGTTATACAGGAGGTCAGACTAAATGATCTGACCTTGCAAGCTGTGAAACCTTAACTCTACCCCTTTGTGTTTGGGCTTTAATACAGACTCTAATTATATGATAATTTCCAAAAAATGATCCTAATATAAGTTTATTTGCCAAATGGCATTGCATACTTCATTGGCTAGGGTTATGAGAAAACAATGTATTATAGGCGGGATATGGGCAATGCCTATTATCAAGAAAGCTCAACACTTCCCATTATAAGACCCTGTTTTTAGTTAATTATAACTTTCCCAAAGTAACTGCTCTAGCTGAAATTTTCTATGCTACATGTCCATTTAAAGACAAATTTTTCAAAATATTTCAGCTACGTGGTTCAGTTGTTTCCAAGAATAAGGCTAGATAAAATGTTGTTTTTCAATGTTAAATATATTCTGGCAACCTTTTCTTTGAAAAGCTCCAGTAATCCCATGCCTTGGAACAAGGCCTTGAAATTTGGCAGTGTCAGGGCTGTGCCTTTTGCCATCCCGGTGGAAATTTGCCCAGATTTGGCCAAGTTCTAAGCCCCTGAAAAATCACAGTTTGTAGATGTTAAGACTTGCTAGAGCTTAACAGATAAAATTTCTGAAGATTCCATCCTCATTGAGCATACTCAAGTCTCTCTCAGCTCCTAGCACTGTCCAGACTACACGTGCACCATCCCCACAGAGAAACTGTGCATACTCCATTTAGCCCAGGGCTACAGGGGTGAAGCCAGACTCCGTTATAGCTTCCACACGCATAGCTTCTTCACGCAGTGCACAGTCAACTTGTGGAACTCCTTACCTGAGGAGGTTGTGAAGGCTAGGACTATAACAGCGTTTAAAAGAGAACTGGATAAATTCATGGTGGTTAAGTACATTAATGGCTATTAGCCAGGATGGGTAAGGAATAGTGTCCCTAGCCTCTGTTTGTCAGAGGTTGGAGATGGATGGCAGGAAAGAAATCACTTGATCATTGCCTGTTGGTCCACTCCTTCTGGGGCACCTGGCATTGGCCACTGTCGGTAGACAGGATACTGGGCTAGATGGACCTTTGGTCTGACCCGGTACGGCCGTTCTTATGTTCCAGCTGCTGCATGGTGAAGCTGGGCACTGGAACTGAATTCAGGGCGCTTGTCTCTCCTGTGCTCTCAGTGACACCCCGGCTGACACCTAGGCAGTGTGGAAGAGAAGGCGGTGAGCTTCAAATGCAAAGGGATAAGAGCCAGACCTATAGAGTTGCATGGAAAGGTCAGGGGAGTAGATGATGACAAGGAGCCTAGGTAGTGGAGTCTGGGACTGGAGGATGGCAGGGAGGTAGAGACTAAGTATGGAAGAAAGGGAGTTTGAGGGTGGGGGAAACAGAGACTGGATGGAGGAAACTGAGATTGGATGAGGAGTTGGGGAGGGGACTGGGAACCAGTGGAATGGGGAGAAGGGCATGATAGGGAAAGGAGAAGATCCAGACAAGGAATCAGTATGTGGGGAAGAACTACGATTCTTCTTTGAATGCTTGTTCATGTCAAGTCCAATTAGGTGTTGTGGCAGAGCTCTGACCTTGCCCCCGTGGGTCCTGCGCTTCTAGGTGGTATATGCTAGTCTCAGTGGCTCACTGTGACCCTCCACGTAGCCCTTCTTTCTCTAGGGCCAGGGTTACAGTCTACTGAGCCCTTTTCATCATAAGCCAGCAAAGAGGTTGGTGAGAGAACTCCCACAGTCTCTGTTGTCCCTAGGGGCTTGTTTTAGAACAGTTTAGCCTCCTGTCCTGACAGGGCCTAACTTCCCCTCCCAGGAGGTGTTCCTGTAGTGGTGGGTTGAGGGGAACCCAGGCCCGCACTCTACTCCGGGTTCCAGCCCAGGGACCCTAATGGTAACAGCTGCTGGCAGCCAACCTTTCACTGCCAGTGTTGCTACATTTCCCTGGGCCACTTCCCCACAGCTCTCCTGCTTCTCCCTTACCTTAGGGCTCCCTAAGAGGATGTCTTCATTAACCAGCCCTTCAGCCGCACTTCCTCTCCTCTGGCTCCCTGGCTCTCCTCTGCCTGACTGGAGTGAGCCCTTTTTATAATATCAGCGGGGCCTTAATTAGAGTCAGGTGGTCACATTAGCTTAATGGCCTCACCTGACTCTTTGCAGGTTAATTGGAGTCAGGTGTTCTCATTAGCCTGGAGCAGCCCCTGCTCTGGTCAGTCAGGGAACAGAAAACTGTTAATCCAGTGGCCAGTATATCTGCCTTCTGCTATTCTGCTGTACCCAACTGGCCTGGGTCTATCACAGTGTGCATGCACCGCGTGCACGGCAGCCAAAAAGTTTTTCCCTTAGCAGTATCCTTTGGGTCGGCTCAGGCGCTCCCTGGCACTGGATATACAGCCCTGTTGACCTGCCACCCCCTCAGTTCCTTCTTACCGCCTGTGACAGTTAGCCAGAACACTAATTTCTCTTGCTTCAGTAAGCATCTCTCTAGCAGTTGAATTTTCATTCTTGTATATAATTAGTTAGTTTACATAGTAGTTAGTAGTTTTTATATATAAGTTTCATGTGGGGATTTCCCCCCCACACACTTTCTTCCCAGTACAGGGGCATGCCTCAGTCTCCAGGTTTTAAACCCTGCGCAGCTTGTGGCAAGCTTATGCCCAAGAGTGACCCCCTTCTTCTTGTTTAAAGTGTTTGGGGGAAGCTCATCAAAAAGAATGCTGCAAAATTTGCAGGAGTTTCCGTCCAAGGACACAGAAGGAGAGAGATCAGCGCTTCAAGTTAATCCTCATGGAGGCAACTCTCCGTCCGCAATCGGACCCTGGTTCGGCAGAGCCAACCCCAAGCACCTCATCATCAGTGCGGAGCACATTGGCAGCACCGGCACATGAATTGGTGCAGAGGAAGGACTTCAGTAGAGACCCTCGGCACCGATGGGACAGGGGCCGACACCACTCACATTTACCGGTGCCTCATAAGAAAAAGAGACCTGAAAGGGGTCGCTCCCCTATGCCCAGACCGGCGCAAATGGAGCTCGCAACCATGAGACCCGCATCAGGCTATGCAACTTCGGCCTCAGTTTCAAGGGTCTGGCGACTCCTGCCCTTACACGTGACCAGTCGAGTCTGGGCCCCCGTTTTTCTCCAGTCAGCGAGGGCCATGATCTACAGATGCCATCCATGCCGGAGGCATTCGAGGTGGCGAGAGACCTTATCACCCTCACGGCGCTGCCCTCCCCTCTGAGACAGGACAGGACACCCACGTCGGTCTCAGCAGCACCCGTGAGACCCCCGGTGCCATCCAGGGACAAATCAACAATGATTCTGCAATGGTTGTCCAGTGCCGTCGACAAGCGCGCCCGTGGGGGAGCCGCACTGGTCCCCTAGCCCTAGACGCCGCTCTTCAGCACTGAGTGGCACCACTCCTCCCTGGTCTTCCTATATGGAGTCCTCGGAATCAGAAGTGGAGTCCTTCCAATCTAGAGCCAGGAAGAGCAGGAGCTCCAGATCGGACAGGTGGAGACACCACCTTCAGCCGGCACCGTGGCTGAGTCAGTGGCAGTCCCCTGCTCAGTGGCCTTTCTGGACCCCCTGGGCTTTCTGCCAGGGCCAGAGCCAATGGTCCTTATGATAAATGAAGGCGGGGGTAGCTCCCTTTTATGGACACCCAGCCAGCCAGTAGCTATAAAATCCCTCTTAGTAGCTGTTCTCTAATTGCTCTACCTGTAAAGGGTTAAAAAGTCTCACTGCTATGCATAGGTAAAAGGAAGTGAGTGGGCACCTGGCCAAAAGAGCCAATGGGAAGGCTAGAACTTTTTAAAATTGAAACAAGACTCCTCTTTTGTCTGTCTATTGTTGTTCTCAGGGAGAGGCAGACAGGGAGCAGTTATGCTGTGAGAAGCTTGGGCCAGGTATGAAAAACCATCAGTATCATACCAAGAAACTACTCATCTAAAACCCCAGATTTGTAAGTAGATCAGGAAATGTCTAGAAAGACGTGATTAGGTTTATCCCTTTTATTTCTTTATGGCTTGTGGATTCCTCTGTGCTAACCCCAAGTGCTTTTGTTTTGCTTGTAACCTTTAAGCTGGACCTCAAGAGAGCTATTCTTGATGCTTAATTCTTGTAGTTTTTTTTTTTAATCTAGCAAAAGCCTAAGTTCCCAGATGTATTTTCTGCTAGACCTTGTAAGAAAGCCCAGAGACCTGGATTTTTGTGCCTTAAGAGGTTTGTACACATATTTAATTAGCTGGTGGCAACAGCTGATTTCCTTTTTTTTTTTTTTTTTTCTTTTTCTTTTTCTTTCTCAGCTCTTCCCCGGAGGCGGAGTAAAAGGGCTTGAGAGTATCCCACAGGAAGGAATTCTCAAGTGCGCCTTCCTGGGTTCTTAAAGGGGTTTTGCACTTGGGTGGTGGCAGCATCTACCAATCCAAGGTCAGAGAAAAGCTGTAACCTTGGGAGTTTAATACAAGCCTGGAGTGGCCAGTATTAATTTTTAGAGTCCTTGCAGGCCCCCACCGTCTGCACCCGAAGTTCCAGAGTCGGGAATCAGCCTTGACAGTCCTACTTGAGTTTGGCTTCTATGGCATCAGCCACCTTTGCTCCTCCGCTATCCCAGCATGACCAGGGTATTACCGCACAGCACCGACCCAACCAGCACCGGCGCTGGCACACCTGGCATTGACACATTCAGCACCAACACACCCAGCATTGACACACTCGGCACTGACACCACCAACTCCGATACTAGCATCCACATCGACCGCGCCAGCACTGTCATAGTTGGCATCGACTGCGCCAATTCCGGCACCTGGGCTGCACTGGAACACTGAGCACCCAAGATCCCCTCAGCTCTGAGGGCAGGGAACAGGACCCACTTGTAGCTAGGGCCTCATCCTCATCTTCGCCTGATGAGGTGGTGGCAGGAATGTCGATGGCCCGTGCCCTGGAGAACAGCAGACTGCTCCAACAACTTCTCAGGAGGGTGGCACAGAACGTGGCAATCCAGACTGAGGAGGTGGTGGAGACATCGGACCCTATGGTTGACATCCTCGCCCCTTTGGCCCCTCCTGCGTTGCTCTGCCACTTATTAAAACAATTAGTGACATCCCTATAACTCTCTGGCAGATCCCTGCCTCTTTGCCACCAACAGCAAAGAGAAATGAGCGGAAGTACTTTGTTCCTTCTAGAGGCTACGAGCACCTCTATACCCACCCCCCGCCAGACTCCCCAGTGGTGGCCACTTTGCTTCAGAGGGAGTGCCAAGGCTTCCAGGGCCTGTCCCCAAAAAACTGGGAAGCAAAAAAATTGGACCTCTTTGGGAGGAAAATTTATTTGACTGGGGGGCTCCAGCTCTGTATATCTAACCACCAGGCCATCCTCAGCAGGTACAACTACAACACCTGTGGAGCTATGGCTAAAGTTTGCAGAGCTGTTACCAGAGGACTCTAGGGCAGAGTTTTCCTCGCTCATGGAAGAAGGGAAACTGGTTGCCCGTGCTTCACTGCAGGCAGCCTTTGATGTGGCTGACTCGCAGGGCCATCCCTAGCCATTCTGTGGCCCTATGCAGCCCCCCCGCAGGTGGGGGTGTGGGGCCCCAGGCCTCAGCGGGGGGGGGTGGCTTTGGGAGGCAGCGCAGGGGCTGGAGCAGCACACAGCTGTGTAGGGCACCAGGAAATTTGGTGCCCCAAATTTCCTGGTGCCCTACGCAGCTGCGTACTTTGTGTACGGTTAGGGATGCCCCTGCTGACTCGGCATCCCGCACTATGGCCTCTGGGATAGCCATGAGAAGGAGCTCCTGGCTACAGGTCTCTGGGCTTCCTTACAAGGTCCAGCAGACAATACAAGATATCCCCTTTAGGGTTCAATCCTGTTTTCCGAGAAAACAGATTCCCAGCCTCATAGCCTGAAGGACTCAAGGGCCACCCTCAAGTCCCTTGGCCTCCATACTCTGGCTAATCAAAGGAAATACGTTAAGCTACAGCTCCTGCCTCGTTTTTACCAGCTGCAAAATAGGCAAGACTTCTCTTGCAGGTGGAATAGAAATAATGGAAAGAGGTGTCACCCTTCATCAGGGCTTTGGCCAGACAAAGTAGTCATCTGGCCAGAAGCAGAACTTTTGAAGATGCACCCGGGGGCAATGCACCAGTCTGGACACTGGATCCATTCCACCTTACCTTCTTGTGTGAACTGTCCCCTATCCTGTGTGGGCCCATATTACATTGGATTTCTGGGTACTCCGCATGGTAGAAAGGGGTTACTCCCTCCAGTTCTCTGCCCGTCTGCCTTTCCATCCCCCTTCCCCGTCCCTCTTCAGGGACCCTTACCACGAGCAGCTCCTCGCACAGGAAGTGCACTCGCTCCTAATGCTGGGGGCAGTGGAAGAGGTTCCTCAGGAGCTGAGGGGCAAGGGCTTCTATTCCTAGTATTTCCTAATACCGAAAGCCAAAGGCGGCCTCAGGCCCATCCTAGACCTGCGACATCTCAACAGGTTCATGAAGAAATTGAAGTTCCACATGGTCTCTTTGGCCTCCATTATCCCTTCCTTGGATCCAAAGGACTGGTATGCTGCCCTTGAGTTGAAGGACGCTTATTTTCATATTTCAATCACACCATCCCACAGAAGGTACCTCAGATTCGTGGTGAACCACAATCATTACCACTTCACAGTCCTCCCGTTCAACTTGTCAGCAGATCCTCGAGTGTTTATCAAGTGCATGGCAGTCATGGCTGCATTCCTATGCAACCGTCGTGTGCAAGTGTTTATGGACTTCGATGACCCTGCTAATCAAGGGCCACTCCAGGGCACAAGTGAGCTTCACAAGGGCTACTTTCGATGACCTGGGCCACCTTCTGAATGTACAAAAGTCAACCTTATTCCCCGTGCAGCGGATAGAGTTTATAGGAGCGATATTGGACTCTACACAGGCCAGGGCATACCTCCCGAAATCGCGATTCTGGTCCCTGGGCGATATCATTTGAAGCCTCAGCCAGTTCCCTACCGCCACAGCAAGGAACTGCCTAAAGCTTCTGGGACACATGGCCGCTTGTACCTATATAGTACAGCACGCCAGGCTGAGACTCCGGCCTCTTCAGGCTGGCTGGCTGGTGTATCGACTGGTCTGGGATGGTCTAGACAAGATCCTCACTCTACCTCATCCTGACCTCGACTCCCTCCTGTGATGGCTCAACCTGCAGGCAGTATGTGCGGGGATTCCCTTCGCCAGACCACAGCCAGCCCTCTCACTGGTGATGGACGCATCAGCGTTGGGGAGGGGTGCGTACTTGGGAGACCTCAGGACACAGGGTCTCTGGTCTCAGGCGGAGCTCTCCCTTCACATCAACGTCAGGGAGCTGAGAGCGGTCCGTCTAGCATGCCAAACGTTCCAAGTTCATCTGGAAGGGAAGTGTATATTGGTCATGATAGACAATACAACAGCAATGTTTTATATAAACAGACAAGGGTGTGCACACTCCTCTCTCATGTGCCAGGAAGCCCTCAGATTATGGGACTTGTGCATAGCTCACTCGATACGCCTGGAGGCATCGTACCGCCTCGGAGTACAGAACGAGTTGGTGGACTATCTCAGCAGATCCTTTCACAGCCACGAGCAGTCCCTATGCCTGGATGTCGCGAACACTATCTTCTAATAGTGGGGGTTTCCCCAGATAGACTTATTCGCCATGTGATGCAACAGGAAGTGCCAGCAGTTTTGCTCCTTTCTGAATCACAGCCCGGGCTCCATCACGGACGCATTCCTCCTGCCCCGGAAGGGACGCCTCCTGTACTCGTTTCCTCCCATACCTCTCATTCACAAAGTGCTCCTCAAGGTTTGGAGGGACGAGGCCTCAGTGCTATTGATAGCTCCAGCCTGGCCCCATCAGCACTGGTACACCTCTCTTCTGGAAATGTCCGTGGAAGCCCAATCGCCTTACCGTTCTTCCTAGACTTGATAACTCAGGATCACAGCCGTCTCCAGCATCCAAACCTCGAATCGCTCTGCACCTCACGACGTAGAAGCTCTGTGGCTGAATCCAATAGCACTCGCCTGTTAGGACCCAGTCAGACAAATCCTCCTTGCTAGTAGGAAACCTTCCAGTAGGGCTACCTACTTGGTCAAATAGAAGAGATTCTCAATTTGGTCTTCTCAATACCATCCGTCTCCAACTCTAGCATCCATACCTGTCATATTGGACTACCTTCTCCACCTCAAACAGCAAGGGCTTACCCTGTCATCAGTAAAGGTCCACCTGGCCACTATCTTGGCCTTCCATCCAGGTGTGCAGGGTCAGTCGGTCTTTTCCAACCTGATGGTGAGTCTTTTCCTAAAGGGTCTCGACAGACCCTCACGTACGACAGCTGGTCCCAGCCTGGGACCGTAATCTGGTCCTTTCCAGCCTGATGGAGATGTCCTTTGAACCGCTGGTGACATGTTCCTTGCTGTATCACAAGGTGGCATTCCTGGTAGCAATAACATCGGCCAGGGGAGTGTCAGAGCTCAAGGCACTAACTTCTGAGCCTCCGTACACAGTGTTCTATAAGAACAAGGTTCAGCTCAGACCTCATCCAGCGTTCCTCCCTAAGGTTGTCTCCCAGTACCACATTAACCAGGACATCTTTCTCCCAGTTTTCTATCCTAAGCCACACTCAAGCAGCAGGAGCAAAAACTGCACTCGTTGGACGTTCGCTGGGCATTAGCCTTCTACATCAATGAACAAAACCGTTCTGGAAATCCATTCAGCTGTTTGTCACAGTAACAGACAGAATGAAGGGGCTTCCAGTCTCCTCCCAAAGGATCTCGTCTTGGATCACGTCCTGCATCTGGGCATGCTACGACTGGCGAAGGTACTTGCCACTCTGCTTACAGTGCACTCCACGAGGGCGCAGGCATAATCAGCGGCGTTCCTGGCCCATGTTCTGACGTAGGAAATCTGCAGCGCTGCGACGTGGTCATCAATACATAACTTTACCTCGCATTACACTATTACCCAGCAGGCCAGAGATGATGCAGCCTTTGGGAGAGTGGTGCTACAGTCAGGGAACCTTTGAGCTCCAACCCCGCCTCCAAAACTTGGGCTTGGTAATCACCTAATTCGAATTTACATGAACAAGCACTCAAAGAAGAAAAAACAGTTACTTACCTTCTCGTAACTGTTGTTCTTTGAGATGTGTGGTGTTCATGTTCATTCCAATACCCACCCTCCTTACCCCTCTGTTGGAGCAGCCAGCAAGAAGGAACTGGGGGTGGCAGGTCAGCAGGGTGCCATAAAGGCGTGACCCCAGGAGGCGCCTTAGCTGACTGTTAGGGGAAAAACTTTCCGGCTGCCGTGCATGCAGTGCACGCACACCTAATTGGAATGGACATGAGTAAACACTTCTAGAAAACAACAGTTATGAGAAAGTAAGTAACCATTTTTTGTCTGGGCAAAGAGACTGAGAAAAGTAGGTAGGTGAAGTGAGGACACTGAGACTTGATAGGAAGCTTGGGAGCCAGTGGGGACAGGAAATGTTGTGGGGGTGGAGGGAGAGGCTGGAGCTGGGTGGGGGAGAGACAGATTGTGGAGTTGGGGAGAGAACTGGGGTTGACTGGGCAAGGAAACTGGGAACAAGGAACCAGGTGGGATAGGGTAGAGGACTGGGACTGGCTGCCAAGAAGAGGACTTGAACTGGGATCAGAAGACTTAGGAGTAGAGACTGGGACTGGCTAGGTGAGGAGAGTGGGATGATATGAGGAGCCAACAGTGGGATAGAGACAGGACTGGGATAGACACAGAAGAAGTCAAACTTTGGGATAATGGGCAGAAGTTAACAGAATGTTAGGAACAATTAGGAAAGAAATAGATAATGAAACAGAAAATATAATGCCTCTATGTAAATCCCTGGTACGCCCACAAATTGAATACTGTGTGTAGTTCTAGTTGCCCCATCTCAAAAAAGATATATAGAATTGGAAAAGGTACAGAGATGGGCAACAAAAATTATTAGGAGTATGGAACAGCTTCCATATGAGGAGAGATTAATAAGACTGGGACTGTTCATCTTAGAAAAAAGACGACTAAAGGGGGATATGATAGAGGTCTATAAAATCATGAATGGTGTGGAGAAAGTGAATAGGGAAGTGTTATTTGCTCCTTCACATAACACAAAACCAGGGATCACCTGATGAAATTAACGGGTAGCAGGTTTAAAACAAACATAAGGAAACACTTCTTCACACAACACACAGTCAATCTGTGGAACTCGTTGCCAGGGGATGTTGTGAAGGCCAAAATTATAACTATAATAAATTATAAATAATTATAATTATTTGAATTATGGGTTCAAAAAAGAATTTGATAAGTTCAAGGAGGACAAGTCCATCAATGGGCATCAGCTGCAATGGTCAGGGATGCAGCCCCATGCTTTGAGTGTCCCTAAACTTCTGACAGCCAGATGCTGGACAGCTGGGGATGGATCACTTGATAAATTGCCTTGTTCTGTTCACTCTCTCTGAAGCATCTGGGGCTGGCAATTGTCGGTAGATGTGATACCGGGCTAGATGGACCATTAATCTGATCCAGTATGCCATTCTTGTGTACTTATGTCTCAGATTAGTGAATACTTTTCACCATAATCTCTCTGTGTCTGTTTCCCCATCTGTAAAATGGGGATAATAATACCCACTCATCTAACATGGGGGCTTGTGAACATAAATTAATGTTTATGAAGCACTCAGATACTATAATAATGAGCATCATAGAAAAATTAGTGAGGAAATCAGTAATTCTGTCTTCTGAGCAAAGTCTGAGTTGTGAGCAGCAAATAAGGAATGAGGCCACACATTGATCAAGGAGAAAACAAAATATTGAATAACTGCTCATTAAGTGAGCGCCATCCATTCTGTGCACTGAATGAGGCAGGTTTCCTGTGGAAAAAATAGTATGTGATAATGTAATTAAAGACTTTACCATAATGCGTACACACAGGAGGGCGAAATTAAGGTTGGACAGGCAATCTTAATTCTGGCTTTTCCTAATTTTTTCATTGCTTGACTTTGCAACCTTAAAATGTTCTTTTAACTTATTTTTTTGCATGTAATTTAGTGAAAATTTTCACAGGCAGAAAAGAAAATTTTTGTGAGATCCCTTGTTTAAAAAATATTAGCAGAACATGAGGGCAGGGGACTGGACTCGATGACCTCTCGAGGTCCCTTCCAGTCCTAGAATCTATGAATCTATAACACCAATGGCTGCATGAGCACCAGAAGGGGTCATTCCTATTATAAATTACTTATAATGTACTAGTCTGACCAGCTCTGTGAATTTGAATGACTAATCAGCTCATTAACCAGATCAAATGAAATTAATTCCTTTTCTGAAATAGTGCCACATCATCTGCACAGTCACCCCCACAAGCAGAACCATAAGTAAATACATGAGTCTTCTATCCTTCCCTAATGCATGTAGTCTGTGAAAGACCAATGTGGGGAGTGAGTCCTGAAGTCAAGAATGCCCAGTCCCAAGCACCATACATTTAACTCCACACCTGAAACTGCACCCAGAGCAAACAGGAAGCACATGCAGCCTGTAGAGAATAGATATGGTGAATGTCTTTTGTCTTTTACTACTAATGCAAGCAGGCAGCTGCACTCTGCACTATCTGCCTGCCTGCAGTTGTTTTCAAGGGTAACCCCATGCAAAGCTGCATTATAGTAATCAAGCCAAGGGAGTCAAAGGCAGGAATGTTGCAGGTACACATAGGCTAAACACAGATGGTGAAAAGATTCTCGTGATGAATTTTTCTCTAAGCACGTCACAGTACAATAATTAAAGTGGACGTGTCTAACACTGCATTTTAGGGATATGAAATACTAAACAATTCTACTGATTTCATTGTCTCACATGGCCAGGGGAGCTCAGACTATGTATTTCTATTGTGTGATATCCAACCAGAACTGCGTTCATCTCCCTCATTGTGTAACAGTGGACAAGTGAGTCTCTGCTCCTGCAAACCTGCCTTACCTTTCCCCATAGACAGGTGCCCAAATTCCTGTTCATTGACTGTATCACCTGTGTGACTGTGGCATGGCTGATTGTTTCACATCACCCTAAATCTCTACAAGGGGTCTTGCAGCAATTCTCAGTGCAGGGCTAGACATCTGTCTGGCTGTTTGTAAGTGTGTGACTTGGGCTGTGTTACTGACTGTGGTGATTCTTGCAGCACTTTGGACTTGTATAAGGAGTACCAGGAAGAAGCATATGCAGTTTCTCTTCATCCCACTGGCCTTTACGTTTTGGTTGGGTTTTCTGACAAACTACGGCTTATGAACCTGCTAATTGATGACATCCGTACTTTTAAGGACTTCACTGTGAGAGGGTGCAGAGAGGTGAGGAGCAACATAGAAGCTGGGATCAGGGGAGCTTGGGAAGTGGGGTGAATGACATGGTGGGGAGCAATGTGGAAGTTGAGTTCGGAGAGGAGAACAATAGTGTGAATGTTGAGATATGAGAATCTGAGGACGGAATCCTGAATGAAAAAGGGCATAATGGGGGCTTGGGACCTGGGAGTCACCAGAGAGGTGAGAAGCACTGTGGAAGTGGAAGTTGCAGGAGAAAGGGGCATCAGACCCATAGGGTAGCTAAGAAGAGGGTCCTAGGAGATGAGGGGGCATCATGAAAAATGATGTCCATACATGGAGGTTTCTTCTTGCATGACCTTCAAACACTGGTGACTGTATTGCAACTTCAGTAAGAGACTGGGTGTTGTGGGTTTTTTTCTGTATTTCCATCATACATTCAGTAATAGTTGTGTGTGTTCTCTCGCTCTCTCTCTCCAGTGCACCTTCAGTAATGGGGGTCATCTTTTTGCTGCAGTTAATGGAAACGTGATTCATATTTACTCCACCACCAGCTTTGAGAATGTTAATAATCTGAAAGGACACAATGGGAAGGTCAGTGTGCAAGGCCTACCATACCTGTGGGTAAAGGAGAACTGGTAGATATAATTCATTAGAAGTTTCAAAAAGCCTATATCAAAAAGTCTCTCATCGGGGCTATGAAGGAAACTTAGTAGTCATGGGGGAGAGGTAAAGTACTGTAATGGATCAGAGATTGACTAACAGTCAGGAAGCAGAGATACAAAGAAATAAATGGTAAATTTTCATCATGGCAGAAAGCTGGAAGCAGGTGCCACAAGGTTCTGTTCTACAGCCAGTGCTTAATATTTATTAATGACCTGGAAAATATGGATATTTTTACAAAAATTTCATTCAAAGATTGGTTCTTCTTGTCCATGCCACGTTAGGTGTGTGCGCGCCATGTGCACCATTGCCAAAGATTTTTCCCTCAGTGGTATCCGTTGGGCTGGCTCTAGCACCTCTGGTGCTGCGTGCTTATGTGCCGGTATAAGGGGCACCACCAACCACTCACCCTCTCAGTTCCTTTTTACTGTCTGTGACTGTTGCTGGAACAACCTCTCTTGCTTCAGCAAGGCTTCTTCCCAGTGGTTTTTGGATTCTGATTAATAGTTTATTAGTTTTAAGTATAATTTTAGTGTATATAGATATTGTAGTTAGCGTTAGTGTGAATAGATAGTCCCTATCGTCGAGGGACTTTTTTTGCCCCAGCAGCTGGGCATATCCCGGTCCCCAGGCTTCAAACATTGTGGTTCCTGCGGCAAACCTGTGCCTGTGAGCGACCCACACTCCAGCCGTTTGAAGTGCTTGTGAGAAACTCACATGAGGGACAAGTGCCACATTTGTCGGGACTTTAGATCCTGCACAAAAAAGGATAGAGAAATAAGACTGAAGGCTATCCTAATGGAAGCCAGTCTAAGACTGGCCTCAGAGCCAAGCTGCACCAATTCTGCACCAAGCACTTTGGCCTTGGTGCGAAGTGCTCCTCCAGCACCACGCTCTTCCTAGCACTGTTCACCATCTCCAGTGCTGAAGAAGAAGCACAAAAAGCAGTGCACCAACAGAGGGCACTCACCAGTGCAGAAGAAGGACAAGCATGGGGAAGGCAGCGGAGTGCGACTTGCATCGGGCCACTCGGGAACCCTATGTTGAGCCTCAGGGCCACCACCAGTACCCAGTGCTGCCAGACCTCGGTGCGGGTCCCCCCGCCAGCACCTGGCCAATGGTTCAGTAGCCTATGCAGTGTCCATACTGGAACCCGAGGGGTTTCCCCTGGTACCTAGTCCTCCTCCTCATCAATCATACCTGTTGATTTCTGAGAGTGGGCTACCGCCCCTTCCCTGCTGGCACTGGACTCTGACTCTGGGTCCGACGTTTAGGATGTGGCTACCATGAATGTCATTGAGGAAGAGGAAGGAGCCCCTCCTCTGGTGCAAGCTTCCTCCTCCTCCTCCTCCCCAGAGGAGGCTGTCTTGAGGCTGAGTAACTCACTTCTGCAGGATGACTTCAGGGCCCATCAGGACCTTCTGAAGCAGATAGCAGCTAACCTGGGTCTGGAGATAGGATTTTAAGGAATCATCCCACAGCCTTATTGCGGCAGCTCCCTCCAAAGTGGCCTTACCATTAATGAGGCTGTAATGGGTCCAGTTAAGGCCCTGTGGTACGAGTATCCCGCAGACTCTACCGTACCACTAATACATGTATGCCCGTAACAATGGACCAGCTCAGTGAAAGATGGGACTTTCCATTCCTCCCTAGGCTAGACAAAGACACTCCCTCTGAGATACATCTTTATACCCTGATACAAACAAGTTACATACTGCTACTCTGACATAGTTAGTTACTGCCCCCTGACGTGGCTAGTTATCACCCATCACCTTGTACATGTTGGTTTGATTACAACATCTTTATTACGTACTGCATCCTGACCTTATCTTTTAGGAGGGGTCAGTGTGTTCCCCTGTTATCCTTGGGGAATGTTTTTGTACCATCCTTGATATCAGGATGTTCTGGGTATATGTCATCAGGCCCCCCTCTCTCCCTCCCTCGGTGAAAGCAATGGCAAAAAATCGTTTATCGACTTTTTTCCTGGGTTACCTGTGCAGATCACATACCACAGCAAGCATGGAGCCCGCTCAGCTCACTGTCACCGTATGTCTCCTGGGTGCTGCTGGCAGACGTGGTACTGCAATCCTACATAGTAGCATCCCCTTGCCTTGCCTTGTGGACGGCAGATGGTGCAATACGACTGCTAGCCGTCATCGTCGTCCCGTGAGTGCTCCTGGCCGACCTCGGTTAGGTTGGTCGGGGGCGCCTGGACAGACATGGGTGCTCCTGGCTGGCCGCGGTGAGGTTGGTCAGGGGCGCCTGGACAAAAATGGGAATGACTCCAAGTCATTCTCTTCTTTAAGTTTCGTCTAGTGGAGATTCAGTCCTGCCTGAAATATCATGCCAGCTGGAGGCTTCTGCCTCAGGCTGCTCTCCCAGTCGGCAGCACCTCGCGGTCGCACCTACCCCAGCCTACCCCTTGCTCCAATGGCTCATGAAGCCTGGACAGTAGTAAGGAGCCGTTCAACTATAGGCTGAGCAAGTGCATAATGGTGGTAGAATGTGCCTTTGGATGTTTAAAAGCTCGCTGGCGCAGTTTACTGACTCGGTTAGACCTCAGCGAAACTAATATTCCCATCGTTATTATTGCTTGCTGTGTGCTCCACAATATCTGGGGAGACGTTTATGGTGGGGTGGGAGGTTGAGTCAAAACACCTGGCTGCTGATTACGCGCAGCCAGACACCAGAGCAGTTAGAAGAGCACAGCAGGGTGCGCTGTGCATCAGAGAAGCTTTGAAAACCAGTTTCATGATTGGCCAGGCTATGGTGTGAAAGTTCTGTTTGTTTCTCCTTGATGAAAACCCGCTCCCTTGGTTCACTTTACTTCCCTGTAAGCCAACCGCCCTCCCCTCTCCCCTTTGAACTCCGCATGCAGAGGCAATAAAATCATTGTTGTTTCAAATTCATTCATTCTTCATTAATTCATCACACAAATGGGGGGATAACTGCCAAGGTAGCCCGGGAGGGGTGAGGAAGGAGGGAAGCACAGGGGTGGGGTAGTTGTTGGGGCATCCCCTAGAATGGCATGCAGATCATCATAGAAGCGGCATGTTTGGGGCTCTGACCCGGAGCGGCTGTTTGCCTCTCTGGTACTTTGGTAGGCTTCACGCGGCACTGCTGCGGGTCCATGTCATATCCTCTGTCCTTCATGCCCTCGGAGATTTTTTCAAATATTCCGGCATTTCGTCTTTTGGAACTGAGTTCGGATAGCACGGATTCGTCTCCCCATATAGCAATCAGATGCAGTACCTCCCGTTCGGTCCATGCTGGAGCTCTTTTGCAATTTTGGGACTCCATGGTCACCTGTGCTGATGAGCTCTGCATGGTCACCTGTGCTGATCAGCTCACCATGATAGCCAAACAGGAAATGAAATTCAAACATTCACGGGGCTTTTCCTGTCTACCTGGCCAGTGCGTCTGAGTTGAGAGTGCTGTCCAGAGTGGTCACAATGGAGCACTCTGGGATAGCTCCCGGAGGCCAATACCATCGAATTGCGTACACACTACCTCAAATTCGACCCAGCAGGGTCGATTTCAGCGCTAATCCCCTCGTCGGGGAGGAGTACAGAAATCAATTTTAAGAGCCTTTAAGTTGACAAAAATGGCTTCATCGTGTGGACGGATGCAGGGTTAAATCGATCTAACGCTGCTAAATTTGACCTAAACTCGTACTGTAGACGAGGCTAAAAAACAGACAGTGATAACTATAGTAACTCCTCGCTTAATGTTAGAATCATAGAATATTAGTGTTGGAAGAGAACTCAGGAGGTCATCTAGTCCAATCCCCTGCTCAAAGCAGGACAAACACCAATTAAATCATCCCAGCCAGGGCTTTGTCAAGCCAGGCCTTAAAAACCTCTAAGGATGGAGATTGCTCCACCTCCCTAGGTAACCCATTCCATTGCTTCACCATCCTCCTAGTGAAATAGTGTTTCCTAATATCCAACCTAGACCTCCCGCACTGCAATTTGAGACCATTGCTTCTTGTTCTGTCATCTGCCACCATTGAGAACAGCCTAGCTCCATCCTCTTTGGAATCCCCCTTCAGGTAGTTGAAGGCTGCTATCAAATCCCCGCTCACTCTTCTCTTCTGCAGACTAAATAACCCCAGTTCCCTCAATCGCTTCTCGTAAGTCATGTGCCCCAGCCCCCTAATCATTTTCGTTGCCCTCTGCTGGACTCCCTCCAATTTGTCCACATCCCTTCTGTAGCGGAGGGACCAAAACTGGACACAATACTCCAGGTGTGGCCTCACCAGTGCCGAATAGAGGGGAATATTCACTTCCCTCAATCTGCTGGCAATGCTCCTATTAATACAGCCCAATATGCCGTTGGCCTTATTAGCAACAAGGGCACACTGTTGACTCATATCCAGCTTCTCATCCACTGTAATCCCCAGGTCCTTTTCTGCAGAACTGCTCCTTAGCCAGTCTATCCCCAGCCTATAGCGGTGCATGGGATTCTTCCTTCCTAAGTGCAGGATTCTGCACTTGTCCTTGTTGAACCTCATCAGATTTCTTTTGGCCCAATCCTCCAATTTGTCTAGGTCATTCTGGACCCTATCCCTACCCTCCAGCGTATCTACCTCTCCCCCCAGCTTAGTGTCATCTGCAAACTTGCTGAGGGTGCAATTCATCCCATCATCCAGATCATTAATAAAGATGTTGAACAAAACCGGCTCCAGGACCAACCCCTGGGGCACTCCGCTTGATACCGGCTGCCAACTAGACATCGAGCTGTTGATCACTACCCGTTGAGCCTGAAAATCTAGCCAGCTTTCTATCCACTTTATAGTCCATTCATCCAATCCATACTTCAACTCACTGGCAAGAATACTGTGGGAGACCGTATCAAAAGCTTTGCTAAAGTCAAGATATATCACTTCCACCGCTTTCCCCATATCCAGTTATCTCATCATAAAAGGCAATCAGGTTGGTCAGACATGACTTGCCCTTGGTGAATCCATGTTGACTGTTCCTGATCACCTTCCTCTCCTCCAAGTGCTTCAAAATGGATTTCTTGAGGACCTGCTCCATGATTTTTGCCAGGGACTGAAGTGAGGCTGACCGGTCTGTAGTTCCCCGGGTTCTCTTTCTTCTTTTTTTAAAATATGGGCACTATGTTTGATTTTTTCCAATCGTCTGGGACCTTCCCTGATCGCCACAAATTTTCAAAGATAATAGCCAATGGCTCTGCAATCACATCAGCCAACTCCCCCAGCACCCTTGGATGCATTAGATCTGTACCCATGGACTTGTACATGTCCAGCTTTTCTAAATAGTCCTTAATCTGTTCTTTCACCACTGAGGGCTGCTCACCTCCTCCCCATACTGTGTTGCCCAGTGCAGCAGTCTGGGAGCTGACCTTGTCTGTGAAGACCAAGGAAAAAAAAGCATTGAGTACTTCACCTTTTTTCACATTATCTGTCACTACGTTGCCTCCCCCATTCAGTAAGTAGTTATGTTGTACTTACGTTCCTGGAAAATGCTACTTTAAGCGAAACAATGTTAAGCGAATCCAATTTCCCCTCAAGAATTAATGTAAATAAGGGGTGGTTAGGTTCCAGGGAAATTTTTTTGCCAGATGAGCCTATATTTTATTTATACACACACAGTAGAAGTTTTAAACAAACAATTTAGTACGGTACACAGCAACGATGATTGTGAAGCTTGGTTGCGGTGGTGGAGTCAGAGGGTGGAAGAGGGTGAGATATTTCCCAGGGAATGCCTTATTGCTAAATGATGAATTAGCACTCGGCTGAGTCCTCAAGGGTTAACATGTTGTTAATGTAGCCTTATACTCTACAAGTCAGCATGAATTATGGGAGGAGACACAGCATGGCAGAGAGAGACAGAGCCACACACCGTGTGTGTGTGTGTGTGTGTGTGTGAGAGAGAGAGAGACCCCACTCTAAGTACACTCTAAGTACACTGCCTTTTTAGGTAGATCAGCAAGTTGAGACAGCAGCTACTGCCAGCAAGCTTCCTCTATCCTGAGCCCTGTCGTGTCCTCCCCTGCTCTGTGGAATGAGGTAAAAGAGCGGGGAGAGGGGGACACCCTGACATCAGCATCCCTCTCCCCCTCCCCCCCCCCCGCCAGCAAGCAGGAGGCTCCTGGGAGCAGCTCCAAGGCAGAGGGCAGGAGCAGCACACGGCCGTGGGGGAGGGACACCTGAACTGCCTGGCAGTTGATCGCCTGCTGGGGGGCTGTTGCACAGGGAACTTAGGGGAGCTGAGAAGGGGGCTACTGGCCCATCCTGGTTCCAAGCCCCCACCAGCTAGCTCCAACCGGCTGCTCTTCCTGCAAGCAGTGGACAAAGCAGGCGGCTGCCAAATAACGGGCACTGCGCAACTTTAAACGAGCATGTTCTCTAATTGATCAGCAATGTAACAACAAAACAACGCTAACCGGGACGACTTAAGTGAGGAGTTACTGTATAGGGAAACAAATGGAAGTATTTCAAATTAAAAAACAGACAAAAGCAATCAATGGTATCTTTTCAACCAAAACTGCTGGTAAGTGGTTTTGCCAGACAGAGTGTTTTCTTGCGAAGTTCTCTTTGCACATCTTAAGATTTGTCTGTCTGTTTGGTCACTGTTGGTGCTATTAGGGCAGAAATGCTTCTTACAATCCAATACTATATGGTTTTGATGTGGTTTAGATGGGACATTATTCCCTTCTTCTTAAGTCATAGCTTCTGCTGTCCTACTATGCTGCTGCTTCTTATTGCAGAAAGGCCTTGGCCTACACCAGGAAGAACATAAACATCAGGGAACTCAGTGTTGTCTGCTTAGCCTGCCAAGTGTTCCTTCTCCAGATCTCTGGCAAGGTGGTGCAAGTCCTGACAGACAATACTGCGGCCATGTTCTATATCAACAAGCAGGGAGGAGCTTGATCCTCTACCCTGTGTCAGGAGGCCATCCATGAGATTTCTGCACGAAGCACTCCATCCACCTTGAGGCATCACATCTTCCCAGAGCCCAGAATGCACTGGTGGATCGCCTCAGCAGGTCCTTTCCCTCTCACCACTAGGGGTTCCTTCACCATAAATCATCAGGTTCATCTTCCAAAGCTGGGGGTCTTCCCAGGTGGACCTGTTCATGACCAAGCAGAACAGAAAGTCCCACCAGTTTTTCTCGCTGTGAGGGCACAGCGTGGGCTCTCTCTCCTATGCCTTCCTGCTCCCATGGACAGGGCTGCTGCTCTACGCTTTTCCCCCGGTCCCTCTGGTTCACAAGGTCCTCCTGAAAATCAAGCGGGACAAGGCGAGAGTTATTCTCATAGCCTCAGTGTGGCCACATCAACACCAGTTTGGCACGCTGCTGGATCTATCAATAGCAATCCCACTCCTGCTTTCGCTCTGTCTGGACCTGATCTCAAAAGACAATGGCCGGTTGCTTCACCCAAACCTCGCCTCTCTTCACCAACTGTGTGGATGTTACATGGCTGAACCTGGAGGAGCAGGCCTGTTAGGAGCTAGTTCTCCAGATCTTGATAGGTAGTAGAAAGCCGTCCACTAGGGCTACCTACCTTGACAAATGGAAGAGCTTCTCAATTTGGGTGTGACATAGAGGTCTCTCTCCGATCCGGTCTCTTCAGATTATCTTGGACTATTTAAGAACATAACGGCCATACTGGGTCAGACCAAAGGTCCATCTAGCCCAGTATACTGTCCTCCAACAGTGGCCAATGCCAGGTGCCCCAGAAGGAATGAACAGAACAGGTAACTATTAAGTGATCCATCCTCTGTCGCCCATTCCCAGCTTCTGGCAAACGGAAGCTAGGGACACCATCCCTGCCCATCCTGGCTAATAGCAATTACTTCCTCCATCTAAAGCAGCAAGGTCTGGCCCTTGTGTCTATCAAGGTGCACTTGGTAGCAGTCTCAGCCTTCCACCCACTGGTGAATGGCAGGTCAGTGTTCTCTCACAAGATGGCGGTCCAGTTTCTCAATGTACTGGAGAGACTCTATCCTCAGGTCCTCCCTCCGTGTGACTTAAACCTGGTTCTGTCAAGGTTCATGGGCCCTCCCTTTGAACCTCTAGCGTTCTCCTCTCTTAGAAAGTTGTCTTCCTGGTGATGATCACCTCAGCCAGAAGGGTTTCTGAAATCAAGGCCCTTATGTCAGAACCACTATACACAGTGTTCTTCAAGGACAAGATCCAACTGCACCCCACCCAGCTTTCCTGCCAAAGGTGGTTTCACAATTCCATAGCAACCAGGCTATTTTCCTGCCAGTCTTCTTCCCGAGGCCTCACAAAAACTCTGAGGAGCAGCAGCTTCACTCATTAGATGTTAGGCATGCCCTCACCTTCTGTATTGAAAGGGCTAAACCCTTTCACAAATCCATATAGCTCTTTGTAGCAGAAAAGATTAAATGGCTTCCAGTATCAGTCCAGAGGAACTTGTCCTGGATAACTGCCTGTGGGCTTGCTGCAAGCAGGCGAATGTCATACCTCTGGCCATCCTAACTGCTCACTCCACGAAAGCTCAGGTCTCTTCAGCGGCATTCCTTGCACAAGTCCCGGTCCAGAACAACTGCAGGGCAACAACTTGGTCATCAGTGTATACCTTTGCATCCCACTATGCCATCACCCCACAGGCCAGAGACGACGCCAGGTTCGGAAGAGCAATGTTGCAGCCAGCATGTCCATGAACTCTGATCTCACCTTCTGAGGTACTGCTTGTGAGTCATCTTATGTGGAATGGACATGAGCAAGCACTCGAAAAAGAAAAAATGGTTACTGACCATAATTGTTGTTCTTTGAGATGTGTTGCTCATGTCCATTCCATGACCCACCCTCCTGCCCCTCTGTCGGAGTGGACCAACAAGAAGGAACTGAGAGGGTGCATGGCCTGTGACGTCCCTTATACCAGCACCTGAGCGCGCTGCACCAGGGGGTGCTAAAGCCAGCCCAATGGATACCACTGAGGGAAACATCTCCAGCAACAGTGCACACGGCATGCACACACCTAATGTGGCATGGACATGAGCAACACATCTCGAAGAACAACAGTTACGGTCAGTAACCCTTTTTTATAGTATTATTTATTCTAATATTTCTGTAGCTCATTGCTGTAGTGAAAATATCTTCAGTGCACTGATGTGTTCATTGCTTCTCACTAGGTAGGAGCTCAGTCACTGGTAGTCAACTTGTATAATGTATCTGAATAGCTCAATCACTGGTAGTCAACTTGTATAATGTATTCAGGTTGTTCTGAAGGGTAGCGGTTGGTAATAGTATTGGAGTAACAGATGAAAGAACCTGGAGATATGTTACAGGACTCCCCTTATGCTCAGTAATATGATTAACATTTTAACATTTTCTATCAGTGTGCTTAATTCTATAAGTAATTCTTATACATTTTCTAAAGCAAAAAACAAAAACAAAAGAAAAAAAACAATAACCTAGCACAAAAAAAGAAATGAGGAGAAATTTAATTTGGCTGTTTAAAAAGAGCAAAAGCTATATTAGAAGCATGGCTGTGCCATATAAAACAGGGATTACTATAAACAGAACCATGTCTAGAAGGGGTTCACCAGATAAAATGGTCAGATTTAACAAGACACGAGCTCCCTTCCAGGGCTCATAGAGTCACCAAGTGTGGGTCTGATTGGTGTGTTTCCACTCTTACCAGGTGCGCTCAGTCATATGGAGTGCAGATGACAATAAGTTGATTTCCTGTGGCACAGATGGTGCAGTGTATGAGTGGAGCTTGTTGACGGGTAAGAGGGAGTCAGAGTGTGTGCTCAAGTCCTGCAGCTACAGCGGTGTTGCCATCTCTCCTGATGCCAAAATCATCTTTGCTGTTGGATCTGACCAAACGCTCAAGGAAATTTCGGATTCTTCGGTAAGCCAATTAACATACATACCTGTGACTTTGCTAGGTCCTGGCAGGCAGCTTAAAGGACGGTCATTACCCAGGGAAAGCACTGGTGCTTTCCTCACCCTACCTCCCATTTTCCAATTTAGGCAACTAGGAAGGAACCTTATCCTCATATGCATCCACCAACACCTCCTACCATCTGAAATGTTATGTTGTTATTTATCTATGTTCTTATACTGTGCCCTTCACCATGATACCTGGGCATTTGTTGCTGTTTCATTTCAATTTATGATACTTCCAGCAATTTTTCAATGCATATGACACATTAACTTTGAGATACATTATCAAAAGCTTTACTAAAATTCAAATATATGTCATCAATTGCAATTTCCCTTGTCCACAGCTTTTCTTTACAGAAGCAGTTAAATGTGTGTGACAAGTGTTTAAAATTTTCAAAAGCACCTATGTCTCATCTTCAAAAGTTACTTAGACACTTTTGAAAATTTTACAAAGATCTGGTTTTTACTTTTGAACTTTGGGGTACAGATGTGGAGACCTGCATGAAAGACCCCCTAAGCTTATATTTTACAAGCTTAGGTTAAAAACTTTTTTAAGGCACAATTTTTTGTTTTTTGTTTTTGGATGGTATTGCTGCCACCACCAAGTGATTTAAACAAACATTTAGGGAGGGGCCACTTGGAGCCCTATCCCCCCCCAAAATATTCCCCCAAGCCCCTTCACCCCATTTTCTGGGGAGACTTGAGAATAATATACCAAACAAATAGGTTAACAAGGTGAGCACAGACCAGACCCTTGGGTTTTTAGGACACTAAAAACCAATTAGGTTTTTAAAAGAAGAACTTTATTATAAAAAAAAAAAAGTAAAAGAAGCACCTCTGTAAAATTAGGATGGAAGGTAATTTTACAGGGTAATAAAAAGACGTAAAACACAGAGGCTTTTTCTTTAGGCTTAACTTTAAAGTTACAAAACAGGAATAAACCATTTTTTTAGCATAGGCTAAATTTACAGGCTAAAACAAAAGTTAATTTAATGCATTTTTTTGCTATTACTTATAATTTTTGTAATTTTAGATGTATTATTTTAGTAGAAGCTGTATTACCTGCTTGGTTATTTTTTGTTTTTGTTTTAAGAGGGAACACACACAAAAGAGCACAAACAAAGCCTTCCACCACCCCCACCCCCACCCCCAATTTGAAAGTATTTTTTTGGTTAGGTGCCAACTAGATTAATTGAACTGATTAACCCCTTATAGGTAAGTGATTTTGTACCTTTGGCCAAGAGGGATTTTATATTACTGGATACATAAAGGTTGTTACCCTATTTTTAATAATTATGACATGCCCCCCAAATTACAGATGGTGTTGGACAGCCTGTTTTATACTGTCTGTGATTTTTTTCTGGAGCTTTAGGAGAAAACAGAGTTAATAAGACACATGAATCTTTAGATATACTACTGATTATATCAAAACTAATAATATTTTTTACATTTTAAGGATGATTTTAACCAGTTGATTTTGGGAAATTTTTACAGGAGAGTGCATTAGCCACTTTGTTAGAAGCTTTTGAAATGTGTTCTATTTTAAAATTAAAATTTTGGCGAGCTAAACTTTACCGAAGAAGTTTTTTGTTATTTTTTTTTGACAGTATGAAGCCACTTTAGCTCAGCATGGTTGGTTTGCAGGTGGAAACACCGTTTCCAAACATATGGACGTAGCTTTTTTAGAGGGTACACAATGGTGTAACTTTTTTTTTTTTGGTGATTGACCAGTGGCTTTTTTTTTTTTTTTTTTTAGACAGTTTTTTTGCTGAGAAACACGAGAGGATGGCATTTTTTTTTTTTTTTTTTTTGCATTAAAACTGCTTTTACACCATGCTTGGACGCATTTGTGGTTACTAGGAAAGGTTTGTTAAAGTTTGGGCCCTTAGCAAAGGGTTAGACATGAGTGTCGCTTTAAGCTGGTTAAAGGCCTTTTGACACTTTTTGGTTTACTGAACTGCATTTGGCTGTTTTTTTTTTTTTTTTGGTTAGGTTTGTCAGTGGGGCAGCAATCTGGCTGTAGTGCAGTACAAATTGCCTGTAATATTTGGCCAAGCCTAATAAGGATTGGACCTATTTTTTTGACTTTGGGACAGGCCACTTTTGGATAGCATTTACTTTGGCCGGTAGGGGGTTGATAGTTTTGTGACTGTAGCGGGGTGGACACCTGCTCCTGCCCTGAGGGGTTTGGAATAGCCTTGCAGAAGGCTGTTGCAGGAAGAAGCAGCTACTGGGCTGATTGGGGAAGTAGCTGCAGCTGGGCCACACCCTAATCAGAGCCCAGATGGCCTGTATAAAGAGGCCGGGAGCCAGGAGCCCAACAATCTCTCTCTCTGCTATCAGAGAGAGATGGGCCCGGCTGCAGGGAGCTAGACACAGACTAGCTGCGGCTGCAGCCTAGGAGAAGGCTAAGGGGTACTGGGGGTTGCAGAGGGCAGCCCAGGACTAGGCAGCAGGTCCAAACCCCCCTTGCCGATGATGAGTGGCCTATACTGCAGTCTGCCCCAGAGAGTGGGGGCTAGTTGGTGACTGGCAGTGGCCTTATCGTGAGGTGGGGTTAGTGGGTGGGGGTTCCCCTGGGAGGGGAGACCAGTGTGTGTGGGTATTGCCAGGGGGCAGCACCCAGAGCAAGGGGCACCGGGGTCCTGGGAGGGACATGGGGCCAGTGCAGACGACAGGGCGGATCACCGGCCTGCAGAGGGCGTTCCAGAGGCTGGTGAGCTAATTCCCTGGACGACCAGCAGGAAGTGCTGCAGGGGTGAGTCCGACCTCTTACAGTGACCCACCTGGCGTTTAAGGTAAGCTACTTTGTTTAGGCCTATGTTGGGGTTTGGACACCTGCTCCTGCCCTGAAGGGCTTAAAACAGCCAGGAAGAGGGCTGTGGCAGGGAAAAGCTAGGCTGATTGGGGAAGTAGCCACAGCTGGGCCAGGCCCCAATCAGGCCCAGCTGGTCCCTATTAAAGGTTTTGAGCCAGAGACAGTCTCTCCCTGCATTGAGAGAGAGAAGGGCCTGGTTACAGGAAGCTAGAGACAGGGTATCTGAGTGGAGCAGGGCTGGGGAAAGGCAGAGGAGCTGGGGAGCTCCAGCCTGGAAAGTCCCAGGCTGCGGCCTAGCATTGGGCTAAAAGGTATTGGGGGTTGCAGAGGGCAGCCCAGGGGTAGGCAAAGACAGCAGGTCCAAACCCAACCTCGCCTGTGATGAGTGGCGTATATTGCAGTCTGCCCCAGGGAGTGGGGCTAGAGGGTGATTGGCAGTAGCCTTACGCTGAGATGAGGTGGGATTACTGGGTGGGGGTTCCCTTGGGAGGGGAGACCCAGAGTGTGAGGGTACTGCCAGGGGGGCAGCAACCTGGAGAAAGGGGCACCAGGGTCCTGGGAGGGACATGGGGGGCCAGCGGTAAGGTGGATCACTGGCCTGCAGAGGGCGCTCCGGAGCTGGGATGAGCTAATTCCCAGAAGAGACCAGCAGGAGGCGCCGCAGGGGTGAGTCTGCACGTCTACAGCCTATTTGATACTTTTTAGTTTTAACAGTTAGTTTTGCCTTTTTTTGTGTGCTTGAAGACCTTTTGTAGATGCTTTAGGTGTTTTGCTCACAAATTAGAAAAGATGGCCACATTATTAAGGTAGGCGGCTGCAGATTTTTTAAATGTTGCTAGGAGACTATTTACAAGTTTTTGGAAAGTGATGGGTGCATTTTGCAGCCCAAAAGGGAGCACATTAAATTTATGTAGCCCTACATTGGTGATGAAGGCTGACCTTTTTTTGGTGGTTTTATTTAGCAGTACTTGTCGGTACCCCTTGGTTAAGTTTAAGGTAGAGATGAACTAGGCACATTTTAGTTTTTTTAATAGCTTATTTGTGCATGGCATTGGATAGTTGTGTGGGCGAGTTACAGCATTTAGCTTACGGTAGTTTACACAAAAGCATATATTTTTTTTTATTTGGTTTGGGAACCAAAACCACTGGAGAAACCTATGCACTTTTAGAGGGGCGGATTACCCCCATTTGTAACATGTTTTGGATTTTTTGTTTTATAGCAGTTTTGGCTTGAGGCACCAACCGATAAAGTTGGGCTTTAATTGGGTGAGCATTACCTGTGTTAATGGAGTGGTATGCCCATTTGTTTTATTTTGGGGTGGCTGAGAACATTGGTGCGAAGCTAGTGCACCTCTTTTTGATTTGCTGTTGCTGCATACATTTGAGGGTTATTGAGAGGTTTACTTTTTTTACGCCACCGTTACTTTTTTTTTTTGTAGTAGACACCTTTAGGCCACTTAGCATTTTTTTTTTCTGGACTGTAAACTGACAAACCTTTAATTTTTTGGACTAAAAGGGCTTTAGAGAATTAACATGGTATACTTTAGGCTTTATGTTTGAGGTGGGAGATGCTATGAGATAGTAAACAGCTTTTAGGCGCTTTTGGACCATGAATGGCCCTTTTCATGATGCTTTTATTTTATGCGCCTGGAACGCTTTTAAGACCATGACCTGGTTTTTTTTACTTTGACGGAACGCTTTTTGGCATGTTTATTATTCCAAGCCCTTTGCTTTTTTTGAGTATTTTTTAGGCTTTTTTAAGCAAGGGCTAAAAAGTTTTGTAGGGTGTTTTGTAGGTTAGTTTTTGGAGAAGGCGTAAACCCTTCCCATTGCTGCTTTACCAACTGTAATGGCCCCTGAACCTTGCGGCCATACACAAGTTTAAATGGTGAAAACCCTAAACTGGGATGTGGTACAGCCCTGTAGGCAAAGAGCAACACTAGGTTTTAATTATTGAAGTGCTTATTTACGAATTTATGTATTATGGCCCCCAAAGTTTTATAAAACTTTTTTACCAGACCATTTGTTTGATGGTGGTAAGGGGTGGCAACCAAGTGGTTTGCCCCATGAGCTTTTCAAAGGCTTTTTATGGTTCCTGCCAGGAAATTAGTTCCTGAATCTGTAAGGATGTCAGAGTGCTAATCTACCCTGGCAAAAATGTTTGTTAATGCCTGGCACACACTTTTAGCCCTGGTGTTGCTTAGAACTATGGCTTTTGATCATCAGGTGGCAAAATTTATGAAAATTAGTATGTACTGCTTTTTGTTGGGTTGTGTGGGGTTTTTTTTGTTTTTTGTTTTGTTTTTGAAAAGGACCCAGAATATTTACAGCTACTTGCTGAAATGGAACCTTAATTATGGGGAGTGGCTGGAGAGAGGCTTTGACCTGGTGTGGTGTGTGTGTGTGTGGTGTGTGGGGTTTTTTTTGGGGGGGGGGGCACACCTTACAAGACTGGACATAAGTAGAAACGTTCTTGCCCATTCCCTTCCAGTGGAAGGACTTCCCCAAACTGTCTTTCGTCCTGTTTACCCCAGCATGGCCACAAGTTTTCTTGTATAAAAGGTGTGGGTTTTTTACAACAACCCGGGATTGATTAGACGAGCTGAGAGGCGGTGGGTTGCTTTGTGCCGCCATCCAAACTTTCTGTAGGCTTTAATGTGCTTTCTGCTTGGCCTGGAACTGTTCTTTTGATGCTGGAGGCATTGGTTTTTTACTGGATTGTGGCCTTCAGCTTGGTTTCTTTGGAAGCAATGTAGGTTGCAGGGCTGTTTTTGTTGACTGTGAACCGCTTTTTGCTGGTGCACTATGTTGTGTTTTAGGCTCCGTCTGAGCCTCTTGCGCAGGTTTAGCTGCTGCTGCTAGTGCGGGCTTAGTGGTGCCCTTTGGTGTTGGAGTTATAGTTGGGGTTGCAAGTGCTGGATTCAGTGCTGGCAATGGTTTTGGTGCTGGTTGCTTCACCCATTTTGGTTTTGGGACTGGTTTTGGTTGGGTCTTTGGGACTGGATTCACTACTGCTGTCGCAGACGTTGGCATAGGGTTTGGTTTTACCACCTTAATCTGGGTTTTTGGTAACACAGACTGGGCCCTTTTAGAAGGCTTAGGAACAGAGCTAGGTGTGAAGGCTTGCTTAGCTTGGCTGCGGGTGACCATTTTCACCCTCTTGGCTAGCTTTACATGGTGGGCCAAGTTTTCCCCCAGCAGCATGGGAATGGGATAATTATTATAGACTGCAAAAGTTTACGTTTCTGACCAGCCCTTGTACTGGACAGGCAACTTGGCTGTAGGCAAGTCAAGAGTTTGACTGGAATGGTTGAATTGTTACTTGGGCCTCTGGGTTGATGAATTTGGGGTTCACTAAGGATTGGTTGATAGCTGACACCTGTGCTTTAGTGTTCCTTCATGTGATAACCTTTTTCCCGCTCAGTTACAGTTTTTCTTCGCTTTGAAGGTATTTGGGAGGCATTTGGGCCTGACTTTTGGTGTGACCCCAGTGCAATGAACTGTAATTTGTTGGGGTTTTGGGGGCAGCTGGCCTTTACACGCCCCAGCTTGTTACATTTAAAACATCGCCCAGCTGACTGGTCAATGGGGTGAGATGGGTTGCTGGACAATGGTGTGGGGGGGGTAAGGTGTTTGGGGTTTTTTGGGGGGTGTAGGTGGGGCCTTGGGCTGCCCCCAGTGTTAGAGTGGTTTTGGGATGTTTCTTTTGGTATTCGCCCAAATTGCAGCCAGGGTTTTTGTTTTTTTTTTTTTCACTGCTACCTTCACCCGTTTTGTTTTGATTTGCCCGCCTTTTTGGCGGTTTGGGACTGCCTGTATTAATTAGCATAAGAAGCAAGACTTTTTGCTGAGTTTATTTTTTTATTTCATAAGCACTATTTTACATTATTATTGGTTATAGTTAGGAACTGCTTCTGTACAACCAAATTAAACTTTTTTTTAAAGCTAGTTACACCCCTTTTTTTTTTTTTTTTTTTTTTTTTTACCCATTTATCTAACAGATTCTTGATTTGGTTTACATAAACCACATTACTTAGTCCAGCCCCTCTTTTAAGGGCTTTAAATTTTACTTTGTAAGTTTTAGGTGTAATTTTAAATTGTTTTAAAACCAAATTTTTAAATTTACCATAGTTAGAAGCATTCTTAATAGGCATTTTGTTGAATATGTTCGGAGCTTTTTCAGTTAATTTTGCTACCAATGTGATTATTTTGTGATTTTTAGGAATTGCATGAAGGCCGCACAGTCTTTTAAAGGTGATGAAATATTTAACAATATTACTGGATTTACTATACTGTGGATATAGTTGCTTCCATTTGTTGATTTTTGGGGAAGTGGAGCCAGCTGCTGATGATTTATGCTTTTGGGCCAAAATTTGGGCCTTAATCTGGGCCTGTATTTTTTGTTTTGTTTTTTAACTTCAGGACTTTTTTTATGGGCAGCCTCCTTCCTGGCTGCCTCTGCCTTCAAGCATTTTGCCTCCTTTCTTTCCTACACGTTCAACTTCAAGGGCTTTAAGGCCATTTGTTTTTTATGATTTTTCTTTTCTCAGCTTTCAATTTTTGGCTAATTTAGGGGTTTTTTTGGACTTTTGTTGTTGTTGTTATTCTAGCCTTTCTGCGCTTAACCTAGCCTAACCCAAGAGCTAGAAAGAAAAGAAAAAAAACAGCTTGTGAATTCCCTTGCAGGAACTTAACTACTCTGCCTTCAGGCAAAGAAAAAAAAACTCCAGCTGCTCTCAGCTTAAAAAAAAAAAGTCCTTTTTAAAAAAAACATCCTCCCTGGTTTTCAATCATCCAAAAGAAAAATGTTTTTAAAATTCTGAGGTCTGTGCTTACAATTTAAAATGATCGCACCACATTGCCACCATGTCAGGATTCCCTCCCCACTTTGAACTTTAGGGCACGAGCGCCGTCAGCTTTTTTGCCGCACTAGGCGGCGGAAGGTCCCGCCCCCAAAATACCGCTCCCAACAGAGGCGGCGGAAGGTCCCGCCCCCAAAATGCCAACAATCAGGGCGGCCGAAGATCCGGCTGCCATGGTCACCGCTCCCCAAATGTAAGTGCCCTAGGCGACCGCCTAGGTCGCCTAATGAGTTGCGCCAGCCCTGCTTTGGGGTACAGATGTGGAGACCCACATGAAAGACCCCCTAAGCTTATATTTTACCAGCTTAGGTTAAAAAGTTAGGTCAAGGCACACATTTTTCTTGTTCGTGGATGGTATTGCTGCCACCACCAAGTGATTTAAACAAACATTTAGGGAGGGGCCACTTGGAGCCTTATCCCCCGCAAAATATCCCCCCAAGCCCCTTCACCCCCTTTTCTGGGGAGGCTTGAGAATAATATACCAACCAAATAGGTTAACAAGGTAAGCACAGACCAGACCCTTTGGTTTTTAGTGTCCTAAAAACCCATCAGGTTCTTAAAAGAAGAACTTTATTATATTTAAAAAAAAAAAAGTAAAAAGCACCTCTGTAAAATTAGGATGGAAGGTAATTTTACGGGGTAATAAGACTTAGAACACAGAGGATTTTCCTCTAGGCTTAACTTCAAAGTTACAAAACAGGAATAAACCTTTCTTTTAGCACAGGGCAAATTTACAAGCTAAAACAAAAGTTAATTTAACACATTTTTTTGCTATTACAATTTTTGTAATTTTAGATGTATTATTTTAGTAGAAGCTGGATTACCTGCTTGGGTTGTTTTATTTTGTTTTTATTTTAAGAGGGAATACACAAAAGAGCACAAGCCAAGCCTTTCCGCCCACCTAGATTTGAAAGTATTTTTTTCTCCATTGGTTTTTCTGGTTAGGTGCCAACTAGGTTAATTGAACTGATTAATCCCTTACAGGTAAATGATTTTGTACGTTTGGGCAAGAGGGATTTCATATTACTGCATACATAAAGGTTGTTACCCTTTTCTTGATATTTATGACAACCTATGTGACACTACATCCCATATTCTTCATAAATATATTGTTATGATATGATTATGGCATAACTATGATGTATTTTATGCAAGATAGGTTCTTCTTTGAGTGCTTGCTCATATCGATTCCAGTTAGGTTTGTGCGCACCACCTGCACTATCGTCAGAGAATTTTTACCCTAGCAACACCCGGTGGGTCGGCTGCGGAGCCCCCTGGAGTGGCGCCTTCATGGTGCTGGATATATACCCCAGCCGACCCAGTGCCCCCTCAGTTCCTTCTTACCACCCGTGATGGTCGTTGGAACTGTGGAGCGCAGCATTGCTGTCCTCCACTCTCCCTAGCTCTTGTTTCCCAGTTAGATATTGTTGTAGTTATAGTTTTAGTGTATTTAAGTAGTTCATAGTTCTAGAGTAGTTTATAAGTGAAGTTAGCAGGCTGGAAGGGGGTTTCTCCCCCCCTCTTCTCCCCGGCATGCCGCCCAGGCTCATGCCCAAGGCTCCGGGGTTTAAACTGTGCTCAACCTGTTCTAAGCTTATGCCAATGGGGGATCCTCACAACTCTTGTTTAAAAAGTCTCACCAGACCAATAAGTGTAAGATCTGCAAGGCTTTCCGTCCTCAAGCCAAAAAGGAGCGGGACTTTAGGCTCATGGAGGCGGCCCTCAGCCCGGATACTCCTTTGGCACGCCAAGTTCCGGCACCGAGTGCCTCAGTGCACAGTGCTCCGGCGGCGACCGTGAGGAGAGGCAGATAAAGTCCCACTGCACCACGTCCGCTGCAAGCTCCTTGGTGCCAATCCCTGTCTCCGGGTCAGAAGAGACCTCATAAACCAGAGGGGACTGCCTCACAACAGCAGGCACCGGCGCCCCCCTTGCCAACCTCGGATTCGTGTCTGGGACCGGAGTGACCGAGGATACAGGCGCCGACATCAGCACCGTTGACTCCGGCACCGGCAGAAGGGCCGTTGAGTCTGGTGAGAACTGGCTCCCCGACCCATACTGTGGTTGCGCCCTGTCTTCCGTCTACGCCGGAGTCGTTTGCAACAACAAGGGACCTCATTGCCCTCACAGAACCGGCACCGTCTCAGACTGTGGCACTGCACTCCAACTGCACGGTGCAGTCTAGGGGCAAGCCAACCCTATTACGTCCTCCATCTCCGAGCGTGGACTCTCGGCACCGCTCCCGATCTAGGAGCAGGTCCCGGCGCCGCTCGCAGTCTCGGCACCATTCTCTATCATGGCACCGGGCGTACTCGTGGCCCAGATCTTCCTCCCGGTACCGTTCCACCTCTTGACACCACCCCACATCTCGGTACTGTTCGGACTCCTGACGCAGATCCCAGCACCAGTCTGAGCACCGATCCTGCTCAAGAGGCCGCTCCTGGTACTGCTCCCACAGACTGTCTTCATCGCGATCCAGGTCTGGATCGGCACCGTTCTCGATCCTGGTACTGCTCCCCGGCACCGCGCAGAGACCGCACACCTGTGGGCCGGCACTGCTCGGCACCGTTCCCAGCGGAGTCAACGCAGACACGCTCCACACCGCCCTGGCCCTCATGATCCGCCTCACGCTCTTCACAGTCTGATGGCACCTCCCGCTCAGCCTATCCCGCTCCAGGTCAGGCAGCGGACGACCTAGGCCATTGGCAGGATGGGGCTGAAGACCCTAGACAGGATCCTGCACACTGGTCTTTCTGGACCCCGTGAGCATATCACGAAGCCCAAGGGGCCCCACCGGCGGCCTCCCGCTCAGCACGTTCAGAGCCCTGAGTACCGGAGGCCACCATCAGTCATCCTCCCCCTGGGGGTATGGAGGTACCTGCGCCAACTCCTTCGCAGGCCCGAGACCCCGGTACAATGGATCCTCGGTCCCTCCCCTGCTGTTCCACCTCCCCTGCAGCCTCAGCACACTGCGCCACCGGCGCAATGCTCTGGGCAGCGGGGCTGCCAGCTCCTGGGGCAGCGCAGCTGCAGAGCCGGGGCCTCACCCGGTGCTCTGTACTGCGTGGTGGCATGGCTGGTTCCAGCCAGGTGGCGTGGCTGCCTGTCCTGGTGCTCTGGGCAGCGTGGCTGTAGCGCCGCCAGCCACCGGTGCTTCAGGCAGCACGGTAAGGGAGCGGGGGCGGTTGGATAGAGGGCAGGAGAGTTTGGGGAGCTGGTCAGGGGGCAGGGGTGTGGATAGGGGTTGGGGCAGTCAGAGGGTGGGGAACAGGGGGGTTGAATAGGGGCAGGAGTCCCAGGGGAGCAGTCGGGGGGGGGGGGCTGGATGGGGCGGCAGGGGGCTGTCAGGGGCAGGGGTTCTGGGGGCAGTCAGGGAGAAGGGGTGGTTGGATGGGGCAGGGATACCAGAGGGGCAGGAAGGAGAGGGGGGGTTGGATGGGGTGGCAGGGGGCAGGCAGGGGTTCAGGGTGGTCAGGGGACAGGGAGTGGGGGGATGCATGGGGCAATGGTCCCGGGGGCTGTCAGGGAACAGGGGAGGTTGGATGGGGCAGGAGTCCCGGGAGTGGTGCTGTCGGGGCAAGAAGCAGGGGGTGGGTCAGATAGGGGGCAGGGGCCGGGCAACGCCTGGCTCTTTGGGAAGGCACAGCCTCCCCTAACTGGCCCTCCATACAATTTCCAAAACCCGATGCGACCCTCAGGCCAAAAAGTTTGCCCGCCCCTGCCCTACAGGGACATGTGATCAAGTCACCTGGTACTGAACTCCATCTTGGAATACCAGTGTTTTTCCACTGAAAGGCATGGAAAGTAAGCCTGGAGACAAAGGGTTCCTGCCATATGCAAAAGCTATTTTAAGGCAGGGGAGTGACATCATCATGGTTCTTCACTGTTTCCCCGCCCAAGGAGACTCCTGAAAACACCTGAGGAAGAAGGACTGAACTGGGGGAAGGGCTGAACCCAGGCTAGAGGGATTTCTAGCCTGTGAAAGGAATACCTGGGGTTTTAAGCTGCAAGCAAGTGCAGTTTGCCCTTTAAGAAGCTCTGCAACCGGCTTAAATCATCAACTACCAAATTCATGGTCTATTTTCGTCAATTTCACGGTCATAGAATTTTAAAAACTGCACATTTCATTGTTTCCGATATTTAAATCTGAAATTTCATGGTGTTGAAATTGTAGGGGTCCTGACCCAAAAAGGAGTTGTGGGTGGGGTGACAAGGTTGTTGTAGGGGGGGGTTACGGTATTGCTACCCTTATTTGTGCACTGGTAGCGGCGCTGCCTTCAGAGCTGGACAGCTGGAAAGTGGCAGAGCCGCCTCCAGCAGCAGTGCAAAGGTAAGGATGGCAGGATATGGTATTGCCATCCTTACTTCTCCACTGCTGCCTGCAGAGCTGGGCCCTCAGTCAGCAGCTGCCACTTTCCAGCCAACCAGCTCTGAAGGCAGCAGCACAGAAGTAAGGGTGGCAATACCACAACCCCCCTAAAATAACCTTGCAACCCTCCTTGCAACTCTTCTGGGTCAGGACCCCCAATTTGAGAAACGCTTGTAGTATAGGGTAAAATCACACAAGACCAGATTTCACGGTCTGTGACATGTTTTTCATGGCCTTGAATTTGGTAGGGCCCTAATCATCATTTGGACATGAGTAGCAAATTCTCACCCTAATCTCTTTAGTATATTAAGCTTAGATTGTGTTTTTGTTTAGTTAAATAATCTGCTTTGAACTGTTTGCTATCTCTTATAATTAACTAAAATCTATCTATTGTAGTTAATAATAGTAGTTTTTGTTTTATCTAAAACTAGTGTGTGGAAATCATACTTGGTGCAGAAAACTGTTGCATCTCTTTCTCCACATTGAGGGAGCGGGTGGATTTTATGAGCTTACACTGTACAGTTCTCTGTACAGCGCACTGTATAGCCTTCCCATGCAGGTGCTGGTCAGAAAGCTTGTCTGCATGTTATTACAGCTGGGTGTGTCCCTACCTGTGTGCTTGTGAAAGTGTGAGATTGGGAGTGTGTCTGCAGCTTGTCACAGCATTACAGCGTGAGTGGGAGCCCAGGCTGGTGGGTTGAGGGGCTCAGTGGTACCCCAGTTCCAGGCAGCACCCAGGGGGAATTCGTTACACCCTAATACTAATTATTGCTCATGGCTCTGTTCCTCTAGGCAGATTTTTCTCATTATTTTGTCATTTTCTGTAAGTCAAATGGTGTGACAGCTGCTCATACACTGTTACGTAGGCAGTATTATAGAGCTTAGTCTGTGCTGCTTTTCTTTTCTTTTTTTTTTTAGATCCTGCGTGAAGTGCCTACTTTTGATGTTACTTATACTGCAATAGTTGTGTCTCATTCTGGGCGCATGGTGTTCACAGGCACTTCAATGGGGACCATCCGATCTATGAAGTACCCACTGCCTGTGCACAAGGAGTTCAATGAGTATCAGGCCCATGCTGGCCCTGTTACCAAGGTAAGGAGTTTTTTCTTTTCCAACCAACATATGAGTCATTTGGACTCCCCTGCTCTTTGTTTATCTCTGTTTTCTTCTACTCTATAGCATCTGCTAGTGTTAAGGCTACATATTGTATGTGAAAAATGTTAGAATTATTTGTTTTAATTTTTATGAATGTTAAATCTCCTTGGTTTTGTTGGTTAAGGTATTGTTGGCTGAAAGGTAGATAAGGGTTAAATCCTGCAGCACCCCACTAGAGAAACACATAAATCAGTTTGGACTAGAAACAGGATCAGAAGAAGGAACTTTGAAATATTGAACAAGGGATCTTTGGAAGGCTGAAACTATCTGTGCCCTTTGGAGGATTGTTTCAGCAAATTTCAGGAGAATACACTTGCCTGTATCTGAGTTATGGGAGAGAATGAAAAAATACCTTCCCAGCATATAAAAGAAAAAAGAATTGTGCTCAAATATGGCTGAACAAAAAATTCCTAACTTGGCATATGGCACATCCTCTCTGTGGAAGAGTCTCCTATTTAGGTTTGGCTGGGGTGAAGAAAATAAAAAGTTATAAGGGATTGGAAAATCTCTTCTGAGCATCGCCAGTGGATATTTAAGTTTTTAGTAGAACCTAACGAAACCACCTTTCCTGCTTTGAAAAGGGCAGTGAGAATGGCACATCTTCCCCGTCCAAACTGACATGCCCAGGGCACACTGCTTGGACAAACTGCAAGAGAGAAATTGTAACTGCCAATCTGTGTTATAGCTATCCTGTTGTCTAGACTTGATGGTTAAAAAGCTGGTAGCTCGGCTACATTAGCATTCTCACCACAACTTCACTGATCATAATAATGATAGGAACTCTTAGAGAAAAAAATCTAGTGTAGACACAAACTATATCTCTCCCCTACCCTATATCGTTTCTACTCTTTATTCTGCTGTCTCTTCCCTCCTTAGATGTCCATAACATGTGATGACCAATTTCTGCTGACCGTCTCAGAGGATGGCTGCCTGCTTATCTGGAAAGTGTATGATAAGGAAGGACGGGGTCTGAAACGGGAGAAGGAAGTGGGATATGCTGAAGAGGTGCTGATCACAAAAACCGATATGGAAGAGAAGGTATTAACAAGTTAAGAATACAAATCCTACACTCTCTCCTCAGACTCCCAGTCTAGACATTATGACCTACATTTGCAGAATGTTGTGACCAGCTCTGTCTGTACTACACTGTAGCTGAGTAGACTGGCCACAGTATAATTCAGAAGGAGAGGCTACACCCCAACTGCTACCAATATTGATATGCAAAGAGTAGTGTATAGCAGTGAGGGTGCAGAGTAGGGGGTCCTATGCCTTGGCCAACTCATTATAGACTTTGAGAGCAGTTTGAGTGGAGAGGGCAGAAGCAGGATTTCTATTTACCATCTCATGAGGTCAAGGTTCAAAATTAAGATTTCTCCTGTTTCAGTGGTACATTCACCTCCCAATGGGCAAAACATTTAAAAATGTTCTGGAAACTCAGTGCCATAGTGCTGTTTGCAGAAGTGTGAATATGCAGAGGCAATACCCTCAAGGAATTGTAGTTACTAATAAATAACCCCTCTCTTAGCAATCTTGTTGGCTTTTTCATGGCAGACTCAAGTTATGCTAGAACTGAAGACTCGTGTGGAGGAGCTGAAGATGGAAAATGAGTACCAGCTACGACTCAAGGACATGAATTATAACGAGAAGATGAAGGAATTAACTGAAAAATTTATCCAAGAGATGGAATCCCTTAAAACCAAAAATCAGGTATTCACTTTGTAGCAGGAAATAGCAAGATATCGCTTCTCTTATTGCTAACCACCTGCAAATTTGCAGTCTCAGAGCCAAAGATACAGCCTACACCTGAATCCGGTATCCCTGCATCTCTCAGCATGGTGAGTGGATGTCCATGACAAAACAGGCATGCTCTCGTCAAGTTAGGGAAGTTCTAATAAATAGCAGAAAGAATCAACAAGACAAACCTACCTGGCAAAATGGAAGATATTTTCTCAGAGATGCTACCAGAAATCAGTGCTACCTCATCACTCCTCAATTCCTCAAATATTTGACTTATTCAAATTGAAATACAAGAACCTGTCACTCAGTTCTGTCAAGGTACACCTAGTGGCTATCTCTGTTATCATCCACGGGTGCAGGGGCATGCAATTTTTTCTCATCCATTGGTAATTAGGTTCCTGAAAAGCCTAGTTAAGGTATTCCTATCAATCAAGGAAACTATCCCTATGGGAGGACTTGAACCTGGTACTTTCAACCCTCATGAGGCCAGTCTTTAAACCCATGGCCTTTTCTTCCCTGCTGCACCTTTCCAGGAAAGTGGCATTTCTGTATCTTCTGCTAGAAGAGTTGGGGAAATTCAGATATTGACCGCTGATCTGCCTTCAACAATAGTTGACCTAGACAGTGTATCCATGAAGACACACCCTAAACTTTTCCCTAAGATAGTGACAGAATTTCACCTACATCAACAAATACATCTCACATTCTTCCCAAAACCTCACTGAGCTGAGCCAGCATTGCACATTCTAGACATCAGAGTCCTGGCCTACCACCTGAACAGGGTGAAACTAGGGCTGTCGATTAATCAGTTAACTCAAAAATTAATCGCAGTTTTAATCACACTGTTAAACAATAGAATACCAATTGAAATGTATTAAATATTTTGGATATTTTCTACATATATATTGTATTGCGTTGTAATTGAAATCAAAGTGTATTATCTTTATTACAAATATTTGCACTGTAAAAATGATCAACAAAAGATAGTATTTTTCAATTCACCTCATATAGGTACGAAGTGCAATTTCTTTATGGTGAAAGTGCAATTTACAAATGTAGATTTTTTGTTTGGTACATAACTACACTCAAAAACAGACCAAAACAATGTAAAACTTCAGAGCCTACAGTCCACTCAGTCCTACTTCTTGTTCAGCCAATCGCTAAGACAAACAAGTTTGTTTACATTTACAGGAGATAATGCTGCCCTCTTCTTATTTACAACGTCACCAGAAAGTGAGAACAAGCATTTGAATGGCACTTTTGTAGCTGGCCCTGCAAGGTAATTTACATGCCAGGCATGGTAAATATTTGTATGCCCCTTCATGCTTCGGCCACCATTCCAGAGGGTGCTCATTTAAAACAATAATTTGTTAATTAAATTTGTGACTGAACTCCTTGGGGGAGACTTGTATACTCTGTTTTACCCACATTCTGACATATATTTCATGTTATAGCAGTCTCGGATGATGACCCAGCACGTTATTCACTTTAAGAACACTTTTTCACTGCAGATTTCACAAAACACAAAGAAGGTACCAATGTGAGGTTTCTAAAGATAGCTACGGCACTCGACCCAAGGTTTAAGAATCTGAAGTGCCTTCCAAAATATGAGAGGGACAAGGTGTGGAGCATGCTTTCAGAAGTCTTAAAAGAGCAACACTCTCATGTGAAAACTACAGAACCTGAACCACCAAAAAAGAAAATCAACCTTCTGTTGGTGGCATCTGACTCAAATGATGAAAATGAACATGCATCAGTCCACACTGCTTTGAATTGTTATTGAGCAGAACCCATCACCAGCTTGGATGGATGTCCTCTAGAATGGTGGTTGAAGCATGAAGGGACATAAACTTTAGTACATCTGGCACGTAAATATCTTGCGATGCCGGCTACAACAGTGCCATGTGAATGCCTGTTCTCGCTTTCAGGTAACATTGTAAACAAGCAGCGGGCAGCATTATCTCCTGCAAATGTAAACAAACTTGTTTGTCTGAGCGATTGGCTGAACAAGAAGTAGGACTGAGTGGACTTGCAGGCTCTAAAATTTTGCATTGTTTTATATTTTTAATGCAATTTTTTGGTACATAATTCTACATTTGTAAGTTGCACTTTCATGACAGAGATTCCACTACAGTACTTGTATTAGGTGAACTGAAAAATACTATTTATTTTGTTTTTTTACAATGCAAATACTTGTAATCAAAAATAAATATAAAGTGAGCACTTTACACTTTGTAATTGAAATCAATATATTTGAAAATGTAGAAAACATCCAAAAATATTTAAATAAATGTTATCCTATTGTTTAACTGTGTGATTAATTTTTTTTAATTGCTTGACAGCCCTAGATGAAACCCTTTAGAAAAGCATCAAGACTGCTTGTCTATGTAGCGGAAAGGTCGACAGGCTCTGCAATTTCATCTCCGAGATTGCCAAACTGGATTTCTGATTGTATCAGAACATGATACAACATAGCCAAGGTAGAGCCACTATCCACAATGAGTACCCACTCTACTAGAGCACAAGCTGCTTCAGCAGCTCACTGCAAAAATCTACCAATATCGGATATCCGTAAAGCAGCTAGGTAGGCATCAGTACACATGATCACAAAGCACTATGCCCTAACTGAGGCTTCCAGATCTGATGCTGCATTTGGTAAAGAAGTTCTTCGTTGTTTAACTCCTCCAAGCTCCCATCTCCTTGATGCAACCACTGTTTGAGAGTCACCATCAGTGGAATGTGCATATAGACAAAGGAGAATGGGAAATTACCTACCATGTATAAAGCAACAGAGGGTCCTGTGGCACCTTTAAGACTAACAGGACCCTCTGTTGCTTTTTACAGATTCAGACTAACACGGCTACCCCTCTGATACTTGCTACCATGTATAGTAATTGGCATTCTTCAGAACATGTACATATACACATTTCACAATCCGCCCTTCCATCCTATCTACATCAGAGTCCTCTCTGGGGATTCTGCAGTAAGAAGGAACCAAATAGTGGCCAACACATTGGTGAATGCTTCATCCTTATGCCCTCACTGAAGAGCATGAGGACGGGAGGAAACATACACATTGTATGGATACAACTGGCCAGAAAAGTCTCTGATCTTGAGCTACCTCCACATCATCAGTGGAATGTGCATATGGACAACACATCTCAAGAACTCCTGTTACTATATATGGTAAATAACTTCCCAATCATTTTGTTTCAATCCTTAGTACCCCTTTGGAATGTTGTAGCGGAAAGGTAGGTCTGCACTGCAATTAGACACTCGTAGCTGGCCCATGCGGCTCAGGCTGCAAAGCTACTTAATTGCAGTGTAGACTTCTGGGCTCAGGCTGCAGCCTGAGCACTGAGACTCTCCCACCTCACAGGGCCCTAGAACCCAGACTCCAGCCCAAGCCCAGAAGTCTGCACTAAACAGCCCTGCTGCCCAACCCTGCAAACCCGAGTCAGCTGGCACAGGCCAGGTGCAGGTTTGTAATTGCAGTGTAGACATATCCTAAGTGGGCATTCCTAGAGCTGTAAAGATATATCTGAACTATATGGAATACACAGGCCAACTGTATTCTGTTCATCTTGTTCTGCCCCAAATGCCAGGATCTTAGAGCTTAAAGGTTGCTGCAGACACGATGTTAAAATCCTGCACCAATTGGCATGCTGGGCATCTGATAAACTATTTACAAAGAAAGAGATGAGGTCCCTAGGGGCATTGTGGGGAAAAGTACAAGCCTCACCTCAGTAACTTCTTTCAGTAGATGAAGGCCTTGGCTACACTGGCATTTCACAGAGCGCTGCACTTGCTGCACTCAGGGGTGTGAAAAAACACCACCTCCCCGAGCGCAGTAAGTGCAGCGCTGTAAAGCGCCCGTGTAATCAGCGCCTGCAGCGCTGCACGCTCGCTCGCAGCGCTGCAAGCTATTCCCCTCGGAGAGGTGGAGTACGTGCAGCGCTGTGAATCCGCGAGTGTAGCCAAGGCCATAGATCTATGTAGCTCTATGCCAGTGGTTCTCAACCCGTGGGCCACTTGCAGCCCAATCAGCACAGAGCTGTGGCCCATGTGACACCCTGAGGGCCATACAGGTAGTATTGGAGGGGGCCCACAAAACACATGGTGGGCCACACATGCGGCCCACAATGTAAATAGGTTGAGAACCACTGCTCTATGCTATATTCTAAGAACTCCATTTACTACTATGTAACTTGGTTTTCCTTTGCTTTTTAGTCTGTCCCTTCTGGATTCACTTGCCCTGAAGGCTTTGTTATCTTAGTGACCCCTGCAGTCTCACCCTGAAAAGGGTAGAGCTACAGATTCCACTCTTTCTTTGATTTATTCCCCACCCTAGGCAGGCACTTGAGGGATTTGGAATTTGGTTTGCTGTTTTCAGATGAAAACTTCATCTGTTTGTTTTTTCCAGGTGTTAAAGGCAGAGAAAGAAAAGCAGGAACTGCAGTACCAGGAGCAGCTGTCTGAGCTGATGGAAAAACAGTCCAGGGAGGTGCAGGACCTAGGTTAGGACACATGAGAATATCTTCAGCCAGAATGGGAGGAACTGCATTGAACTCAGGGCAAATGATGAAGTGGAGAGGGAAAGTCCATATTAAAAAATGTGCAGTGCATGAGCAAAATGGTGCAAAACCTTAAGGAAAGTAGGGTATCACTGTCATTATCTGGAATTATTTTAATTGATTTGTATTGTGGTAACACCCAAAATGTGATTTCAGTTTTGGGAAAAAAAAAAAAAAAACAGTAAGAAGGGACAGGCATGAACCAGAGAGGTGGGGCAATAGGAATGACAGGCAGCTGAGGAAGGTTGGGGGAACATCTAGGTAGCGGTTGGGGAAAGTAGAATGGCAGAAGAGTCCTACAGCAATGGAGTAGAGAAATCTATATAAATGAGTGCCAGGAAAATGGAGGAATTCAAAGCAGCACTGGAGATATGGGGAAAAGCAAGGCAGTGACATTTGACAATAGCATATGTTCATGCTTTGGGACTGAGTGCATCACAAGGAGAGGAGAGTGAAACTGTGATGTTTGTTCAAGTACAGTTCTCCTCTACAAGCTGACTATATAAAAATGACATAATCTTACCCATCATTCAATGAGGAAACCAGTATGCAGTGCACCCTGCACAGCACAGAAGTAGCTAGGCCCAAGTGTCATAGCTAAGATCAGTGTTCCCTCTAAACATTCCGCACGTGTGTGTGGGGGGGAAATATGTGCAGCTATATGGAGGTGATGTGTGACACATAACAAAATTCATGTGGTGGGGCTGAAGGGTTCAGAGGGGTGGCAGGGGGCTCAGGGCTGGGGTAGAGGGTTGGAGTGCAGGGGTGTGAGGGCTCTGGGGTGGGACCGGGGATGAGGAGCTCAGGGTTGGGGCAGAGGGTTGGGGTTGGGGGGTGAGGGCTCCGGCTGGGGATGTGGGCTATGGGGTGGGGCTGGGGATGAGGGGTTTGGGGTGCAGGCTGCCCCAGGGCTACAGCAGGGAGAGAGAACTCCCCCCAACTCTCTCTCCCCACAGCAGCACCTGGGCTTGTGGGGAGAGGCACCTGTCCCCGCCGTGGCAGCTCCAGGGCTTGGGGTGCAGGATAGGCACCCCTCCCCTGGCTGCGGCAGGTCTGGGCTGGGGCTGGCTTCGGACCGGGGGAGGGGCACCCCTCTGCCAGCCGCAGCAGGTCCAGGGTTGAGTTGGGGCCGGGGGAAGGGCGCCCCTCCCCCGGTTGTGGCAGGTTCAGGGCTGGGCTAGGTTGGGGGCTGGGGGAGGGGTACCTCTCCTTTGGCCACAGCAGGTCCCAGCCAAGCGGGCTCCCTGAGGCGCATGCGCAGCACTTAGCCTGCTGTGTAGCCATGCGTTTATGCAGCTTACAGGGAAACTTAGGTTAAGATCATGGCAGGGGAAGGAGGCCATTCCAGAAAGTCCAGTGCCTACACTTGCTCTATAAGGGTATGTCTACCTTGGAATAAAAGACCCATAGCACCCCCCCCCCCCCCACTTCACAGGGTCCCAGAGCTTAGGCTTCAGCCTGAGCCCAAACATCTACACAACAGTTTTACAGCCTTGCAGCCTGAGTCCCTTGAGCCCGAGTCAGCTGACCCGGAGCAACCACAGGTGTTTAATTGGTGTGTAGACGTACACTAAGAGCACTGCTCATACAGCTCTGATGATCATCATCTCAGGTAGAGCTTTATTGCTATTGATGTATTGCAACAAGTAGATCGGAGAACCCTCCTGTTGGGTGTACTTCATTCACTCTGTTTGGGCCTATGTACAGAATACCAAACTCTAGTCAGCTGCACTGAAGCAGTAGAGTGGGAGCAACATGAGCTGTGTTCTCAAGTTCTGACAGCATGCTTGCACAAAATAAGGCAGTCCCAGCCCCAAAGAGCTCATAATGTAAGATAGAGGCACACATAAAACAGGGCACTCAGGCAAATCCAGAGAAGAATCACTTTTTTGTTTTAATGTTAACTTATTTCTTGTGGGTATCATGATTAAAAATACATCTTTAGAAAGGACTTCAATAAGGATGAGGAGGTGGCCTGGTGAGCTGGGATGCGGACGGCATTCTGTGCATAGGGATCAGCATGGAAGACGGCACAGAGAGGGGAGTGGGAAAAGATGAATGGGGACATTGAGGCTGTCATTAATAGGGAAGTAGTAGATGCAAGGCACATGACAGGAAAAAGCTCAGATGTCCGAGGCAGAGATGTGTATGGCCATAAAGACAATGACAAGAGTCAGAGGAGGCATTGTTATTGCAAGCAAATATCAGAAATAACAGGGTGTCAAAAATAGGGGTGATAAATATAGAAGGATACCAAGTATCAGAGAGGTAGCCGTGTTAGTCTGTATCCACAAAAACAATGAGGAGTCCAGTGGCACCTTAAAGACTAACAGATTTATTTGGGTATAACCTTTTGTGGGTAAAAAACCCACTTCCCCATGCAGCTGAAGTGAGTTTTTTACCACGAAAGCTTATGCCCAAATAAATCTGTTAGTCTTTAAGGTGCCACCGGACTCCTCATTGTTTTTATAGAAGGATAGGACATATCTTCCTGCCCTTAGCTCTATCATTTCCATCTTGTTCCCAGAATCTGGCAACAACCAGAAACTTTTGTTAGAGTATGAAAAATACCAGGAGCTGCAAGTGAAATCCCAGCGGATGCAGGAGGAGTACGAGAAGCAGCTACATGATATGGAGGAGACCAAGAACCAGGCCCTGGAGGAGCTGACAGAATATTATGAGGCGAAACTGCATGAGAAAACCACCTTGCTGGAGGAGGTATGAACTACATACCTGCCTTGGGCTGCTGACTGTATCCTATTTCTAATTGTAGTAACACGTCTTCCAAAGCCAAGGGAGGTGTGCCTTCTGCACATAGGATTCTATCCCAGATTGCGGGGAAATGAGTGCACAGGAAGCAGGGGCTTCCTTATTGCTCTTCTGAGTTAGCTGGGGCATAGGCCTTCAGTAAGTACCATTCTAAGGTAGTTGTCTGCCTGTGATATTTCTCTTCCTGCCTCTCCATCCATTTGGAAGGATGTGCCTTACGATCTCTATCTGTCTGCATGACTCTTATTCATAGAATTGTAGGACTGGAAGGGACCTTAAGAAGTCATCTAGTTCAATCCCCTCCACTCCTGGCAGGACTAAGTATTATCTAGACCATCCCTGACAGGTATTTGTCTAACCTGCTCTTAAAAACTTCCAATGATAGAGATTCCACAGCCTTCCTAGGCAATTTATTCCAGTGCTTAACCACCCTACCAGTTAGGAAGTTTTTCCTAATGTTTAACCTAAACCACCCTTGCTGCAATTTAAGCCCACTGCTTCTTGTCCTATCCTCAGAGGTTAACAAGAACTATTTTTCTCCGTCCTCTCTGTAACAATCTTTTAGGTACTTGAAAACTGTTATGTTCCCCTTCAGCCTTCTGTTCTCCAGACTAAACAAACCCAGTTTTTTCAGTCTTCCCTCATAGGCCATGTTTTCTAGAACTTTAATACTTTTTGTTGCTCTTTTCTGGACTTTCTCCAATTTTATTCTTTTCCCCCTCTCTGCCAAATAATTTGACCTTTCTCCTTCTGTGTCAAGATTACTTGTTTTTCGTGCTTCTGAGAAGTCCCCACTTCATTGCTTGTCTGGGGAACTGTCCAGCATGGTTATAGGGAAAGTTATTTACCTAGAGTCTCCCATTCTCAAGATACTCACAGTGATGGGTTCCCCCCAGGGTGCCATCTGGAACTGGGGTACCACTGAGCCCACCTGACCCACCAGCATCGGTTCCCTTTACCCTGTACTGCTGTGACCAGCCTGCCAAGCCCTCTCCCAGGCTCCAGTCTGCACCTTCACCAGCACACACAGAGGTAGGGACACATCTAGCTGCAGAAACATACAGATGCTGTGATCTCCTCTGCCTGGGAAGGCTTCAGCTAAGGAACTGCCCAGATACACAAGTGTATACCCCCCTCTGGAGGGTAAACCCAAAATTATACCGTCTTGCGCTGTACAGAGAACTGTACAGCGTAAGCACATGAAATTCGCCCTCTCCCTCAATGTGGAGAGGAAATATACAACAGCTTTTTACCCCAAGTTATAACTTCCACATGCTGGTTTGTGATAAAGCAAAAACAAATGTATTAACTACAAAAGATAGATTTTAAGTGATTATAAGGGATAGCAAACATATCAAAGCAGATTACTAAGTGGGGATTTTCCCTTGTTATGTTGTATGTGAGTCTTACTGTTGAGCCTATGTGAGTTTTACTTTTTTGCATGTATAATATGTGACTCAGTTTCCCTGTGTGCTGCACCAATACCTCGGAGGTGGGAATAGGAGTGTGTGACTTTGGCTGAGACCTCTGGGGTAGGTGAGGCTGCTCCAACTGTCTGCATATATGCTATGACCAGTGCTCTTCATAACCTGAGACCCAGGAGGGGAATGCAACCAGGTGACGACCAGGTGACTCTTGTCTTGGGAAGTAAGACAAAGGAAGGAGGAGGAGCAATGGGGGTGTCTGAGGTCGGGTCACTGGAAGATGGGCAGTCTGTTTGGGGGACTGGAAGAGGAGGAGTCCAGGCCATCTGGCCCAGGACTCCCCAAGATGGATTTGGCTGAAAGTCACTGATTTCTGTGCTAACAAGTTCTGTTCTACACTGTGTTCCTGTCTGTGACGGGTTGGATCACAGAAACCCACTTGGGAGCTGCCACCCGATGTGCAAAGACTACCCCTGCTTCTGTTTTCCCTGCCAGCTCAGGACTCCAGCACCCTGTCTTGCTGAGCCAGACACTCCCGTCTGGCTCCAGACACAGACCCAGGGTCTGAATCACTTGTCCCAAAGCTGCAAGTTTACCTGAAAACAGCTCGCAGTGGCGTGCTTGTCTTTAGCACTCAGATGCCCAACTCCCAATGGGGTCTAAACCCAGATAAATCCGTTTTACCCTGCATATAGCTTATGCAGGGCAAACTCATAAATTGTTCGCCCTCTATAACACTGATAGAGAGATATGCACAGTTGTTTGCTCCCCCAGGTATTAATACATACTCTGAGTAAATTACTAAATAAAAAGTGATTTTATTAAATACAGACAGTAGGATTTAAGTGGTTCAAAGTAGTAACAGACAGAACAAAGTAAGTCACCAAGCAAAATAAAATAAAATGCGCAAATCTATGCCTAATCAAACTAAATACAGATAATCTCACCCTCAGAGAGGCTTCAGTAAGTTTTTCTCAGACTGGACATCTTCCAGGCCTGGGCACAATCCTTTCCCCTGGTGCAACTCTTGTTGCAGCTCAGGTGATAGCTAGGGGATTCTTCATGATGGCTTCTCTCCCTCTCTGTTCTCTTCCCCCCCTTTATATATCTTTTGCATAAGGCGGGAACTCTTTGTCTCTCTGGGTTTCCACCCCCCCTCACTGGAAAAGTACCAGGTTAAAGATGGATTCCAGTTCAGGTGACATGATCACATGTCACTGCAAGACTTCATTACTCACTTGCCAGCACACACATATACAGGAAGACTCACAGGTAAATACAGCCATCTGCAGACAATGGGAGTCATCAAGATTCCAAACCATCATTAATGGTCCACACTTTACACAATTACAATTGGCCCTCAGAGTTACATTTTATATTTCTAGTTTTAGATACAAGAGTGGTACATTTATACAAATCAGATGATCACACTCAGTAGATTATAAGCTTTGGAATGATACCTTACAAGAGACCTTTTGCATGAGGCATATCCCAGTTACGTTACATTCACTTATTACCGTATTTTCTCTAAAACTATCTCAGTTACATTATATTGACTTATTAAGTTTTTATAAAACCATATAGACTGCACAACGTCACACTGTCAACTAATAAACCTTCCATTTTACGCTGGCTGAGAGTCACGTCTGACTATGGAGTTGGGGTGCAGGGCCCTCTGGCTTCCCCAGGAGCCCCGCCCAGGCGAACTTGCTGCGGGAAGCATATGGTGTGGAAGGAGATGCTGAATGCTCCGAGGTCAGACCCAGGAAGGTCGAAGCTGTGTAAGCTTCTTGCCCTGGCGACAGTATGCTCAGAGAGAGGAGGCATGCTCCCCCAGAGTCCTGACTGGCTTCATATGGAGTAGTTCCAGAGCATTGGCCCGGTGGCTCCGTGACACCTAGCAAATAAACAAAAATGGAATCTAAGCTTAATATACTAAGAGATTGGATATGAGTAGAAAATTCTTACCCTAAATGATGGTTTAAGCCGGTTGCAGAAATTCTTAAGGGGCCAGCTGCCCTTGCTTGTAGCTTAAAAACCCCAGGTAATCCTCTCGCAGGCTAGAAACTCCTCCAGCCTGGGTCCAGCACTCTTTTCCCCCCACCCCTTCCCCCCCAGTTCAGTCCTTGTTCCTCGGGTGTTTCCAATAGTCTCCTTTGGGCGGGGAGTCAGTGAAGAACCTCAATGATGTCACTCCCTGCCTTAAATAGTTTTTGCATATGGCAGGAACCCTTTGTCTCCAGTTTGGTTCCCATGCCTAGTCAGTGGAAAAACATTGGTATTCATAGATTCATAGATTCTAGGACTGGAAGGGACCTCGAGAGGTCATCGAGTCCAGTCCCCTGCCCGCATGGCAGGACCAAATACTGCCTAGACCATCCCTAATAGACATTTATCTAACCTACTCTTAAATATCTCCAGAGACGGAGATTCCACAACCTCCCTAGGCAATTTGTTCCAGTGTTTAACCACCCTGACAGTTAGGAACTTTTTCCTAATGTCCAATCTAGACCTCCCTTGCTGCAGTTTAAACCCATTGTTTCTGGTTCTATCCTTAGAGGCTAAGGTGAACAAGTTCTCTCCCTCCTCCTTATGACACCCTTTTATATACCTGAAAACTGCTATCATGTCCCCTCTCAGTCTTCTCTTTTCCAAACTAAACAAACCCAATTCTTTCAGCCTTCCTTCATAGGTCATGTTCTCAAGACCTTTAATCATTCTTGTTGCTCTTCTTTGGACCCTTTCCAGTTTCTCCACATCTTTTTTAAAATGCGGCGCCCAGAACTGGACACAATACTCCAGCTGAGGCCTAACCAGAGCAGAGTAGAGCGGAAGAATGACTTCTCGTGTCTTGCTCACAACACACCTGTTAATGCATCCCAGAATCATGTTTGCTTTTTTTGCAACAGCATCACACTGTTGACTCATATTTAGCTTGTGGTCCACTATAACCCCTAGATCCCTTTCTGCCGTACTCCTTCCTAGACAGTCTTTTCCCATTCTGTATGTGTGAAATTGATTTTTCCTTCCTAAGTGGAGCACTTTGCATTTGTCTTTGTTAAACTTCATCCTGTTTAACTCAGACCATTTCTCCAATTTGTCCAGATCATTTTGAATTATGACCCTGTCCTCCAAAGTAGTTGCAATCCCTCCCAGTTTGGTATCATCCGCAAACTTAATAAGCGTACTTTCTATGCCAATATCTAAGTCGTTGATGAAGATATTGAACAGAGCCGGTCCCAAAACAGACCCCTGCGGTACCCCACTCGTTACGCCTTTCCAGCAGGATTGGGAACCATTAATAACAACTCTCTGAGTACGATTATCCAGCCAGTTATGCACCCACCTTATAGTAGCCCCATCTAATTTGTATTTGCCTAGTTTATCGATAAGAATATCATGCGAGACCGTATCAAATGCCTTACTAAAGTCTAGGTATACCACATCCACCGCTTCACCCTTATCCACAAGGCTCGTTATCCTATCAAAGAAAGCTATCAGATTGGTTTGACATGATTTGTTCTTCACAAATCCATGCTGGCTATTCCCTATCACCTTACCACCTTCCAAGTGTTGGCAGACGATTTCCTTAATTACTTGCTCCATTATCTTCCCTGGCACAGAAGTTAAACTAACTGGTCTGTAGTTACCTGGGTTGTTTTTAGTTCCCTTTTTATAGATGGGCACTATATTTGCCCTTTTCCAGTCTTCTGGAATCTCTCCCGTCTCCCATGACTTTCCAAAGATAATAGCTAGAGGCTCAGATACCTCCTCTATTAGCTCCTTGAGTATTCTAGGATGCATTTCATCAGGCCCGGGTGACTTGCAGGCATCTAACTTTTCTAAGTGATGTTTAACTTGTTCTTTTTTTATTTTATCCGCTAAACCTACCCCCTTCCCATTAGCATTCACTATGTTAGGCATTCCTTCAGACTTCTCGGTGAAGACCGAAACAAAGAAGTCATTAAGCATCTCTGCCATTTCCAAGTTTCCTGTTACTGTTTCTCCCTCTTCACTAAGCAGTGGGCCTACCCTGTCTTTGGTCTTCCTCTTGCTTCTAATGTATTGATAAAAAGTCTTCTTGTTTCCTTTTATTCCCGTAGCTAGTTTGAGCTCATTTTGTGCCTTTGCCTTTCTAATCTTGCCCCTGCATTCCTGTGTTGTTTGCCTATATTCATCCTTTGTAATCTGTCCTAGTTTCCATTTTTTATATGACTCCTTTTTATTTTTTAGATCGTGCAAGATCTCGTGGTTAAGCCAAGGTGGTCTTTTGCCACATTTTCTATCTTTCCTAACCAGCGGAATAGCTTGCTTTTGGGCCCTTAATAGTGTCCCTTTGAAAAACTGCCAACTCTCCTCAGTTGTTTTTCCCCTCAGTCTTGATTCCCATGGGACCTTACCTATCAGCTCTCTGAGCTTCCCAAAATCTGCCTTCCTGAAATCCATTGTCTCTATTTTGCTGTTCTCCCTTCTACCCTTCCTTAGAATTGCAAAGTCTATGATTTCATGATCACTTTCACCCAGGCTGCCTTCTACTTTCACATTCTCAACGAGTTCCTCCCTATTTGTTAAAATCAAGTCTAGAACAGCTTCCCCCCTAGTAGCTTTTTCAACCTTCTGAAATAAAAAGTTGTCTCCAATGCAGTCCAAGAATTTGTTGGATAGTCTGTTCCCCGCTGTGTTATTTTCCCAACATATATCCGGATAGTTGAAGTCCCCCATCACCACCAAATCTTGGGCTTTGGATGATTTTGTTAGTTGCTTGAAAAAAGCCTCATCCACCTCTTCCACCTGGTTAGGTGGCCTGTAGTAGACGCCTAGCATGACATCTCCCTTGTTTTTTGCCCCTTTAAGCCTAACCCAGAGACTCTCAACACTTCCGTCTCCTATGTCCATCTCTACCTCAGTCCAAGTGTGTACATTTTTAATATATAAGGCAACACCTCCTCCCTTTTTCCCCTGTCTATCCTTCCTGAGCAAGCTGTACCCATCCACACCAACATTCCAATCATGTGTATTATCCCACCAAGTTTCAGTGATGCCAACAATGTCATAGTTGTATTTATTTATTAGCACTTCCAGTTCTTCCTGCTTATTCCCCATACTTCTCGCATTTGTATATAGGCATCTAAGATACTGGTTTGATCTTTCCTCCCAGTTTTTTCCTGACTCTCCTTTCTCTCTGCCAATATAGCCCACACTCCCTCTTGTTTCCGACTCATTTCCCCGGTCTCCATGTTCCCCACTTACCTGTGGGCTTTGCTCACCTGTCCCCGTCGAACCTATCTATTCCAAGATGGAGTCCAGTATCAGGTGATCTGGTCACATGACCCTGTAGTGTCACAGCAGCCATGACTCGGACACTGTTTGTAGCATCCTCAGAAAGGCTCCCAGTGGCCTGTTTTCTCTACTGGCCCTTCCCAGCCAACCATCTAGACTGATTGCATTCTGCTTAATGGGCATTCCCCAGGTGTAAAATATTTGTAATACAGATACACAGTCGATATTCCTAACTTCAGATACAAACATGATACATGCAGACAAATAGGATAATCAGATTCAGTAAATTATAACCTTTTCAATGATATCTCACATGCCTTATTTTGCACAAAATACATTATAATTATGCCATACTCATATCATATTACTATTACTATGAAGAATATGGGGCATAATGCCACACCCACCTTAATAGATCCCCACACTCAGACCTGTATACATGGGCTTGGTGGAAACTCCTACACTTCAAAGTTCTCGATCCCTGAACCCAGTAGTGAGTGTCTGTGCCTATGCTGCTAGAATGCTAAAAGTCTGCCCTCAGTGCTCCAGTTGTCACTCCCAGACTCTTTGTTAGTCCTTTTTTGTCCCTCTGTGGGATAGCCTCCCCTGCCCTTCTAGCTGGAACACATCCCTGCTCTTCCCAGTGGGAACTCCCCACAGCCTTACTGAGAGGTCTTCTTTACCAGGGGAGCATCCCTTATGCACTCTGGCACTCACTGTCCCCCTGGGTCCAGCTCTCCAGTATGCAGATATAAGTAGGTCTGTCATCAGGTGTTCGGCTGCATGTGTGTGTTCTCCCTGTGTGCTGTCCCAGCTCTGCGCAGACAGCTGGCACAGCAGACTTCGAGCATACCGCCTAATAAATCCACAGACTCGGTTTTCAGCGAAGGAACTTGGTGAGGGTTATTGCCAACGAGGCACGGTGCTAATGCCCGGGCTCAATTGTTTCAGGTACACTAACACGTGTATGCCCATGACAACGGACCAGCTCAGTGAATGGCAGGACTTTCCATTCTCCCCTCGGCCAGACAAAGACATTGCCTCTGAGATACATCTTTATACACCAATACAAACAAGTTACGTATCGCCCCTGATGTATCAGGGTGCCACCCTCTGACGTATTAGGGTGCCACCCGTTGCCTTGTACCTGTAGGCTTGATCAAAACATCTCTATCTATCATGCTGTCATCCTGACCTTATCCTTAAGATGGGTCAGCATGTTCCTGTTATCTTTGGGGAATGTGTTTGGTATCAGGGTGTTCTGGTACCACACTTCTGGAATGTGAGTGCTTTGTGCCTAGCAATGCTTAGGAATATATGTTTTTGTAATATTAGCCCTATACTTGCCAAAAGATCCGGGGCCTCTTGCTCACAACTTAACTTTGCTTTATATCAGCAAAGTTTTAACTACTCTAGCCCTGGCCTCAGGCCTCACACCAGGACACTGATACAAGGCCTTATGTTTTGGGCCCTCTTCCTACTACACCCTCCACTGTTCTCTTGTCTTCAGCCCTCTCCGACCCTCAACTCAGGCTTTCTGGCTTAGAGCCAGCAGGCACCTCTTTCTGCTGCTCTTCCTGCCTTCAGCTCTCTCTGGCCCATGGGTCTCTGGCTTGGGGAGGTCAGCCAGCAAATCCCACTTGCTCTGCCTGCCTTCAGCCTTCCCCCAGAAAACTTCTTCTGGGTTCTGACAGCTCTCATGTGCCCAGACTGACTGACCAGACAGCTCTCGCTTGTATTCTTCCTGATTGACTCTTGCAGTCCTGACTCACCGAGTTTCTCTGCTCTCTGACTTTCCCTGATATTGTATAGATCCAGGTACAGGTCTGTCTCATCTTACGCTGGGGTTACGTTCCGCAGTCCGCGCCTAAAGCGAAAATCGCCTATAGTCAAAATTACATTGAGTATAATGGCGGGCGGAATCGCCCGCACTACAGAAACAGTATTTAAATTGTTATTTTTCTCTTTTTTTTGTTTTTTTTTTTGTTTTTGCCGACCGTGTAAAGCTGAAATCGCACATGTTAAATGTGCCTAAATGTGACAGACCTGTACTTCCCTGCCCTCCTAACTGGTCAAACTAGGAGTACCTCTTGTGGCACAGAGGAGCTGGACCTATTTAATTTACAGAGGCCCACCACCCTGTGACAGTCTGTTAACAATTTTTTTAAAATAAATTTAATCATCTTGGAATTGAAATTTGTTTAAATAGTGTTAGTGCAAAGATCAGGGGTCCATTAAAGTGTGTGTGTATATATATATATATATATATATATATATATATATATATATATATATATATATATATATATATATATATATATGCTCAGAGGAGAATGATAATTACAGATAAGTAAGTAGTTAACTCTTCTTCCCCATCGCCAATAGCTTCCACAGATTTCATGGACCCACTGCTACTATTCCCCAGGCCCCTCTGAGGAGAAACTGAACAAAATACAAAGTCTGATAGTTATGCTAGAGATCTTTGTCGTCCCACCTCTGTCTCCAATTTTCTTTTCCTGATTCCAGGCACAGGATGACGCCAGGCAGCAGCTTCGAGAGTTTGAAGAAACTAAGAAACAGATTGAAGAAGATGAAGATCGGGAAATCCAGGAAATCAAAATCAAGTATGAGAGACGACTTCGGGAAGAGAGAGAATCAAACCTGCGGCTGAAAGGAGAGACAGGAATCATGAGGAAAAAGGTAACTTCAGTTCTCTAAGGGGATCTGATTTGGCACCTGGAATACTAAGGCTGAGTTGAGTGTAGAATGTGCTCAATGAGAGTACTAGTCTATATCTAGACATGTATGGCATTTTACTGAGGCAAGAAAGGGCAACTGCTCCTTCCTATAGTATAGCTTGGGAATCTTACAATATTAGGAGCAAAAAAAGAACCTATGTTCTGGTGTAACAGTGACTAGATTAAAGGGAGAAGAGAAGTTATAGGTTCCCCCTGCCACAGGGGCAATGCAGAGCTTTTCCCTCTACTAAGTTTACTGATATCTAGTACAGTTTGGGGCACTAAATAAATAATTAATAACAATAATAGATAGTCCCATCTCTTGCAATTAAACTTTCTCATGCTTCTCAGGAGACTTTGCTACAATTTGATATTTATCTTACTGTCGGGAAAGTATTCCTGGTAATGAACCAAAATTTGTGCCTAGTTTTATCCCAGTTCCCTTAATTTTCACCCTTTTGTAGTAAACAATTCCTTTCCTTCCTTGGTGTTTATACTCTTCAGATATTTGTAGAGGGTTATGTTTGTCATCATCATAACACTTAAACAATTTTCAAGTAAATATGACTCCATTAGAATGACAAGCTATACAATTGTTGCCAAAGTCTAAGGAAAATTCATACCCTCTCAGATCTCTCTCAGGGGTAGGTACAAGTCAAGCAGGATAAGATTATGTACTGTATTTGAGGTTTGACCCCTTTCTTCCATTTGTCAGTACTGTCCTGATTACCATTCCTGATATAGTGACAGGTTGCTACACAGCATGGAGCCATCTCTGCCATCTTTCCTTTCTCCCAAGGTCAGGTAGTTTTTCCACATCACTCTCCAGTTCCCAGTAGTATAGAAAGTGTCTCTGTCTCCATCTCTTCTGTCACATTAGCTGCACAGTCGCTCCTCTCAGGGTTTAGACTGTACTTTGTGTGTCACAAATTCCACCTGTCGTTTGTGGTCACTGATTCTGTGCTTGGAGAGAGCGTGCATTAGAATCCAAGCACACCCTTAGTATCTACTCTTCCTCCCATCTGTGCTTCCTTCCACATTGCAATCTATCCACAGAACAGTCTCCTTTTCATATACTCCTAATGACCCCCTCTCTTCATTCATATTCCTCCATAAAAGCACACACACTGCTCCATAAAGCTTTCACCAGAATTTCCCAGGAAATCTGCAGTGCTTTGTGACTGCATCTTCACTGGGTGTAATTTATGTATCTGAGTTGAATTTCCTGTGTTTATACCAGAGGCACAATTTAAGCATTCATAAAAAAGAGAAAAGAAATAGCCTTTGCTCTTGTGAAGATCTGAAGATAAGCAGAGCATGATGTGGTTTTCCTGAGTCTGCAGATGGCTCAGTAGCCTCTCCTGTTTTCAGAACTTTGCCAAGAAGCACCAATATGCAATTAGCAAGACTCTGGCCAGTTAGGGTATTTTTATAATGCAGTGAGAGATGTGATTGCAGTTTGGGTATTCATACCCAGCTTTAATCTAGCTAGTGTGGCTAAAAATAACAATGAAGGTATGGTGGCATGGGCTTCAGTTCAGACTGTACAAGCTCACCCAGAACCCTGGATATGTACTTGCATTTCTAGCTCATGCTGGGATCCATGCTACTGTGTCATCACTGCTATTTTTAGCTGCATTAGCTAAATGAATGCTAGCCCAAGTATGCCTACCTGTAACCTTGAAGTTGTCTTTAACTCCTCCCTCTGTCTCAACTCTGTGCATCCAAAACTTGCTGCCACCTTCTCCATAACGTTTCTCACACCTAACCTTTTCTGCCTGTTCATGCCACTAAAACTCTTATGCAGAGTCATCATCCCATCTTGTTTACTGACATCTTCTCCTGTCTAGCTTCCCTGACATCCATCTTGCCCCCTTCCGATCCATACACAATGCAACTATTGAGATCATTGTCTTCCTTGCCTATTGCTCCTGGCTCCTCTCTTCTCTATTGTATCCACTCAAAGCTTCTTCTGACCTTCAAGGCTCTTCTTGTTACTTGTTTTCCCTCTTTGCTTTCTTCCATGCTGCCTCATCACATGAAATGCCCTTCCTGAACTCATTATTAAATTCATTACTCTCTCATCCTTCAGATCCCTTCTCATAACTCACTTCTGCCACATTGCCTACAAGAAATCAGCCAAAGTAGGATGGTTAAATTGAATGGCAGTTGGAGAACGTTAGTATTTCTGTGTCTCTAGTTCAATAGCCTACAGAAGGAGATTGAAGAGCGCAGCAATGACATTGAGACAATGAGAATGGAACAGCAGAAGCTGCAAGGTGTCATTAAGTCATTAGAGAAGGATATTCTGGGACTGAAGAGAGAGATTCAAGAAAGAGATGAGACTATCCAAGACAAGGTGAGGCAGAGCTATGACAGTCTGAGTAGCTGAGTTTTGTCACCCTCCCCTCACTCAAACACTGCTATTGGTATTACAATTCTTTGTATTGTTGTAGCACTCAGAGACTCTAATTAGTATCTGGGTCCCATTGTGCTAAGCTCTGAAGAAACTTGAACAAGAACACAATCCCTGCCTTGAAGAAGGCCTAGAGATAAGGACTCTGTGAGTATGTCTAAACAGCAAAGAAAGCAGCTGACCTGTGCCACCTGACTCGGGCTTGCAGGGCTGCGGGACTGTTTCATTGCTGTGTAGACTTCTGGGCTCAAGATGAAACCTGAGCTCTGGGACCCTCACACCCCACCCCCAGTCTGAGCCCAGAAGTCTACACAACAATGAAACAGCCCTGCAGGCCCAACCCCGTGAGCCCGAGTCGACTAGCATGGGCCAGCCAAGGGTGTCTAGTTGCTAGTAGACATACTCTATGTTTCTTCCCTCCCCCCAGATCTTTCCTTGGGGATCTGTAGCTCAGGATTTTGAGCTACTTACCCCTTCCTTGGGTTTTGTAACTGATATCTATATTGTCATCCCCTCCCGCTTGTTCCTTGTCCCTCTCTGTGGGATTTGTGATTTAAGGTCTCAATCTCTATTTCCATTTCTCTGAGGAACTGTGGCTATAGTGTCATCTCCCCCTTCCCCCTCCCCCCCCCCAACATCCAGACATCACTCCAGGGATCTGGTTGAGAGGTCTGTGTCTGATTCTCACTGGCTTCCTGCTTTGAGTCTTTGAAGAGAGCACTGACTTGTACCTATGTTTGCTTGTCCCAGGAGAAGCGGATTTATGACCTAAAAAAGAAAAACCAGGAGCTGGAAAAGTTCAAGTTTGTACTGGATTATAAAATAAAGGAGCTGAAGAAGCAAATAGAACCCCGTGAGAATGATATCAAAACAATGAAGGAGCAGATCCAGGAGGTGAGCAGTGCACTCTTCTGACCCCTGCCACCCAGCCCTCCCTCTTTTCAAAGGGATGATAGGGCAAATGTACTAGGAGACTGCACCACATTTGTCCTTTGATTTGCCTTCTTTAATGAGCATGAAGTATTGACTCACTCTTAATCCAAACTTGATTTCTTTGTTACCAATAAAATGACTTCTGCACATTGGCCATCCCTTCCCCTTTATACCAAGTCCTTGAGGTGACCTTCTTTTACATGGGAATTGCCCCAGTGGATCAGACCCAACCAGTGTGGGGTCCTGTTTCAAACAATGGTTAATGCCAAACTCTGCATAGGAGGGTGTAACTCATTTTCTTAATAAGACATCAAATTGTACAATACTAACCTATGGGAATTCTTATTCAAGATTTTATGTGAATGAATGTTTGACTTCCACTTACATCAGACTGTTAATCCCATTGTTTTCTTTCCAAACCTTCACTCTCACCACAGAAACTAGTCTCCAGTCCCCAGATGTTGAGGGTTTTTTTAAAGTTTTGGTTAGAACTAAGACATTTAGGAAGTCACCTAAACTTTTGAAGCCTTTGGAGACCTTAGGCCTATATAGTTCTTCAAATGGCTTCTGCATATTTCCATGCTTGGGATGCAGCAGATTCATGCAGTTCAGATGGTGGAATTTAATTCATATGCTGGTTGGTGCTCTCATGCACCCCTCCCCCATCTGTTCCTGAACATTCTAGGGATTTAGCTATAATGAATGGCATGGCACTGCAACCACCTCCGTTCCTTCCCACCACCAGCTGCGACAGACCAGGAACAGCTCCAGAAAGAACCCCAGGCCCCTTTTATATAGTGTGCTTAGTGGTTAGCTAATAGTTTAAATCACTTTACTGTCGATATTTTAGTGTAGGTTTGTGGTTTTATTATTAAAGTGTTTGATGTTAGATTACTTTTAAATTATCTTTGGGACCAAGAGAGACGGTGGATCTAAAAGCAAAGAGATCAGGGTTCAGACAGCATGCCTCATGACCAGTGCCATATCTGTCATTAGATCAACACACTTGGTGCCTGACTTGTCTTGGAGAGTGACACTCACTAGGTGTTCTAGATATAGTGCTTTTACAAGAAGGACGAGAAAGGAGAGTCAGAACAAACTGAAGGCCATTCTGCTTCAGGAAGCCCTTGCAATAAAACCTGTCAGTGCTGAAAAGACAGGTGGCTCCAGAAAAAATCTTAGACCTGCTCCAGCATGCAGTAAAGACTCCAGACATCCTCTTTCAGCAGCAGACTTGTTCATTATACCAGATCCTCATGTACTGGACCCATTAGTTGAGGAAACAAGAAGAGAGCCACTATAGGCTCTGGCCATTCTGTTATCATCTGCGATCCCTCAGGGTTGAAGATGATCTCTTTCACAGGTGGTTTTTTGTGTGTGTCCCCTTTGGTGACTGGAGGATTTTGATCCTTAAGCCACAAACTAATTGGCAAACATTGCAGGTCATGTTGGAAGACAGGCTTGGGCCATGATTGCTGCATAACAGTCATCTGTCCTTTCTTTTCTGAAATTTTTCTGGGACCAGGGCAAGGCAATTTTTCTCAAAAGTGATCATCCCTTCTCTGACAAGTCTTTGCCAGTTAGCCCTGTCCTTGGCTACTGTCTTGCAGTGCGTGGTATCAATGTTACATCTTTTGATGTTTGTCTTAAGGGTGTCTTTAAAGCATTTCTTTTGGCCTCCCCATTTCCTTTCTCCTTTGGTAAGTTGGGTGTACAGTAATTGTTTTGGTAGGCATGCATCAGGCACGCGCACACAGGGCCTCAGTACTGAAGGTGTTGGCCTCCGTGAGGACACTGACGATAGTGCGGCAAGCCTCCCAGTTTAAGTTGAAGATCTTCCGGAGAAAGTGCTGGTGGTGGCGTTCCAGGTTTTTCAGATCTTTTCTGTAGGTCACCCAAGTCTCGCAGCCATAGAGGAGAGTTGGGATTACCATCGCTTTATAAACTGAAAGTCTAGTATATGTTCTAATGAGATTATTGAACACCTGTTGAGACAGTCTGCCAAAGGCAAGGCTTGCCCAGCGGATTCTGTGCTGAATCTTGATGTCTATGTTTGCTCTCTGTGAGAGATGGCTGCGAAGGTAGGCAAAGTGTTCTATATTTTCCAGTTCTTCTCTGTCAGTGTAAATCATAGAATCATAGAATATCAGAGTTGGAAGGGACCTCAAGAGGTCATCTAGTCCAACCCCCTGCTCAAAGCAGGACCAATTCCCAGCTAAATCATCCCAGCCAGGGCTTTGTCAAGCCGGGCCTTAAAAACCTCCAAGGAAGGAGACTCCACCACCTCCCTAGGTAACGCATTCCAGTGTTTCACCACCCTCCTAGTGAAATAGTTTTTCCTGATATCCAACCTGGACCTCCCCCACTGCAACTTGAGACCATTGCTCCTTGTTCTGTCATCTGCCACCACTGAGAACAGCCAAGCTCCATCCTCTTTGGAACCCCCCTTCAGGTAGTTGAAGGCTGCTATCAAATCCCCCCTCATTCTTCTCTTCTGGAGACTAAACAATCCCAGTTCCCTCAGCCTCTCCTCATAAGTCATGTGCTCCAGACCCCTAATCATTTTTGTTGCCCTCCGCTGGACTCTTTCCAATTTTTCCACATCCTTCTTGTAGTGTGGGGCCCAAAACTGGACACAGTATTCCAGATGAGGCCTCACCAATGTCAAATAAAGGGGAACGATCACGTTCCTCGATCTGCTGGCAATGCCCCTACTTATACAGCCCAAAATGCCATTAGCCTTCTTGGCAACAAGAACACACTGTTGACTCATATCCAGCTTCTCATCCACTGTGACCCCTAGGTCCTTTTCTGCAGAACTGCTACCTAGCTATTCGGTCCCTAGTCTGTAGCAGTGCATGGGATCCTTCCGTCCTAAGTGCAGGACTCTGCACTTGTCCTTGTTGAACCTCATCAGGTTTTTTTCGGCCCAATCCTCTAATTTGTCTAGGTCCCTCTGTATCCGATCCCTACCCTCTAGTGTATCTACCACGCCTCCTAGTTTAGTGTCATCTGCAAACTTGCTGAGAGTGCAGTCCGCACCATCCTCCAGATCATTAATAAAGATATTAAACAAAACCGACCCTTGGGGCACTCCGCTTGAAACTGGCTGCCAACTAGACATGGAGCCATTGATCAGTACCCGTTGAGCCCGACGATCTAGCCAGCTTTCTATCCACCTTACAGTCCATTCATCCAGCCCATACTTCTTTAACTTGGCGGCAAGAATACTGTGGGAGACTGTATCAAAAGCTTTGCTAAAGTCAAGGAATAACACATCCACTGCTTTCCCCTCATCCACAGAGCCAGTTATCTCATCATCGAAGGCAATTAGGTTAGTCAGGCACGACTTCCCCTTGGTGAATCCATGCTGACTGTTCCTGATCACTTTCCTCTCCTCTAAATGTTTCATAATTGATTCCTTGAGGACCTGCTCCATGATTTTTCCAGGGACTGAGGTGAGGCTGACTGGCCTATAGTTCCCCAGATCCTCCTTCTTCCCTTTTTTAAAGATGGGCACTACATTAGCCTTTTTCCAGTCATCTGGGACCTCCCCTGATCGCCATGAGTTTTCAAAAATAATGGCTAATGGCTCTGCAATCTCACCCGCCAACTCCTTTAGCACCCTAGGATGCAGCGCATCCGGCCCCATAGACTTGTGCACGTCCAGTTTTTCTAAATAGTCCCGAACCACTTCTTTCTCCACAGAGGGTTGGTCACCTTCTCCCCATGCTGTACTGCCCAGTGCAGCAATCTGGGAGCTGACCTTGTGCGTGAAGACAGAGGCAAAAAAATCATTGAGTACATTAGCTTTTTCCACATCCTCGGTCACTAGGTTGCCTCCCTCCTTCAGTAAGGGGCCCACACTTTCCTTGATTTTCTTCTTGTTGCTAACATACCTGAAGAAACCCTTCTTGTTACTCTTAACATCTCTTGCTAACTGCAACTCCAAGTGTGATTTGGCCTTCCTGATTTCACTCCTGCACGCCTGAGCAATATTTTTATACTCCTCCCTGGTCATTTGTCCAATCTTCCACTTCTTGTAAGCTTCTTTTTTGCGTTTAAGATCAGCAAGGATTTCACTGTTTAGCCAAGCTGGTCGCCTGCCATATTTACTATTCTTTCTACACATCGGGATGGTTTGGTCCTGCAACCTCAATAAGGATTCTTTAAAATACAGCCAGCTCTCCTGGACCCCTTTGCCCTTCATGTTATTCTCCCAGGGGATCCTGCCCATCTGTTCCCTGAGGGAATCAAAGTCTGCTTTTCTGAAGTCCAGGGTCCGTATTCTGCTGCTCTCCTTTCTTCCTTGTGTCAGGATCCTGAACTCGACCATCTCATGGTCACTGCCTCCCAGGTTCCCATCCACTTTTGCTTCCCCTACTAGTTCTTCCCTGTTTGTGAGTAGCAGGTCAAGAAAAGCTTTGCCCCTAGTTGGTTCCTCCAGCACTTGCACCAGGAAATTGTCCCCTACACTTTCCAAAAATTTCCTGGATTGCCTGTGCACCGCTGTATTGCTCTCCCAGCAGATATCAGGGTGATTAAAGTCTCCCATGAGAACCAGGGCCTGTGATCTAGCAACTTCTGCTAGTTGCCAGAAGAAAGCCTCGTCCACCTCATCCCCCTGGTCTGGTGGTCTATAGCAGACTCCAACCACGACATCACCCTTGTTGCTCACACTTCTCAACTTTATCCAGAGACTCTCAGGTTTTTCTGCAGTTTCATACCGGAGCTCTGAGCAGTCATACTCCTCTCTTACATACAACGCAACTCCCCCACCTTTTCTGCCCTGCCTGTCCTTCCTGAACAGTAAAACTTCCTTGCCGAGACTGATGATTGACCGAGAGCTGGCTGGTGAAGAACTTTTGTTTTGCCAAAGTTCAGGGTTAGCCCTAGGCTTTTGTAAGCTTCAGAGAAGCAGTTAAGGGCTGTTTGTAGATCCTCCTTTGAGTGTAGAACTACAGCACAATCAGCTGCGTCCTGGAGTTCAGTTATTGGGTGACCCTACCAAGAGTACAAGGCTCCCAATGGCATTGCTATTGGGGTCTTTAATACATGCAAGCTTCTCCACCACGTTAAGATGGCAGCCCAAGGAGAAGCAATTCTGTTATAGTGCTCGCTCAGATTCATTATTCAGATCCAGTGCCTCCCATGTATTCGGCTCCAATATGGCTGACTCTGGAAAGAGAGAGCTCTCCTTGAACAGAGCTGTGCCCTATGGAAAAGAGAAGATGAGTAGAAGAAAGTCAGCTGTTAACTTACCTGTCTTGTCCTAAAATACCATCCAGTTCCCCAGCTAGATATTTGTCTTCAGTTCTGGAACCTTTATTATCACCCATAATTTCTGTTTCAGATCCTAGATTAGAACAACAGTTGGAATCGTATCAGGGACCACCTGGTTCCAGTCTTCATCTGGGATTAAACTTGTGGGCTCTCAAACAGTCCCTGAGAACTCTTTGTACTACAGTGAACCATATCTGTACGTGGATTATTGGTTGGAGTGGGAGGGTGCCACCATAGTATAGACTACCTTTTTCTTGGAGTGGCCACTCTTGGGATATGCACCGATTGATGTTGTTGAACGGTGTAGTCTTCTATTAATTATGCCTGTTAGAGTACTCACAAATCCCCACCCCATCTCTCAGCATTCAAGCACGTTTTGAGGGTGGGGCTATACGAACAGGCATGGCAGCAGTTCCTGCCTCAGTTCCAACTACTGACCATGTATGGATGTGAGCCTTCTTCAGAGTCAAGATCTTTACTCTTTTAATAATTATATAGTTAGTTGTTAATACTTTTAAATGTTAGTATTAGTATTACTGCTAGTTAGCAATGGCAGATTTGAAGATAAAAAAATACAGATTTAAAAGATATTTGTCATGTCCTGCAGTTTTTCAGGCATCAGACACCTGTGCATGGTGCGTAGGAGAAGGGCATCCGCTTCTCATTGCACTGTCTGCAGGATTTTCACGCTGTGAGCTAGAAAGGAGCGGCAGAACAGACTCGAGGCCCTCTTTCTGCAAGAAGCCTTATCAGTTAAAACCTGTGGATCTGAGATTTCTAATGCTCCAGATAAGAGAGATAAGAGGCCTTAATAGGCTTCAGGACCTTCTGGTATCAGGAAACCTTCTACTTATAAAGCATCAACTTTGACACCAAGCTTCAGATCTAAAAAGACTGAGAGTTTGGTAACAAAACCCTTGGACCCATTTCTGATAAGGGTACAGACAGTAATTGAAACAGTCTTGGACAAAAGACAGTCTGTACCTGAGGCCTCTGCAGAACTGGGACCTTCAGTTCTGAGAAAAAAGAAGGCAAGACTAAACATCTTTTGGTGCTTGGCATTGTTTCTCATTCTGGGGATCCTTCGGATTATAAGTATGTGGATCTGCGATGCACCACAGAGTGAGTTCTAAAACAGATAGTATCATCAAATTACCCTCTTTGCTTAGTTCCTAAGAAATTAGCAAATCCAGGTATTCCATCAGCACCGATACCATCTAATGTGGTTACCACACAGGTACATGTGTAACTGCGTTACTTGGGTCTTCTAGGTTCTTCGCTGAGACCAGAAGAAAGATGTTTGGATAAAGATCTGTCACAATGCTCTCCTTCTCACAAGTGACACACAGTTGTTTCCTCACCACATGAGTTTTTGATTGTTAACTCCATCTCCCAGACACCTATAGGGTCGCCTTGATGACCTGGTGTGTATGTTGTCTTCCTGATTCCTGTTCCTGTTTTGTTTCCTGGTTCTTGATCCCTGAACTCAGTGTTCCTGTTCCTTTTTCTTTTGCGGGGAAAAGCTGCTTAGGACTTGCTGCTACATATCTGCTATTTGAACTGTTATGTTTTGTTCAGATTGTTGCTGACCTAACTGGTTCATGGTTATTACCTGTTTTGATGACAACTTACCTGTGTGTCTTGCTTTGTTTGTTTGTTTGTTTGTTTGTTTGTTTGTTTGTTTGTTTGTTTGTTTGTTTGTTTGTTTGTTTGTTTGTTTGTTTTGGGGATTGCTGCTCTGGGATGTATCTATTCTGCAACCTGTACATCCTTCGATTGTTGAATTGATACGTTATTAGGAATTGTTTGAACTATGTGCAGCTTGTGCTGACTCTGAGGCTGCTAGGTTACCCTTGCTGCAGAACTGTGATAAAAGCTTGGCATTTGTATACCTTACAGACAGTGGGTGAAGCTGTATCCTCTGTGCTTTACAAAGGCATAGTCTGGACTGCATAGTTTTATATTGTTAAAGGCTCAGCTGTTAATGCTGTTCCATTATTGTTGTATGATCTGTGCTTACAGCTTGGTATTATATATGAATTTGCACAGGACACTTCAGGTGTGGTTATGTTGGCTAGAATAGAAGGGAATTCCCAAAGTATTGTTCAGAGACACCAGGATTTATTTAACGGAGACAGTGTGTGTTCTCTCTGCGTTAGCTTTGAATGCCAAGCCCTTTGCACCACCTGCATGTTGTTTACCCCCTTGCACTTGTGGACAAGAGCTGAGCAGAATTGCAGCACATGAAAGATAATGGTGGAGACGGAAGGGCCTACAGATTGAAGCTCACCCACAGTGATCTTGTATAAGTAGGATGGCAATCTTCAACCGCACACAGGTTTTAGGGCACTGTGATAGGCGGCACTCACCTCCTGAGTGCCCCCAGTGGCTGTTGCGGTACTGCAATCTTTTTCCGTTCCTGGTGCTCCCTGGAGGTTGCCAGCCTCACTAGGTCAGACTTCTATCCAGACTTCCATCCAAGTCACAGGGTCAAAAATGTACCCCTTCCAGGGTAGCAAAGAATTCACCAAACTGTCTGCCCTCACCAGAGTCTTCAGCCCCATCTCTGGGCCCTTTAAATCCAGCCTTTTGCTTGGGCTTCTGAAGGAATTTTGTACCCTTCTCGGGACTTAGGCCACTTTGCCAGTGGCTGTTGGGAGAACCTGGGCCCACCCACTATTCTGAGTTCCAACTAGAGACCCTATAAACAGCAACTATGTATGGCTTCCTTTAATTAATTGCTGCTGCATTCCCTGGGCCTCTTCCCACCTGGTCCCTTTACCTTTGCCCATTACCTTAGGGCTAAAGTTCTCAAGTCCTCTCCCCCAGGTCCAGTAAATGCAGCCTGTAAAGCTCCTTTGGCCAGAGAGGAGCACTGTTCCTCACCCTTCTGGTCCCAGCCAAGAACTGACTTGCTGAGGCCCTGCTGCTCCTCTTAGGTAGGGTGACCAGATCGCAAGAGTGAAATATCAGGACACATTGTGCGAGCGGGGGAGAGAAGAGAGTCACAGGTGCACAACCCCGACCGGAGCCATGAGAGGAGGCGCACAACCCTAGGAAGCTGCAAGAGGGGTGTACGGCCCCTGCTGCAGCCCCCACCACAGGGCAAGTACTCAAGGACTCATGGCCCTAGCTCCAGCCCCTGGCTGAAGCCACAGGACAGGGGCACAGGATCCTGGTTGCAAAGTCAGACTCCGTTGCAGGGCAGGGGAGCGAAGGGTCACAGTTCTAGCCCTGGCTCCAGCCCCAGCCTCAGTCACAGAGGAGAGGCCCACAGTCCTGCCTTCAGCTGTCAGTGGCTGAAGCAAACCAAGTCACAGAGGTCTGGAATTGGTGAGTGTCATGGTCCCCCTGACTAAATTATAGACTTAGCTGTAATCCATATTAAACATACAGTTTTATTTGTACACTAAACAAATAGGGGTAAAGGGCCGGGTTTTTTATTCAGTCAATAAATCAACTTCCCAATTTGCATACCTCTCAGACATGCCAGAAGTCTAGTATTTCTTGGATGACTTTGCCATAGTCTTGACTTGCTTCTGGGCAATCACAAAGCTGTAGCAGTCCCTGCAACTCATCCGAAAATTAATTTTGACAAGGGTTTCACTCCGCACCAAGTCTATGCTGCTTCGATTCCAGACATCAGTCCATGCACCTTATTGAAAATACATGGTCTGTTGCTTACTGGTACACTGAGCATGTATGACACCAGCTTTGCCATGTTCAAGAATTCAGTGCTATTGTCCTTATTTCTCAGCACTTGAGACCAGAGTTCCCCAACTGAGTAGTTTCCAGGCTCCAACTCGGAGTTGATGCCTTTTGATGACACAGTGCTCATCATAAAGCTGATCAAGATCCACTGTTTTCTGGAGGTTTACAGCTGTCACGGCCGCAGACAGATCCTTGTATTCAAATGCCCTATTAACTTTGATGTTCAAGCACTGGGTATTGAACAAGTAGCCAGTTGTTGAAAAAATCAAATCATCTCTCCAAATATAGGATCTACACATCATAAAATTTCATGAAGTCTTTCTGGAGACATGCAGCAGTGACAGGCAGCATCTCAGTTAATGCATTTTCAACTCTGGAGCCAAAGAATTTGTCATTCTTCCGTTGCTGAAGTTTAATTCTCAGAGTATTCATTATGGCATACACTTCACATGCTGTCAGAACACAGTATCATTGAAGATTTTCAGGACATTCTGGAGGAAAAACAGATGAAACTCAACTTTGCTAGGCCCCTCAACTTGTTCACCATTTTCCATGTCCGAGAAGAGCATCCATAGAGATTTTGGACACTTCTCACTGCCCAGAGAAATAAAGTAGCACCTAACAGCCTGCCATATACTTACAAGCCTGTTTACAGCTGGGAAAAGACTCAACCAGCGTGTCGGAATGTGGCGCAGTAAAGTGGAATACTCCATATCCACACTGTCAAACATATCTTTCAATGCTGCTACTCTCTTAGCAGAACTGCTGAAATGATTGAACGTCTTAATCACCAGAGTCTCAATGTCAACTTGTAGGGTATTGCTAGCATGTTTCACAGCATTGTGCACAACATGGGCAGGGCAGTTTGCAGGCAAGATATTTTTGTTTAGTTTTTTTTAAATTCTGGTACACTGATTGTCACTTTCCATAATTCACGTTTGCATTATCACTTTATTTAGGTCTAGTTTGTGTGTCGCAAGTTTTTCAAGTAATGTGTTGCTTATGGCCTCTGCAGTCTCTTTGCTTTGCTCATAGAAGTCTAACAGTTTATCTTGGACCCCATGTTCGGGTATCCAGTATCTCAGCGATAAGGGGAAAGTTTTCACATTGTCTTTGTTAGATGCATTTATGGCAACTGAGGAATAAGGACTGTCTGCCTTGCTGAGGTCTTTTAAAAATTCTGTTGAGAGCGGTGACAGCACATTTTTGATCAATGCCTCCGCTTTAGTCCGGCCACAGCTTCGCAATCGTTGAATCTGGATACAAGGTAGGCGCCAGTTTAAGTTCACAGTCACACGAGTGATAGGAGTGTTGATGAACTACTGTGTGGTAAACTTGAGTTAGTTCAACAGCGATAACCTTGTTATTGAAGGATTCATTTGGCCTGCTGAAAAAATGGGAGACCAGGGTATTGCTCTTGTGAGTCTTGGTGTTTTGTTCATGATTTTTTGAATCAGCATGATGCTTAACATCAGACTCACCACCACGGCAAATGCTAAATTCCTTCTTGCATGCTTTACAAAAGGCTTTTGAATCACACTCGTAAGATTTCCGAATCCAGGCGTAAGTGGCTTCCCATTCTGTCCTGTATCTGCACTGTCTTTTTTGTTTTTTGGTAGTTGGCTCTTCCCTTGCCATTGCCATGTTGGATGGGGTTTTCAGCTGAAGACCGTTACCTAGCTAGCTAGCCACTGAAAAGAACTGTGCAGTCTCTGTGCTTCTTACGTGTTATTACGTGCCCACTGTAGTTTGTCCTATGGTATGCACTGTGGTTCAGAACTGTAAACTAAATATCTCTACTGTAAATTGCATTACACCTGAAAACAACCTGAAAAACCAAAATTGCCAGGAGATAACAGATCATAATCGGGTTTAATGGGACATTCCCAATCGACTAATTTTCTATTTCACTACCAAATTTTAAAATTTACCTGAATATTGGGACAAATGGCATCCCGATTGTACATCAAGCAGATGCATGCCGCCAGGAGCAATCCCTGCTTGCCAGTGTGGGTAAGTGAACTGGGCAGCAGCTTAGCAGTGCTCAGCCCCGGCCTGCCCTGGGTGGAATCAGCATGTGCAGAAGCAGGTGCCTCCTTTCCTTGGCTCTGCCATGAGCTAGGTGGACCAATCTGCATACACTGTGCTGGGGGAGCCCAGGCCACACTGCTGGGTCAGCCCAGCTGACACTCACCTCGGGGAACTGCCGGCCGCTTCCCAGGAGCCACCCCAGGTAAGCAGTGCCGGGACTCACCCCTACCCCAGCCTTCAGTTGAGGAGGTGAGCAGCGGGAAGGGCAGGGCCGGCCAGGGGCAATGGGGCACACTGGTCCACCTGGCTCTGTGCTACCAGCATGCCTCTTCCTTTTGGGAGTGGGCCCATGCTGCACCACACAGCTCCCCTGCCCAGCGCCCCCTGGATCCACTATGCCCTGCACCCCCTGAACCCACTATGCCCAGAGCCCCCCCACAACCCTCCCCACATTTCCACCACAAATGCACAGTGCTGTGCACACCACCACCCCTGCCCACAGCCCCACCACAGCTGCCCAGTACCCCACACAGAACCCCCCACTCGCTAGTTTCCCAATACACACAGTTGTTACATGCCCCAATACACACAGATTTCTTCTCCCATCCCCCCCCCCCCAGTGCCTTTCCCCACAGCCCCACTACCACAACTAAACAATGCCCCACACAGACCCAAAATGCCCTGACACACACAGATCTCCCCCACTACCCAGCACCCCCAACAGGCCCCAACTGCTTAGCACCCCAAAACACACAAACCTCCCCCACTGCACAGCACCCTCCACACCCTCACAGCTGAGCACCCCACACACACCTCCCAGACACTCACTCCATCAGACCCTGCCCCCTTCCCTGGCCGCACTCACCAGCCCTGCTGGGAGGTCTCTGGCTCCTAGGGTCAGAGCAGCAAGGGGGGGGTCTCCAGATTCTCCACGTACTGCGCCCACCACAAGTGTGAGCTCCGTGTCTCCCATTGGCCAGGAAAAGCGCCAGTAGGAGCTGTCGGAGCCACGGAGCGGGGCTTGCAGGCGGGAGCAGCATGCAGAGAGCCCCACACCCACCACCGACCCTAAGAGCCAGAGGGAGCTGCCAGGAGGCGAGGTGGGGGGTCCCGGCGGTGCCTACCTGGTGCTGCTCCCAGGAAGGATCTGGCAGGTCCCTCTGACTCCTAGGATCAGGGGTGGCCGAGGGGTCTCCATGTGCTGCTCCCGCCTCAAGCGTGAGCTCCGTGGCTCCCATTGGCTAAGAAAAGTGCCAATGGGAGCTGCCAGAGCCGTGGAGCGGGGCTTGCAGGTGCCGGCAGTGCGCAGAGAGCCCCCCGCCCCAACCCTAAGAGCCAGAGGGACCTGCCGGGGGGCGAGGTGGGGAGTCCCGGCGGTGCTTACCTGGTGCTTCTGGATCAAGTACTAACCCAACTCCCACAAGCTGACATAAAGTTGAATGCGGCCAAGTGTAGTTTTGCAAGGTTGGCGTCGTCATATGCAGAAACAGTAGAGTAGACTGTATGGCTTTTACTGAAAGACATGCCAATTAACTTAGCACAGACTGCTGACACCATTCTTCAAGATGCTGAACTGCGCGAGGTGATACATGCTTGTGACAGAGTGCTGAGAACCAGTAGCTGACCCAGCACACTGATCACTTACCATTAATTAGCACCACCAAGAAAGGCCTGATGGAGGAGGAGAGTATTTAATTGCCTAAGCCGACTGGGAGTTGATGGAGCTAATTATTCCACCGTCTGGGAAGGCTAGTTAAAAGCACAGGAAGGAAGTGCAAAGGGAGTGGGGGCTAGCTCTGCAATGGGAAGCTAGGTTTCTGGCAGGTGAAATTGCTTTCTCTTCCTTCCCTAGAGGAAAAAACTGTGGGTTGAAGGAGACTGTAGTTAGAAGTGCTGCGTAGGGATTGTGGTGGGAACTTGATGGTGGTAACATTAATAAAACTCACAGAGATGTTGACATGCAAAAGGCATCCAAGATTGTTTGTGAGGTAGACGAGTCTGTCCTCTGACAGTGCTGTACAAGTGGGTTGGAGGGACCCAGGCCTTAAGAAAACTTTGTCTATATTTTACAAAATTCATTCTGAGCTCACAGTGAAGATGTACTAGTCGATATTTCTTATGCAGAGGAGCCCAGATCATCATCCCAGCAGCACTGTGGGAAGCAGTGCTGGATGTGGCTTATAAAGGACATTTGGGAGTTACGAAGATGAAGGAACTACTGCGTAAATATGCTTGGCGGCCAGTGCTGTGCTCAGACATTGAGTGTCATATGAAGGCATGCTTAGCTTGCACAATGCATAGAACTATTGTTCCTCTGGCCCCTTTGAAACCAATAGTTATGGAGCATGGCGGGGAATTGTAGTGGATATTACTAACCCCTCTATTCCACTGCATGGCTACACACTGGTGACTGTTATAGACTATTACTCATGATACCTCTTTGCATTCATAACTTCACAAGGCATTGCAAAGGAGCTAATTTCTTGCCTAACCACCTGAGTCACTCTATTTGCCCTACAGGAGAGCCTTGTTTCAGATAATGCGACACCTTATGTATCAAGACAGTTTGAAGGCTTTGACGAGTATTGATACAGTACATGATAAATCTGCTGTGTACCCTCTTCAAGGAAATAGCATAACGGAGAGACTGCATGGGACTCTGAAGAAGTATGTAGCTCATATACTGGAGGAATGTCAAGATACACCCTTCCCTATTGCATTAAGTTGTGCTTTATATGATATTTGGAGCAAAGCTCATGAAAGTATTGGAGAAACCTCATTTTATCGGCTCTTCAGCTGACCTCTGAGGACCAAGTTTTCTAGGCTTATGGAAAATATTCATCCCATCCCTTTGCCATCATTGAAGCCAGCTGATGTGACTAGGAAATATGTGAATTTCAACAAGCGTATCCATGCAAGCAGCATATGTTAGGGGAGGATATGGAAGTGATTTCCATACCCATGCAGGGAGCATGGCAAGTGCATTTACCACAAAGAGAATGCATTGCTAATCAGCAAGATATACTGCCTTCTGAAAAGGGAACAAAGAGAGAAGAGGATGATTTTTCTGCTTACAATGATGTCATGTGGCCAGCTGGGAAAGTTTCACCCCAGCACCAGTAACTACCCCTGAGCTAATAAGAGGTCCCTGGATACCTGGTGCCTTCGGCTAGCCTAAGTTCGCTCTAAGCTGCGCAGCCGTGCGGTAGGGTGACCAGGTGTCCGGCTTTTGACGGAACACCCTGTCGAAAAGGGACCATGGCGACTCTGGTCAGCACTGCCGACTGGGCCATTAAAGGTCTGGTGGGCGGCATCACTGAGGCAGGCTAGTCCGTACCTCTCCTAGCTGGCACCGCACTGCACCCCAGAAGCAGCCAGCTGGTCCAGGTCCTAGGTGGGGGGGGGACCACAGGACTCTGCACGCTGCCCCCACCCCAAGCACCAGCTCCGCATTCCCAGCCAATGGGAGATGGGGGGGGCGGTGCCTGTGGGTGAGAGCGCGCGTGGAGCTCCTGCCAAACCCCTTCCCCCCCCCACCTAGGACCCGGACCTTCTGGCTGCTTCCAGGGCACGTGCAGCACAGTACCAAGACAGGCAGGCAGCCTGCTTTATCGCACCCCCCCCCCCCCCCGTGCCACTGACCAGGAGCCACCCGAGGTAAACCCGTACCCCAACCCGCTGCCCCAGCCCCAAGCCTCCCCCAAATCCAGAGCCCCGTCCTGCACCTGAAAGCCCTCATCGCCAGCCCCAGCCCAGAGCCCTCACACACGCCTGCACCCCAGCCCTGAGCCCCCCCAAACCCAGAGCCCCCTCCTACACCCCAATGCCCTCATCCCTGGCCCCAGCCCAGAGCCTGTCCCCCCAGCCCAGAGCCCTCACCCACCATGTACCCCAACCTCCTGCCCCAGCCCAGATCCCCTTCCCACACCCTAAACCCCTCATCCTCAGCCCCACCCCAGAGCCCTTATCCCCCTTGCACCCCAACCCCCTGCCTCAACCCGCAGCCCCTTCCCACACTCTGAATCCCTCAGCCCCAGCCTGGAGCCCCCTCCTGCACCCAAACCCCTCATCCCCAGCACCGCCAGCCTAGAGCCTTCACCCCTTCCCACACCCCAACTCCCTGCCCCAGCACAGTGAAAGTGAGTAAGAGTGAGGAAGAGCGAGCCACTGAGGGAGGGGGAATGTAGTGGGCAAGGGTGGGGTCTTGGGGAAGCAGTGGGGCTAGGGTGTTCGGTTTGGTGCAATTAGAAAGTTGGCAACTCTACCCGTGTAGCTGCCCAGCAAGCTATCAAGTGCTGTGCACTTCAAGTGCCTCTTCCCCCCACTGCCGCGCTGCTCCTGCCCTCTGCCTTGGAGCTGCTCCCAGGAGCCTCCCGCTTGCTATGCATAGCGCGGACGAGGGGGGCACCAATGTCAGAGTGTCCCCTTCCCCTGTCCACCCTGCCCCTGTATCCCATCTCTCTGCAGAGCAGTGGGGGGTGGGGGGAGATGCAACAGGGCTCAGGAGTGGGACAGAGGGAACTTGTTGGTGGCTGCGGCTCTGTCTGCTTTGAGTGCCAATCTGCTTAAAAGGGCAACGTAGTTAAAGGGGCAACACGTCTCTCACACACACACACACACACTTTGTGTCTCATATACACATACACACACTCTGTCTTTCACACTAACCTCCCAACACATACTTGTGTTCAGGGCCGGCTTTAGGCCGATTCAGCCGATTCGGCTGAATTGGGCTCCGCGCCAAGAGGGCCCCGCGCTGCAGCTCTCCACCCCGCCCCCAGCTCACTTCCCCTCCTCCCCTCCCCTGCACGCTCCGCCCCCTCCCCTGCTTCCCGCGAATCAGAGATTCGCGGGAAGTCTGAAAAGAAGCAGGGGCGGGCCGGTATATCAGCACACAAGGTAAGCTGGGGTGGCGGGGGCGCGAGAAGGGCTCAGGGAGGCGCGGCCCCTTCCCGCAGGCCCCAGCTTACCTTGTGTGCTGATACACCGGCCCGGCTTGGCTCCAGCCCGGCTCCCGCGGCGCGGCGCGGCCCCCACGGCACGGCCCAGGCCCGGCCCAGTCCCCGCGGCGCGGCCCGGGTCGGGTCTGGCCCAGCCCGGTCCGCGCGGCTCGGGTCGGGTCGGCTCCGGCCCGGTCCCCGCAGCGTGGCCACCACGGCGCGGCTCGGGTTCCCGCCCCCGGCGCGGCCCCCACGGCGCGGCTTGTGTCCCGTCCCCCCCCCCCTCGGCGCGGCCCCCGCGGCTCGGGTCGTGTCTCGCCCCCCCCCCCCCCTGGCGTGGCCCCCGCGGCGCGGCTCCGGGTCGGACCCAAGCCCGGCAACCCCGGCCGGAGCCCAGCTCGATTCCTGGGGGTGGGGCTTGCAGCAAGCCCCGCCCCCAGGAATCGGGCCCCGCTCTTGATAAAGCCGGCCCTGCTTGTGGTGTTGTTGTTACTTCTTGATACTTCCTGCAATGCACATATACTCTGTAATTGTCTTCTTTCAAAGTGCTGTTGTTTGAGTTTTTTGACTGGTCTATGCATTTCATAATTTTTATTTCTCTCTTACGTTTAAATTTAATTCTTTGAGTAGTGAGTTCTAAAATGCCTAACCTATCCAGGCTGATGTAATTATCCCTATGGTAAATTTTAAAAAATATATCTAGTTTTTTTGTTTCTATTGGTGGCACACATCCGCACATTACCTCGATAATTTGGTGCACATAACAAAATTAATTCCACACATGGATGGGAAAAATTAAAGGGAACATTGCTAGGTACCACTGAATTTTTGGGGAGAAGGAAAAGAAATTATGATGACGTACGTCGTGTGTGTGTGTGAGACGGGTGAAAGCAACTTACAGGACTTACCAGTACGGCCGGAGTTCTGAGCGGGGGCGTGGCCTCACCCGGAAGAGGCGTGGCCTCACCCGGAAGAGGCGGGGCCTGTCAAGATTTAAAGGCCCTGGGGCACCGGCTGTGGCTGGGAGCCCCAGGGTCTTTAAATCGCCCCAGGGCCTTTAAATCACCCCAGGGCTCCCAGCTGCGGAGGTGGCTGGGAGACCCCGGGGCTCAGGGGCAAATTAAAGGGCCCGGGGCTTCGGCTGCTGTGGAGCTCCGGGCCTTTTAAATCCCCACTGCAGCTCCAGCAGCCGGGTTCGGGCGGGGATTCAAAGGGCCTGGAGCTCCCTCGGCTGCGGGGAGCCCCGAGCCCTCTAAATCCTCCCCGCAGCTCCAGCAGCTGGGCTGGGGCTGGGATTTAAAGGGCCCGGAGCTACCGCCGCTGCAGGGAGCCCCAAGCACTTTAAATCCCCACCGCAGCTCCGGCAGCCGGGCTTGGAGCTGCGGGGGGATTTAAAGGGCTCGGGGCTCCCCGCGGCGGCCAGAGCACCCGGGCCCTTTAAATCCCCGCTGCGGAAGCCGGTGCAGTCCGGCACGGCGTACTGGCTCTTGCCGGTACACCGGACTGGCTTATTTTCACTTCTGGTGTGTGATCTGCCTTGTTCTTGTTCTTGTTTTGTTGCCTGGTTCCTGCTCCCTGAACTTGGTGTTCCTGTCCCTGTTTCTTTTGCAGGGGGGAAAGCTATTCAGGGGCAACTGCTACATATCTCTTGTTCCGACTGTTATATTTTGTTCAGGCTGTTGCTGATATAACCAGTTTATGGTCATTATATGTTTTGACTGACAATCTACTTGCATGTCTTACTTTATTTTTTCATCGGGGGATTTCTGTTCTAGGGTGCATCAGAATGTAACAGTCATCTAAGATGCAGAAACAGGGGAATCTTGAATAGAAGTAGAGAGGTTGTTTTACCTCTATATTTGGCACTGGTACAACTGCTGCTGGAATGCCAGTGCTGGTACCCACAGTTCAAGAAGGATGTTGATAAATTGAAGAAGGTTCAGAGAAGAGCCACCAGAATGATTAAAGGATTAGAAAACCTGCCTTCTAGTGCTCAATCTACTCAATTTAACAAAGAGAAGGTTAAGGGCTGATTTGATTACAGTCTAAAATATCTCCATGAGGCAACAAATGGGCTCTTCAATCTAGCAGAGAAAGGTCTAACACAATCCAATGGCTGGAAATTGAAGCTAGGCAAATTCAGACTGGAAATAAGGCTTACATTTTTGACAGTGACGGTAATTAACCATTGGAACAATTTACCGAGAGTCGTGATAGATTATCCATCACTGACAATTTTAAAATCAAGATTGGATGTTTGTCTAAAAGATATACTGTAGGAATTATTTTGGGGAAGTTCTATGGCCTGTGTATTAGGTCCCTTCGACTTTGTAATCTATGTTGTTCCTTCACTCATGTCTCTTTCACAGTCCCAATCCCCTTCTTTTGCTTCCTTGCAGATGGAGGGAGAACTGGAACGTTTCCACAAGCAGAACATGCAGCTGGAACTGAACATCACAGAGCTGCGACAGAAGCTGAAGGCCACTGACCGTGAGATGCACAAGGAGCAGCAGAAGGTATGGGGCACAACCTTGATGGCAGAGATCTCAAGTCATACAAGATGCAAGCTGTCAGGAACATGGACAGTATAGATGCATGGCTTTGAGAAGAGAGTTTTCCTTCTTGGGTACTGCGCAGAAGAGAAGGGGAAGAGAGGCTGTGGCAGGAGGGATCAGAGACAAGCATTCCAAGTATGAAGGCTTGTGTGAGAGTTGGATATTATAGCGAGGTAGATAGTACCGAAGCTCCAGCCATTTGGTCTAACAGAGCCTGTGTGCATTGTCCTTCTGGATATGCTGCAAGATCTGTGTATTCATTGAAGATTCATAGAGTAGTTGGGGAGAGGGCTAAGTGAACCTCTCTGCCACACCCAAGGCAGAGAGTCTGGGAATATATGGCCTCAGCAACTTATTCCCTCCCAAGAGTACCATCTGGGCTGAACCTCTGCAATGACATGCCGTAATTAGTCAGGAAAGGTAGAGGGGGGGCTTGTGCATTGATATCCGGGCATACTTATTGTTGAAGGAACCACGTCCGAGGTGTATGAAAGGTCAGAGAGGAAGGAGCAAGAGGTTTGAAAGTGGGCATGAAGGAATTTAGTAGCCAAGGATAGGATTGGGGAAGCAAGCAGGGTATAGAGTGAGCAAATAAGAAACTTTGTGCCAGGGAGAATGAGGAGAGGGTGTTGATAGGAAGCTCCAGTTGAGCACATAGCTACCAACTGCACCTGTTTTTCTGTCCTATCATCTGTTACATTTACTTGTTGCATCTTGTTTCTAGTAAGATTGTAAACTCTTTGGGCAGGAAATGCATCTGCCTGTGTGTTTTTGAAGTGTCCAAGATAACAGGATCCTTAACCTGAATGGGGCCTCCAAGCACTAGTGCAGTAAAAGTAATAATGCAATTTTCATAGGGTGAGGAGGGGTGTTAGTTATTGGCAAGATTTGTTACCGTCTTATGTCTGACAGCACTCAAAGGCCAAGAAGTTCTCTCTCCAACTGGGCGATGTCCAGATGGCACATTCTTAAAAACCAAAAATATAAATAACACATGAGGATTCTCAACAATTCAACTAGAGCTTCCAGAAGGTCCTCATGCATGACAGTGTGCTCTGAGTGGGTGTTCATGTATAATTCTTGCAGGAACGAGACATGGAAGCTCTTGTCAAGCGGTTTAAAACAGATCTTCATAACTGCGTGGGCTTCATCCAGGAGCCCAAAAAACTCAAGGAGGGGATTCGGGAACTCTACGACAAATACGTGCAGCAGGCAGACATGGTGAGTTAGGGCTCTTTCCTCTCCATGGTAGATGAGCGCATCTCTGGTGTCACACCTTCTGAGCCTGTGTATTGTCTCTCATAAGGTGGAGATTGTGGGGGTTGACACAGATCTGCAGCAGGAGTACACCCGGCAGAGAGAGCATCTTGAGAGGAATCTGGCAACACTGAAGAAGAAGGTGGTGAAGGAAAGTGAGATCCACCGAGCTGATAATGTGCGCATCATGCAGGTACATGGCCCATTTTCTTTGCTCCTGGCAGGGGCAGATGGAGAGAGAAGCTGCACACAAGAGAATTCCTCTTTCTCAGGCTTCCTTGCTGCAGTACATTCTCAGGAGTCTGAGAAGATTTCTGTTTGATACCCTCCCAGAATTCCACTTACACTGGAACTCTGGAAGTTTTCTAAGTTGCTGAAGAGAAGGTTTTTAAAAGTGCTGTGTTTTCTCAAAGTGATGGATGGGGTGGAGTGGGATCTGTAAGAGAAGAGATGGCTGGAACAGTTGCTATTTCCAGTCTGTGTGTGAAAGTTTACACTTTCACAGTGTAAATTGCAGGGGGAAGGGGTCTCCACTATATGTGAATATCAGGGTTTTCTTTGTATAATGTAATTCTTCTTCAGGTATCTTCTGCATATTCCCACTCATGGGATGCTCCAACTGGTGCAGCCTGGATGATGGAATCTTAACTAGAGTTAACTAACAGTGCCCACTAGAGCCCTCAAGCGCCGTCCTTGCTCCTCCCCTCAGTGATTGTGAAACGTGTGAGGTTGAGGGTATAAAAGGTGTTCCTCAGTTCCTCACCTCAATTCCTTCCAGCCATGACCAGCTGATGGATTAGGAACTACTCTGGGATTGTCCTGGATCTGTACTTCAAGTGCCTAGTTAGATTCGTTTTACTGTAGTTAATTCAGGCATAGTTAGTTTAAAATTTAAGTAGTTTTGAATTGTTTTAGATCAGTTCCTTTAGTACCAGGATGACAGAAATGAAGACTAAGAAGCTTGGCTTTAAGAAATAGGTTTCCTGTCCATCAGGTTCCCGGCAGGCGACACTCATATTAGATATCTTCCGTGTTTGGGAAGAGGTCATTCTCCGTCAAAATGCTCAGTATGCTCTGTGTTCATGACACAAGTGAAGGAGAGGCAAAATAGCCTGCAGGCAAATAGAGGCGGCTAAAAGGAAAGTTTTGGAGGGAATAGCTGCAGACTGTGTGCTGAGTAGTAATGGGACTTGGTGAGTGGTGTGTTTGGCCTGTCTGCTCATAGTTTGGTTGTCTGTTTGTTGTTCTCTGTGTATAGGCTGTGGGCCCTGAGTAAACAGGCTGCCTTGCCAAAGGCTGCCAGGCTCTAACCCTTCAAGAATTTCTTCTCTTCATGTCTTTTGGCTCCTTGATTAATTTTGTTCTCAATATCTCGATTTTGTGCTGAGTTCTCATATCTTCTCTCTTTTTACCCTCCCCTTTTGTTATTAGTTTAACCCCTTCCTAACTACTCTAGCCAGTCAGTCCCCAAGGAGACGGATTCCCCCCCCCCCCCCTTACTGAGGCCATCCAAATTATACAGCTCCCTCTTCCCTTAGAAAGTGGACCAGTGGTCCACAAAATCAAAACCCTATGCCCTACACCATTGGTTCCCAAACGTGGGGGCATGAAGAAATTCCAAGGGTGGCCGTGAGGCTGCCTGGCCCTTGAGTTCCCAGCCTGGGAGGCTAGCCCCCCAGCCCCTCCCCTCCTGTCCACCCTCTCCTGTAGTTGTGCCGCCGCACAGACAGCGCGGCTTGTGCCCGCCCACCTCCCAGGCTTTCCAATAAACCACTCCTGCTGCTCTGAGCAGCCTGGTAAGGGGGCGGGGAGCGGCGGGAGGGGAATTGGATAAGGGGCAGGAGGTCGCGGGGGGCCAGTCAGGGAACAGGGAGCAGTTGGATGGGGAGGAGGTTCTGGGGGGGCGGTCAGGAGACAGGGAGCAGGATGGGTTGGATAGGGGGTGGGGTCCCGGGGGGGGGGGGGGTGGTTAGGGGCAGGGGGTCCCAGAAGGGGGTGGTCAGGGGACAAGGATCGGGGGGGTTGTATGCTGGTAAAGGACAGGTGGGGGCGTGAGGGTTTCTCGAAAATTAAAAAGGGGGTGTGATGCCAAAAAGTTTGGGAACCACTGTCCTACACCATTTACCTAGTCAAATATTCCAGAATTTTCTGCCTTCTGTTTTCCTTCATTTGTGGGACAGGAAGGATCTCCAAGAAGATCATTTAGACATTCTTCTGTACACTTACAACTTCCCTGAAGTCATCTATTATCTGCAAGATATGCCATGACACAGTGTCATTAGTGCGGTTTGTGGTGTGCTTGCTGCTTGACTGAAATATACCGTGTGGTCTGTTTGTTTGGGGGACCGTGTGCTGAGCTTAGTGGCCTGCTAGGCAAGGCTGAGAGCTTCTTAATGAGGTTTTGATCCTTAAGCTCTTTAGCACCCATCAACCCTTAGCCAGGGGGCAGGGCTACTCAGGAAGACCAGGGCTTTATAAAGCCCACTTCTAAGCGACCAGAGGAGCTAGTGAACAGGAGCTGCTAACGGGAGTTTTGCGCGGGAGTTCTCCAGTGAAGGAGGACCGATCACATGACCCTTGGGGTAAGTTTGTTGTCTGCAGGACCGGCTCCAGGCACCAGCTGAGCAAGATGGTGCTTGGGGCGGCAGATTGTTGGAGGCGGCGTTCTGCCCAATCCTAGGGCGGCACGGCCGCTTTTTTTTGTTCTTGTTCCGCTCCGGCCGCCCTGTAGGGCTCTCTCCCGCCCTCCCCCTCTCTCCCGCCCCGCCCCCCTCCCCCCCCCCCCGCCGGTCCCCCCTGCACCCGCGCTCTGGCCGCGCCGCATTTTTTTTTTTTTGCTTTGCTGTTGTGGCCGCCCCGGTTTTTTTTGTTTTTTTTTTTTTGCTTGGGGTGGCCAAAAAGCCAGAGCTGGCCCTGGTTGTCTGTAGTGTGTGTGTTTAGAGGGGAAGTGTGAGGGGGGGCTAGATACACTTAACATTCTTGAAACTTAAGCCCAAAACATCCCCTGATAAAAACAAAACATCAAGAAAGGAACTAGCTGCAGGAGTAAAAAGAGAATGCAGGCAGACGTCCAGCAACAGAGTAGGGGCTACCCAGTTTATTGCACCCAGTGCAGCATGTATGATTACCTGCCCTATGGGCGTATGTGTGCTTTTAATGCAAGGAGCTCCCTGGCCCTCGGAGACCGTGTACAGGCTTTGGAGACCAGAGTGGCTGAACTGGAGGAGCTAAGGGAGACAGAGGTACATAGATGAGACTTTCTGGGACACAGTAGAACAGTCCCACCTCCGGTCTGGCAGCCTCTGTACTGTTGAGGAGGATAAAAGTCTCAGGGAAGGAGAACATCCAACAAGAGCAGAGGGAAACAATCCCATAGTTAGGACACTCCTTCCAGATGATGTGGTATCCTCTTGCACTGAGGATAGTTCTCCAGGAGAGGGAACTCCAGTTATTAGGAAGAGACAGGTATTAGTAATAGGTGATTCATAGAATCATAGAATCATAGAATATCAGAGTTGGAAGGGACCTCAAGAGGTCATCTAGTCCAACCCCGTGCTCAAAGCAGGACCAATTCCCAGCTAAATCATCCCAGCCAGGGCTTTGTCAAGCCGGGCCTTAAAAACCTCCAAGGAAGGAGACTCCACCACCTCCCTAGGTAACGCATTCCAGTGTTTCACCACCCTCCTAGTGAAATAGTTTTTCCTGATATCCAACCTGGACCTCCCCCACTGCAACTTGAGACTGCAACTGTCGTCTGCCACCACTGAGAACAGCCGAGCTCCATCCTCTTTGGAACCCCCCTTCAGGTAGTTGAAGGCTGCTATCAAATCCCCCCTCATTCTTCTCTTCTGGAGACTAAACAATCCCAGTTCCCTCAGCCTCTCCTCATAAGTCATGTGCTCCAGACCCCTAATCATTTTTGTTGCCCTCCGTTGGACTCTTTCCAATTTTTCCACATCCTTCTTGTAGTGTGGGGCCCAAAACTGGACACAGTATTCCAGATGAGGCCTCACCAATGTCGAATAAAGGGGAACGATCACGTCCCTCGATCTGCTGGCAATGCCCCTACTTATACAGCCCAAAATGCCGTTAGCCTTCTTGGCAACAAGAGCACACTGTTGACTCATATCCAGCCTCTCGTCCACTGTGACCCCTAGGTCCTTTTCTGCAGAACTGCTACCTAGCCATTCGGTCCCTAGTCTGTAGCAGTGCATGGGATTCAATCATTAGAAGCATAGATAGCTGAGTTTGCGATGACCAGGAGAACACATGGTGACTTGCCTGCCTGGTGCGAAGATTGCGGATCTCTTGAGACATATAGATAGACTTATGTGTAATGCTGGGGAGGAGCTGGTGGTTGTGGTACATGTAGGAACCAGTGACATAGGGAAGGATAGGAGAGAGGTCCTGGAGGCCAAATTTAGGCTTCTAGGTAAGAGATTGAAGCCCAGGACCTCCATGGTAGCATCCTCTGAAATGCTTCCAGTTCTACGCGCCGGGGCAGTTAGACAGGCAGAACTTCAGGGTCACAGTGCGTGGATGAGATGATGGTGTAGGGATGAGGGGTTTAGATTTATTAGGAACTGGGGAAACTTTTGGGAAAGGGGGAGCCTATACAGGAAGGATGGGCTCCACCTAAACCAAAATGGAACCAGATTGCTGGCACTTAAAATTAAAAAGGTCGTAGAGCAGTTTTTAAACTAAGGGCTGGGGAAAGCCAACAGGTGCGAAGGAGCACGTGGTTTGGACAGACACATCCCTTAGGGGAGGATCTGTTAATGTAGATTCTCTATGTCCTAATAAGGATGAGAGGATGGAAGATAATAAAATATGGGTGATGAGAAACAGTCAAATGAAAAAGAGTCCCATTTAATTACATCATGTAATGGCAGGCAGCTAAAAAGTGACAAGTTTTTAAAGTGCTTATATACAAATGTTAGAAGTCTAAATAATAAGATGTGTGAACTAGAGTGCCTATGGATGTTAATATAATAGACATCACAAAAACTTGGTGGAATGAGGATAATCAATGGGACATAGTAATACCAGGGTACAAAATATATCGGAAGGACAGAACAGGTCGTGCTGGTGGGGCAGTGGCACTATATGTGAAAGAAAGCGTAGAATCAAATGAAGTAAAAATCTTAAATGAACCAAACTGTACCATAGAATCTCTATGGATAGTAATTCCATGCTCTAATAATAAGAATATAGCAGTAGAGATCTATTACCATCCACCTGACCAGGATGGTGATAGTGACTGTGAAATGCTCAGGGAGATTAGAGAGGCTATAAAAATAAAAAACTCAATAATAATAATAATAATAATGGGGGATTTCAACTATCCCCCTGTTGACTGGGTACATATCACCTCAGGACGGAACGCAGAGATAAAGTTTCTTGTGACCTTAAATGACTGCTTCATGGAGCAACTAGTTCTGGAACACACAAGAGGAGAGGCAATTCTTGATTTAGTCCTAAGTAGAGCACAGGCTCTGGTCCAATAGGTGAATATATCTGGACCGCTTGGTGATAATGACCATAATATAATTAAATTTAACATCCCTGTGGCAGGGAAAACACCACAGCAGCCCAACACTGTAGCATTTAATTTCAGAAAGGGGGGCAACACAAAAATGAGGAACTTAATTAAACAGAAATTAAAAGGTACAGCACCAAAAGTGAAATCCCTGCAAGCTGCCTGGAAACTTTTTAAAGACATCATAATAGAGGCTCAACTTAAATGTATACCCCAAATTAAAAAACACAGAGAACCAAAAAAGTGCCACTGTGGCTAAACAACAAAGCAAAGGAAGCAATGAGAGGCAAAAAGGCATCCTTTAAAAAGTGGAAGTTAAATCCTAGTGTGGAAAATAGAAAGGAGCATAAAGTCTGGCTCCTGGGGGGGGGGAAGGATAGCTCAGTGATTTGAGCATTGGCCTGCTAAACCCAGGGTTGTGAGTTCAATCCTTGTGCCTTTCCCTGAAGCATCTGGTACCACCTACTGACTGAGAGAGACTTCTAAATTAGATGATTCTCAGGTCTGATCCAGTATAGCAATCTCTGTTTCAGATACAGCTCTGACCCATATGATACCTAGTATTCTTTCCCCCATGGGTATGGTGCTACCTACTGTTGACCCAGATGTAGGGTGACCAGATAGCAAGTGTGAAAAATTGGGACAGAGGATTGGGAGGGGAGGGGGGTATAGGTGTCTATATAAGACAAAGCCCCAACTATTGGGACTGTCCCCATAAAATCGGGACATCTGGTCATCCTAATCAGTTGATACCTACTGCCCTTTCTCATAGTGATACGGTGATACAAATATGTCAATTGAAAATCTGAGCATATTGTTGCTACAGGAAAATGTGAGCCTGATTAAGGAAATTAACGAATTGCGGAGGGAACTGAAGGTGACCCGCACCCAGGTGCATGATCTCCAGTCAGCACTGGGACTAAACAGAAAAAACAAGAAGCAAGGGATCCCAGACACAGGTGATTATTACAGTTCTCCCTGTATCTTTCCATATTATCAGCTTTCATCTTAAAGCCTCCTGTCTCCCTTTGCCAGCATGTGAGTTTCTCTCCCTTTGGCTGGTATTAGTCATTAAACTCTATGGTTGCCTGGAAGATGCCTATACAATGTACAGTGGTATTCAACTATACAATGCACAATTCACTTATTAAGCACTTCAGAGCCTTCTCCTTTAGCTCTCTCTCCCCTGTGCCAAGAGATGCATGTCCTAGCTCTTTCTTCGAGAGTAAATAGAGCCTGGCTAGCTGGAACCCTCATGGTTATATGCTCTGGCTACTGTTTTCTCTAGTTCCTTCCCGTGACCTGCTGCCTAGTCCCAGTGTGCTGAGGTTGAATGTAGAAGAGGAAACAGAAAGAATCATAGAACTGCAACGGCTGGAAATCAAACGCCTTCGAGACCAAATCCAAGGGCAGGAGCATGTCCTTGCTCTTCGGCCTCTGTCAGGTGGGAGGCTTCCCATGCTGGAGATTGAAAGGAGCCATGGGACACAGCCACAATGATGCAATCTAAGGAAATTCTACACGATTGCTTCCATTGACAGGATTAGAAATCCTGGAACCAGATCACACTATTTTTGCCTGTTCTGTCCTGTAACTTTCCCTGTTAACCAAATACTCCCCCACAAAACACTCTGTGCCTTAATCTCCTCCCCTCTGAGAAAGAGACCCCCCAAACATGCACACACACCCTCTCTGTGCTGCAATCACCCCTCTGAACAGGAGGCTCCCTGCGCGCACACACACACACACACACACTCTCTCTCTCTCTCTTTCTCTCTCTCTCTCTTTGCTGCACTCTCCCTTCTGTACAGAAGCTGAGCTGAGAGGAATGAAAATAATAAATGTGCAAATGCAGATAGCACTATCTGACTGTGTGTGTGCAGATCTCTGGGGAAGCAAGGGTCAGTGAAAAATCAGATGCCACAGTTCAGAGGGCTTAAATAATACTGTAAACCTCTTGTGGTTTAGTGTGATATAGTGCTGGCAGGTTCTCCAGAGCCCTTTATTCTGAAATGCTGAATGACTAGTCAATGCACAGTGACATCCACACAGGACATTAGAGAGATGGGAATAAGAACAGTGAAATCTGTTCTAAGCAACTTCCCAAATTACTGGCAAAAATTTATCACCCTGTAAAGATGGTCTTTAGCTAGTGGTCAGACAAAATCAGCCAACAGTCTGTATGGCCTGGTATCTATAAGTGTATCAGCTTACTCACTGCAGAGCAGTCATCATCCACAAAATATACCGTGAATCAGGAAAGAGCCCCAGTATCAGCATACAAAAGCTGCCTCTCAACCCAAGTCTCTTGTTTCACCTCTTCTGTTATATTGATCTCCTGCTTATCTCCATGTCTTCCTCCTAACATCTGAAACTCCCTTTTGTTGCAGATATACAGGGCAACCACTCTTGCTTTTTTCAAACTGTTCTTGAAGAGTCACTTCTCAATGTAACCCCATTTTTTAAAGTTCTGTCACAAACCTAACAATGAATAAAAGCCACAAGATTTCTACATTTTCAGATCTCCTCAGTGCTTGATGTCTGACTTGCATTGTCTACGCTAGCTGAAGAGCAGTGTGGATTGGAAGGGTGGCAGGTATTTTCATGAGCTTTTGGGGCAAGGAGTTACAGGGGTTTGGGGGAGCTGCATCTGGGGCCTAGTCAGTGTCCTGAGAGTTAGTGCATAACAATTGAGGACAGGAAATGGAAATGAGAAGAGGCAGGTGCCTCCTAAATACTTGTAATACTAAAAATAATGTCGTTAAGGATGAATACGATGCCCAAACTGAATTACTTATTAGCCTTGCTATCTTTTAGAGGAACCATAATCTTTACCAGACCAATACTTTAAAAATAGATAATTTACTGCAGGAGTTCCTATGGACTAGAACACTATTCCTGCTAAGGTTGAATGGTGCAGTCAGTGCATAGGCAATAAATAGGGCCCTATCAAATTCACAGTCCATTTCGGTCAATTTCACAGTCAGGATTTTAAAAATCACAAATGTCATGATTCAGCTATTTAAATCTGGAATTTCATGGGTTGTAATTGTAGGGGTCCTGACTCAAAAAGGTGTTGTGGAGGAGTCGCAAAGCTATGGGGATTGCGGTACTGTTACCCTTACTTCTGCACTGCTGCTGGCAGCGGCACTGCCTTCAGAGCTGGGCATCTGCAGAGCAGCAGCTGCTGAACAGGAGCCCAGCTCTGAAGACAAAGCAAGGATGGCATGATATGGTATTGTCACCCTTACTTCTGCACTGCTGCCTGCAGAGCTTGGCCTTCAGTCAGCAGCCACCACTCACCAGCCACCCAGCTCTGAAGGCAGCAGCGCAGAAGTAAGGGTGGCATGGCATGGTATGGTATTGCCACCCTTACTTCTGCGCTGCTGCTAGCAGAGCTCTGCCTTCAGTGCTGGGTGCCCAGCCAACATCTGCCACTCGCTGGCCACACAGCTCTGTAGGCAGTGCAGAAGTAAGGGTGGCACTATTGTGACCCCCCTAAAATAACCTTGCAACTCCCTTTTGGGTCAGGACCTCCAATTAGAGAAACACAGGTCTCCCCCATGAAATCTGGTCTTTTGTGTGCTTTTACCCTATACTATACAGATTTCACGGTCCGTGACGTGTTTTTCTGGCGGTGAATTTGGTAGGGCCCTAGCAATGAATCTGGTACCTCAATTTTATTATTCATCTTTAACCAGGATAAGACACTAACTTGGCAGATGCCAAAGAACGAAATAGAACTGGTACACATTATCCTGATGGGGTGCTGTCTCCACCACCTAATATTGTCATCCTGATGCTTCCTGTGCAGGAAAAGGATGTAATCAATCCAATTAGCAGGTGCTTTTGAAACTAGCTTCTTTCTGACAGTCTTCGGAACATACACCTTCTGGTTTGCTGGGGTCCACTATGCTGTCATTCTGCCCTCCCTTTGGCTGGTATAAATGGAGTGATAGAAGAAAATGCCATTTTGGGGGCATCATGTCGCGAAATTGAATCAAAATCTTAACAAAGAAAAAGGACCTCATCCTGCTCAGAGTAAGAAGTATTTCCAGCTGAAGAGCTGTCTCACAGAGGTGATGAAGAAACTTAAGGGCATGTCTTATGAGTCGGCCTCTCTGGGAAGATATGATTTCCAAAGGTAATAAAAAGCCTACCGCATGAATCTGATGTAAACAGTGAACACTCAGTGAAATCAAGACATCGTATTTAGGGTGGGTGTTGGAGCCTGATATTGGGTGGGACTTTGCACATGAAATATTTATAGTGTTTATAGTGGAGACTTCTCCCACTGCAACTTGAGACCGTTGCTTCTTGTTCTATCATCTGCCACCACTGAGAACAGCCTAGCTCCATCCTCTTTGGAACCCCCCTTCAGGTAGTTGAAGGCTGCTATCAAATCCCCCCTCACTCTTCCTTCTGCAGACTAAATAAGCCCAGTTCCCTCAACCTGTCCTCATAAGTTATGTGCCCCAGCCCCCTAATCATTTTCATTGCCCTCCACTGGACTCTCTCCAATTTGTCCACATCCTTTATGTAGTGGGGGGCCCAAAACTAGATGCAATACTCCAGATGTGGCCTCACCAGTGCCGAATAGAGGGGAATAATCACTTCCCTTGATCTGCTGGCAATGCTCCGACTAATGCAGCCCAATATGGCATTAGCCTTCTTGGCAACAAGGGCACACTATTGACTCATATCCAGCTTCTCATCCACTGTAATCCCCAGGTCTTTTTCTGCAGAACTGCTCCTTAGCCAGTCGGTCCCCAGCCTGTAGCGGTTTGAGATTCTTTTGTCCTAAGTGCAGGACTCTGCACTTGTCCTTGTTGAACCTCATTCGATTTCGTTTGGCCCAATCCTCCAATTTGTCTAGGTCACTCTGAACCCTATCCCTACCCTCCCCCCAGCTTAGTGTCCTCCGCAAACTTGCTGAGAGTGCAATCCATCCCATCATCCAGATCATTAATAAAGATGTTGAACAAAACCGGTCCCAGGACCAACCCCTGGGGCACTCTGCTTGATTCTGGCTGCCAACTAGCCATTGAGCCATTGATCACTACCCGCTGAGCCTGACAATCTAGCCAGTTTTCTATCCACCTTATACTCCATTCAATACTTCTTTAACTTGCTGGCAAGAATACTGTGGGAGACCGTATCAAAAGCTTGCTAAAGTCAAGGTATATCGCGTCCACCGTTTTCCCTTTACCCACAGAGCCAGTTATCTCATCATAGAAGGCAACCAGGTTTGTCAGGCATTTCTTGCCCTTGGTGAATCCATGTTCACTGTTCCTGATCACCTTCCTCTCCTCCAAGTGCTTCACAATGGATTCCTTGAGGACCTGCTCCTTGATTTTTCCAAAAGAGGATTCTGTGGCACCATTAAGACTAACAGAAGTATTGGAGCATTGATGAAGTGGGCATTCACCCACGAAAGCTTATGCTCCAATACTTCTGTTAGTCTTAAAGATGCCACAGGACCCTCTGTTGCTTTTTACAGATTCAGACTAACACAACTACCCCTCTGATACTTGATTTTTCCAGGGACTGAGGTGAGGCTGACTGGCCTGTAGTTCCCCGGATCCTCCTCCTTCCCTTTTTTAAAGATGGGTACTACATTAGCCTTTTTCCAGTCATCCAGGACCTCCCCTGATCGCCATGAGTTTTCAAAGATAATGGCCAATGGCTCTGCAATCATATCCGCCAACTCCTTTAGCACCCTCGGGTGCAGCGCATCCGGCCCCAGGGACTTGTGCTCGTCCAGCTTTTTTAAATAGTCCTGAACCATAGGCTAAGCAAGTGCAGAATGGTGGTGGAATGTGCCTTTGGATGTTTAAAAGGCCGCAGGCGTTGTTTGCTTACTAGGTTAGACCTCAGTGAAAGCAATATTCCCATTGTTATTGCTGCCTGCTGTGTGCTCCATAAGAAGAAGTGAGGTTTTTACTCACGAAAGCTTATGCCCAAATAAATGTTAGTCTTTAAGGTGCCACCAGACTCCTTGTTGTTTCCATAATCTCTGTGAAACAAAGGGAGAAAAGTTTCTGGTGGGGTGCGGAAGTTGAGGCAAATCACCTGGCAGCCAATTTTGAGCAGCCAGACACCAGGGCAATAAGAAGAGCACATTGAGAGGCTCTGTATCTCTGTGAGGCTTTGAAAACCAGTTTCAGCAATGACCCACAGTAATGTGACACTTACCTGTGTTGTTCCTTACTGAGCTGTCCCCTTCATTGCATTTTCTCCCCTGTAAACGCCACCCCCACTAACCACAGTGTGCTGAATAGATAAAGAGCCTTTTCTCCTCAAACCATTAAGTTTTATTATGCTCACAAACACACAGAAACAGCAAACAAGAGTAAGATAACCTGGGGCAAAAGGGCTGATAACAGGGGGGTGGGGGACAAGGATAGCTTGCTTACAATTGCACGGCAATAACAATCAAAGGTGTGGGAATGGGTGCCTTCTGGTCCTTGTACCCTCCCCTGGAGTTAAATGCAAAGGATACCGGACTTCCCCCACCCCTCCACCTCCTAGGACGTTTGGGAGGGGAGGATGATGATGGCAGCAGGTTCAGCATAGGAGAGGGACTCTAGCATCCAGCTGCCTTTCTTGAACCTCAACCAGATGCCTCAACATGTCTGATTACTGCTTCATAATCCGCAGCATCTCTTCCTGCGCAGCACGCTCTTGTTCCTTGAATGCTCTCCTGTCCTCCCTGTCCTTGTGCAGGTTGTTGGACAGTGCAATCCTCCATGCGCTGAGCTCTGTCTTGTCACTCTCAGAGGTGCACATTAATTCATTGAACATGTCCTCCCGAGTCTTCTTTTTCCGCTTTATAATCTGGGAAAGTCTCTGTCCCAGTATGGAGGATGCGCCAACAGACAAGGTTTCAGCTGCAAAGAATACAAAGCACAAGGGTAGCATTGACAGTGCATACATTGTTTCTAGTGCAAGGTTAATTCTTTTTTATAAAAGAAACACCCCTCAATGCATTTCCCTGCAAGCCACAACGTAATCACAACTGCTGGCTACTGCAAGAGTCGTTTTGCTGCTCCAGCCATGGTGAGTAAGGCCATGAGGCATGGGTGAGAAGTCTTGTGCTGCAGCTTTTGTGAAGACATCCTTAGGATCACAGGTTGCAACTTCAGAAAAGCCCCCTTTCCCCTAGCAACCTGGATGGTGCGTGAGGACAGGCACCAGTGTAAAGCCCCCCCAAATAGTTTGATTTTTACAAAAGCGGCACCGGATTGGGGGGAAGGGAGACAAACAGGAAGCCATCCCCGCCCCTTTTTAAATGCCTGGTTGCAATACACAGTGAGCCCTTCCAACCACAGCCAGGGCACACTCGGGAAAGCGTGGTTGTGTGACCCAGAATTCACCAAATGGGCAGATTACTTGTTGAGTTGCTTGTGGTTTAAGGGCTAGCATTTAAAACTTCCCCCATTTCCCCTAGGTGACCATATGTGATATCAGTCTCCTGAGGGTAACAGATACGGAAAGGGAGCAGATATTGCAAGCATCTGGGTACAGACCTGGTCCTTATGCTGCAATGATGTGTGCCAGAAGAGTTAATACTGGAGTGGCGTGGGAAAGTGTCCTACCATGGTGGACGAAATAAGGCAGCCCTTCCCAGAAACCTTCTGCAAAGGATTGCAGAGTCCCTCCATGAAAGCTTCCTAGAGATCTCCATGGAGGATTCCAGGGCCATCCCTATGTACATAAACAGACTTTTTCAGAGAGCAACCTCTGCGTAGCTGGAGTGGCCACCGATACCCACTACACTTACTCTTTTGTTCAGATTCAACATTAAAAATAATAGCATGTAACCCCTACAGTTTGATTGGAAATGTGTACTCACCAGAGGTGCTTTCCCCAGTATCACGCTCTGCCAACAATTGGTCCTGTGAGGGGATGGGCTCCAGGGTTAAAAATAATTCTTGGCTGTCGGGGAGAATGGATCCTCTGCTTGCCTGCCTCGCATTCTCCTCCTCCTCCTCCTCTTCCTTGTCAACAATGTCCTCCTTGTTGTTCCTCGAGGTCTCCCGGAGTTCCTGGGAGGTGTACACTGAGCATTTTGGGGTAGGGGTGGGGTCACTACCAAGAATCACATGCAGCATCTCATAGAAGGGGCATGTCTGTGGGGCAGAACCAGAACGACTGTTCACCTCCCTTGTCTTCTGGTACGCTTGCAGAAGCTCCTTTATATTCACACGGCACTGCTGCGGTAGCCCTTCGCCTCCATGCCCCATGCTATTTTGGCATAGATGTCAGCATTCCTTCTGCTGGATCAGAGCTCTACCTGCACAGACTCTTCTCCCCACACAGCAATAAGATCCAGCACCTCCTGTGTACTCAATGCTGGAGCGTGTCTGCGGCCATTAGTCTCCATGATCAGCTGTGCTGAAGAGCTTTCCACACTGATCAAACAGGAAATGAAAATTGAAAAGTTCCCGGGGCTTTAACGGGGGGCGTCTATTTCCTGTGTACCTGGCTGACGTGCAGTGGAGTTGAAAGTGCTCTCCAGAGCGGTCACAGCGGAGCACTGTGGGACACCTCCTGGAGGCCAATTCATTCAAATTACACAACGCATTGTCTACACTATCCCCATATCAACCCATGGATGTCGAATCAAGTGCTACACCTCTTGTGGAGGTGGAGTACAGAAGTTGACTTTATAGGCCACTTAGATTGGCAGAAGGGACTCAGTAGTGTAGACTCATACATTATTAAATTGACCTAACGCAGCTTATGTCAACCTAACTTTCTCATGTATACCAGGCCTTAGTTTCCTCACAACTCCAAGAGCTCTTTGGGAGCCAAATATTTGGATTTAGGCAGCATCATATCAGGGTCCCTGGATGACCCTCTCTCCTTCACCTGCTCTGTCTTGCCTGTGGCTGCGTCTGGTCTCTTTTCTTTTGCTAAAAGGGATAGTGAGAGAGTCCTTTATAAAGTTGCAGTGCCCTTTACCAGGTGACCCTCTTGGTCTGCCACAAAGCCCCCTCTCACCTCCTCCCACAAGTAGGTCATCTCTTTGGTTACCAGCTCACCTGGAAAGATAGTTTTCACTAGGCAGTGGCCAACTCATTGTCCAAAGGTGTTTGTATTTGAATAAGGGACCCTCCAAGTTAACGCACCTCCATTGTTCCTGCCCCGGTAGCAAATGGATGATTTCGTATGCACTGTGGCATTAAATAACCCATCAGTTTCATAAAATCAACCAGAATTCATGTTTTACATAGACAAATTATCCAGACTGTGTTCTCTAGGGTCATTATAGAATATCCTGACCTAAGGCTCCCACACACTGCCCAGAATCCAGTATTTTACTTTGCTAGTGCACCTCCAGCCCGTCACCCATTTGCACAGGAGATGTGATATGGAAGTCATAATCAACTAAATATTTCCTTCTCCCCACCTACCCTCCACCCCCCAAAGAGCTGTCAGCTTCCCCTATGCACAGCAGGAATCATCCCTCTTTAGCCCTGAGGCCAGTCACCTAAGGATTTCTAAGGGAGGGATGTGCCCTGAATACACTTGGCTCAATTTTCTCCCTCCTGCCTGGCAGCAGCCCCATCTCTTCCTGTGCCCTCTCTTGCACAAACCCTTCTGGTTTCCTGACCCCTGCAAACACCAGAGCAGCCCCCTTTCCCAACTGAACAGGCAGAGACGTCTCCTGTTCCCTACCTACCTGTTCATGGGATCTGCTGGGCTGCATGCCAGGAGGCCCCAACCACCTGCTGTTCTCTCCCAAGAGGGGGCTGAGCAGGCCGGCTGCCCAAAGAAGAAGCCATTTGCAGCAAGGGAGAAACGGGCATGCTGGGAATGGCTCAGTGTCTCTGGGCCTGGCTTTGCTTCCTCACTGTCACAGCACTCCCAGATTGACCCCATTGACTCTGTAAAGGGCCAGTCCCGAAGGTGTCAAATGTCTGCTGCTCAGCCAGTGACTTAAGAGTTAACATATTAAATATCAGGGGGTAGCCGTGTTAGTCTGTATCTACAAAAACAACAAGGAGTCTGGTGGCACCTTAAAGACTAACAGATTTATTTGGGCATAAGCTTTCGTGAGTAAAAACCTCACTTCTTCGGATGCATCCATATTAAATGCCATATTAGTCACTATTTGTTTAACTCTGGTAATCCTGCTTGGCTCTGCCAGCTCAGCCAGAAGCCATGTTCCACCTGTTCACCACTCCCCACAGCTTCTATCACGAGCCAGGAAATGTGAAATGAGACATCCTGCTCTGAGTGAGGAGGGCGACACCCAGGCACCACAGTTACAGCCCTGGAATCTCTTCCAGGACAACAGGTTGTATCAGACCCCACCCTGCTGGGGAATGTACCTGTCACAGTCCAGGTGAAAGGGTTGTGCTTGCTGCAGCCTATCAGAAGCAGGTAGCTGGCTGAATAGGCCAAGGAAGGAGAGCTGGAAGTTACACCTGTTGCCTGGCAGGCCGTTGCTGTTGGAAGGGAAGAGGCCAGATTTTACCCTTGGGCCATATCCCAGGACCTGCCGTGTCAGCCTGATTCCAATGGAAGGAGAGTGTGGCGCAACCTCAGCTGCCAGCTGGGAACTCAGGCAAAGGCGGAGAGGCGGCTGAATTGTGCCTGAAGTTGGTGACTACTTGTCAGCTGTGGGTGAGTAAAACCTGTTGCTGCATGTGAGCTGTTTGTGTCGCGCTCTGTCTCTCACACAGCTCCTAATCCTCCCCACTCTTGGGAGGTGTGGGGCTGTGGGCTGCTTCATGAAAGCTAACCAAACTGATCCTGTGGTCTGCCCCTCTCACACGTATAGACTGTTCTAGGCATAGGCAAGATAAGCAGCTGCCTCGTGCAGTACAGCGGCCTGGTGCGGCAGATTCACAGCAAGCAGGGTGTGATCTACTCTGCGCTCACCTGCTGTGGTGCAGTTTAACTTCCCGTGTTCACCCTTAATGCACTTTTCCGTAGGCCGCTTTGAACCAGGACTAGATCAAAGTACGTTAATGAATAGTTAATGCACATCAGCAGGGTGTGCGCAGCGGCCTCGACAGGGACCATGTGGCTGGACGGTCCAGCTTGGGGTAGGGGAGCCCACAGCTTGGCCCAGCCCACGGTAGCCTCCCTCTGGAAAAGCTGAATGATGAGGGACCCAGCAGGGCCCCCCAAGGTGGGTGGTAACCAGGTAAGTGGCACCCCCTTGCTGCCCCCTAACCCCTGACCTAACCCTCCTTCCCCGCTCAGCTCCCTTGTGTTCTTCCCACACCCCATCTGTGCCTGCTCCCGTTCCCCCATGTCCTAACACCCCTGCCCTAGTCTGCCTGCCACCACTTCCATCTCTGCCTGTGTCCTAGCCCAGCCACTACCTGGGGAACTGAAGCCTGAACCCCCCACCCCATCTGTCCCCTGCGTCCTGGTCTCTCCCCAGGTCCTTGCCCCCAGTCCCACCCCTGTGCAGACTCCAGTCCCACTGTATTATTTCCCCCCACACACACACTCCATTCTTCCAATCTTAGATTCACAGCATCCAGGTTGACAGGGACCATTGTGATCAGTTTGACCTCCTGTATAGCAGAGGTCAGAGAATGTCCCCAAAATAATCCGTAGAGCAAATTTTTTTAGAAAAACATACATGTGGTGCATGGCTTTCCCACCCCCGTCCCCCACAGCTTCATGTTGGGGACCAGCCCCTGGCCTTGACACCCAGAGGGGTTCGCTTCAGATGGGGGAGGGGAGATAGAGCCCCATGGCACAGGTCAAATGGTGTGCCTGGGGAGAGAGCCCCAATGCTGGGGCTGGGCAGGGCTGCTGTCTCCTTGGGGTGGGGGACCCCACTGGGAGGGGTGTCATCCTTCCAGGGACATCTGATTATGGAGGAGCATGCTGATATATTTGCTGCACTGTCATGCCAAAAGGGGGACTGACCGATAGGAGAGGGAGCGCTGGATGAGATCACTCCTGTCCCATAGAGTGTTCCATTTGACCTGTGGGTGCTGTTTTAAAGAAGCTGCTTAGATTCCCATATACCCTTTCCAGGGCCGGGGAGGGGTCACTAACCCACCCAGGCCAGGGCTGTAGCCATGTTTAGTATATAACAGTTTGAGCCAGTCTATGGCCAATCAAATTCAAATTTTTCTTTAACCTGAAGGGCTTCACTGCCCCCCAGACACCCACGTATGGGGGATATACCCCCCTACAGGGCTGAACCAAATATGTTACAAACCCAGCACCTATGGTCAGGGACTCCAGAACAGACGGGGGGAGGGCAAGGGGCAATGGCCCTCCCACTTTTCATCATGGGCCTCACCCCGTCCTTCTTCTTCCTTCCGAAGCTCTGCCTCCTGGCCAGGCCAGCAACTAGAGCCTGGCCGGGGAGCCCCGGCAGCTTTGGGGAGCTGTGGACCCTCCACCTGCCCTGGGCAAGGGGCCCAGGAGTCAGGGACATGGGCTGGGGCTGCTGCTTTTGCCCCCCCCTCCCCCTCCCCGGGCAGGTGGAGGGTCTGGGGCTCCCTGGCCCACTCCAGCTTCCAGCTTGGTCCAGGACAGGGCCTAGGGTGACCAGACAGCAAATGTGAAAAATCGGGACAGGTGGTGGGCGGTAATAGGAGCTCATATAAGAAAAAGACCCAAAAATCGGGACTGTCCCTATAAAATCGGGACATCTGGTCACCCTAACGGCCTCAGGGAGAAGAGGAGGGGCAGGCCTAGGGCCACATCAAAGCCTCTGGCCCCCCCCCCTTTTGGGAAGGCTCTTCTGCCCCTGCCTGTGGTAAGGAATTCATGCAGGGTGTACACCCTGCTTGCCCACACTAACAGGTCATTAGTGTGCTTTGATCTAGGCCCGTTTCATTTAGACTGTTTATGGTCAATTCATCTCTCTTAAATTATGGCTATGGGATTGCTGAGGGGGCGTCTGCATACTGAAGTTCTGCCTAGGACAGCTGATTGTCTGGAGCAGCCGCTGCCCTGCCTCACCCTTTCTGCCGGGCATTTCAGCTTCAAGTCGTTCTTGTTGCTTCATAGTCCTCATTCAGCAAGATCTGCACTGGAATAGGTGCTCTGGTATCATGATGGTGGGGCCTGTTTAAGCACTTAGCAGAGCAATCATGAACTTTTTTGATTAAGTGAAACAAACCTGATCTACTTGGCTATAGAAGGCTGTCACATACTGAGCCGCATAACCTTGAGCCCTCTACTCTAAGTCCCCCCTCCTCCAGCATGATCAATCCACAAAGTGTGTGTATGTGTGGCCGGGGGGTGTCATGATTGCCATCCCCATATGTGCTGTGCCCAGATGTGACCAAGAAGGAAAAAATTTATAGGGGGGTTGGGATTTGTTAGGGAGGGGCATATTTAAGGACTGATACCAGGATGACTGGAAGCTTAAAAATAACTGGTGCAACTTCCTGCAGTTTAGAAAATGTTAAGATGTTGCAAAACAGGAATTTTATGCAACAAATGCCTCTGGAATTCTGAGCTAGAATAACTAGGCATCCCTACACTCAACATACTCCTATATTCTCTATCAGGCACATAAAATTGTACAAAACAGTCCAAAAGCCAACAGCAGCACTGAAAACAATCCCATAATTTAGTAATCTCTCTTCTCCAGTACATGGGGATGGGGAGGGGCGGCGAGAGCCTTTGAATGTCTCTTGGGATGGCCTGACACCATACAACAGGAGAGCGTGTGGAAGTATTTCAACAACTGAGCCATCTGAGCTGAAATCTCTTTCACTCTATGGGATCTGGGCCCCTGTTTCTTCCTGTCCCATGTATAACAGCCAGAAACACTGAAGTCAAAGTCTTCACTCAAACACAAGTTATTGGGCTCAATACAAGAGGGGGGGGTGACATTTAATGATCCATGAGAGGAGGACAGACTAGATTGTCTAATGGTTCCTTCTGGTCTTAAAATCTATGACTTTATGAAGAGTGTCTGTGTCCCTATTTATTCCACGCTAGGTTTCGGGGAAGGGGGGAATTGCTGCAGAGAGAAAGCACTTTTCAGCACTTCCAATCTACTGTGGAAAGAAGCTGCCCTCCTGTATGGAGGCGTGGAGCTTCACATCCCTGCCAGTCCCTTGAGCCCAAGCAGACTATTCTGATGTGATGAGTGAGACAACAAAGGAGAAAAATAAAATGTAAAGAGTTAAACTCCTGCAGTCCAAAGACCTCGTGGAAGCTGTGTGAAAGGTGGTGAGACAGCATAGCTCTATGCCTAGAACACCAAGTGAGGGGCAAAGGGTGCTGTGATATAGAAGTGGCCATGCAGTTATGGTGCTGGTGTAGTTGGGCTCTGTGAGGCTGAGTGTTAGAATAATACTGAACCTGCAAGGGGGCTCTCAAACAGAAGCCCAGAGCTCACCCCTAACCCTGCACAGTTCAGCCCCCATCTAAACTAACCAGCTCAGAAATGTCCCCTGGAGTCAGACAGGCCCTTGCAGGGCTGAGTGCATTTACCTTGCAGGGTGCATGCATCCCAACGCCACACAGCACACACTGTATAGGGCAGGCAGCATGCAATGTCTTTTCTGTTGCTGTGTTTGTGAATAGCAGAGCTGGTCCCAGGCAGGCACAGCTGCTTCTCTGGCCACTAACTGGAGGATTGTAATTGTTTTGAATACAGCCACAGACTGTGGGTTTGATCAAGAATCCTACACACCTCCAGACCAAGCAAAAATTCTCAAGACTAGGAATTTCTGTGTTCTGGATCCAGTCACTCACAGGAGAGTCCAAACTCCACAGACGCAGCAGGGGCTTATCATAGAGCAAAGGTCATGCAACGCAACTAGCTACATGCCTATGAGCAGAATAGAGCTCAGAATCCGCCCTGCCATGTGACCAGCTGGTAGAGAGCCTTGAACAATGGCTGTTGTGCTTATGGCTTTAACAGTGATCTCATGCTCCATCAGAGTCAGGGCCGGAGCTTGGAAGAGTTTGCCCTGACACTGTCAGGCAGTGTCTGGCTCCAGCACCCCCACTCCCTGCCCACCTGGCCTAGCTGAAGAGAAGCCTCATGTAGCCATTGTTTAAGATGTCAAGGAAATCACTTCTTGCATCCAGACTGGCGCAGCCCCCTCACCCATCTTCTGGCATGAGTCTGGGGTGGTAAGGGGCTAATAGAGTGTACATAGAGCCCATGCTAAAGGGGGAGAATGGGGCACACTGGTAGGGGAGGGGGGGGGCTACACAGAGCCCCTGGCACGCAGGTGGGGGTAGAGAAGGAGGAGTGTAGAGAGGCCCTGACATAGAAGGGGATGGCATGGTGGCTTACTGGGAGTTTGTGGGAGAGAATGGAGAGATCATATAATATCAGGGTTGGAAGGGACCTCAGTAGATCATCTAGTCCAACCCCCTGCTCAAAGCAGGACCAATCCCCAACTAAATCATCCCAGCCAGGGCTTTGTCAAGCCTGACCTTAAAAACCCCTAAGGAAGGAGATTCCACCACCTCCCTAGGTAACGCATTCCAGTGCTTCACCACCCTCCTAGTGAAATAGTGTTTCCTAATATCCAACCTGGACCTCCCCCACTGCAACTTGAGACCACTGAGATGCTAGGAGCCGCTACTGTGTGCAGTGAGCTCTGCCTGCAGATGCAGCAATGTGCTCAGCCCTCTATTCTATAAGGGTCCCCAAAACTGGGACTGGAGCCTTCACTTGTATTTGAGACTGAAAACAGGAGCCAATGGAGCACACACAGCACCAAGGTAATATGTTCTTAGTGCTATTTGTATAACAGGCAAAGTGAGACGATGTGAGACGATTCCTTGCTGCTTTATAGCTTATGCTTGACTCGTTTCTATATGGGCTTCCCTTTTAGTCCCAGACAGACACAGCAAACTGGACAAGCCCCAGTGCCAGGACCCAGGGGCATGGTGGTACAAGGACCTTTCACAGTTAGTGAAGAGGTTGGGTGGAGGGAGAATTTGAAATTGGGAACAAAGGCTGGGCTTATGGGTAAGTTTCCCAGTCTAGATCCCTGTAGTTGTAGGTTTGGGTCCTGCCTCTGATATAAATTCCCTGTGTGTGTGACTGGGAGACGTCACAAGCTTCTCAGGTTTCAGTTCCCTACCTGTAAAATGGGGCTAATAATGCCCAGCCTTACAGGGGTTGTGAGGGTGTAGCCATTACTGTCTCTGAGGTGTTTAGATACCATGAGCCAGAGTCTCTGTGTCAATGAAGTAGGAAAGAGAGGGCCAGCTGGGAGCCCAGTTATGGCTCCCTAATGTGCTGGGTGGTCCCCTGGAGCTGCACTAACCTGTGTAAGTGGAACTTGAACATGGGTTCCCAAGTTGTTGTCCACAACTGAGCATAGCCATAGCATAACACATATCTGGCACCCCCTCCCTCCATGGTTCTAGCATGCCCCTCTGTTTCCAAGCACACCTCCTATGGTGGGTAGCGTAGGCGCACCCCATGCTGGTTTTTACACACACTGAGGCCTCTCACATGCTGGGAATCTGCGGATGGAGCAATGCAAGTGGTTTCTGCTTACAGTGCAAAGACTCTGCTCAATAGCTAAGCGGGGGGATGCGGGGGGGGACGGACACAGATGTCCCTAGCCAGAGACAGTGAGGTGTCAGGGAAGGCCAAGGCAGGAAGGAGCTGGGGGCTTGTTTGCATAGTCAAGTCCAGAAGATTACGTAGCTTCCCCTCTGCACCCCACATGCTTTAAGTGTGTGTTCGAGTAGGCGGATGCGCACCAAGACTATAGAAAATGCATGCAGAATCGCTGAGTCTTAGCCCTCACGTGCACATTGAATACCTGTCTCTCAGGTAGAGGGAGTTCTATCCAAGGAAACTCTGGGGGCCGGGGGCGTGGACACATGAGCAATAACCATTAATTTTATGTGGTGCGGTATCTGGGGGAACGTGAGAGCCTTTACTATTATCCTGGGCAGGAATCCAGGCTGGGCTGATGGCCTGAGACAATGATCCAAGGGAAGTGTGTTTGTGGCTCAGACCAGGGATTGGGGTGACGGAAAGCACAGCCAATTCAGCAGTTACTATTCATTGTTTCATTTTTCCTCCATTGGTTGGGACTAGACTGTAAGAGTTAAGACCAGGACCCAACCCTTCGCTGACAGTCTGGGCTGGAGAGCCAGTTGGGGACAAGAGGCAGCTGCTGCTGAGGGAGCATGTGAGGCTGGGGCAGTGAATGGGGCTTTATCACAGCATGGGACCTGCCTCTGTCCGTGCTGCCAGTGCCCAGCTGCAGGCACAGTCCTGCTGAGGAATGCACAGGGACACTTGAGCAGTCTCTGGGCTCACAGCCCTGCAGCCATTGAGTCTGGAGAGACAGAAGACCCACAGCGGCAGTATCACCCCTGAGACAGGCTTCACTGAACAGGGATGCCCAGATGCACCAGTGAGTGGAGCCTCAGCATGCGGGGGTGGGGGGGAGGTCCCCTGGCCTGTGCCACAGGGTGTGGGTTTCAGCGAGGAAGGTCTCTGACCCTGCCCTGGGGACTGTAGGGAGGAGGGGGTATTTGGGAGCAGGGGCTTTGTTCAATTACACTTTGTTCTTTTCTGGCCTTTTTCAGATGAAATAACTAGGACAAGGAGGGGGCTGGAGGACTCAGTACCAGCCACTCCCCATGACACTCTGGAGGTGCGTCAGCTCACCGCACTGGACACTGCAGATCAAGCTCTGTTATCCTGCCCCTCAGCCATAGTCCTTCCTGGCGCATCCCCTGGCGTGCAGCCCCTAACTCTCTAGGGGATGCAGTGATGGGCACCCCTGCTGTACTGGAGCTCTGACATTCAGTGGCCACAGGGCATCAGAGGGCAAGAACACGAGCTGCCTGCCTCCCAAGGAAATGTCACAACCATCACAGCTGCTGTGGCTTTGACCGCCCCGGCCAGGGACCTGGCGCCGTCTGTGTGATCATTGCAGCACCCAGCCTAGAGGCCCCTCAGGCACCCACCATGCCCGAGCTGGAGCAGCTCCGTGTGCCCAGGCCCCCTGCGGATGCTGGCCATATTCAGAGGAACATCCTTGAGGAGCATGTCGAGCTGTGGTGGTTCAAGGACCCAAAGAAATCCATCTTGTGCTATGGTGTGGCCGTGGTGCTAATTCTGGCCTGCGGGACAGGGGGCATTGTCCTCCTCTATAGCACCAGCAGCCGGTCTGGGGAGTGGCGGCTGGCTGTGGGCACCACGCTCTGCCTCCTGGCCTTGCTGGTGCTGCTGAAGCAGCTGCTGAGCTCTGCTGTCCAGGACATGAACTGCATCCGGAGCCGGAACCAGATTGAACTGCTGAAGAGTGGTGGCTTTTCAGACTGTGTGGTGCTGCTGCTCAGTGCCCTGGTGCTGCTGGTCTGTGGCGTGGTCCTCACTGTCCTCTCCACCACAACCATGCAGCTCAGCGCCTCACGGCCTCTGGCCAGCATGTTCACCAGTGGCGTCATCCTCATGACTGCTGGGGCTGCCATTCTACTCTGCCTGCTGCTTTACGTGCTCAGCATCTCCTGCTGCCCAGTTGCTCCCAGGAGCTTGGACACAGGTGACATTAGCATCTTCACCATCTCCAGCCGGCTCTCTGTGAACCGCCGGCTCGCCACCACCTCCAGCATGGCCAACCTGATCTAAGGCCTGGGCAGGGCCAACATGCCCTTCAGAATGGCAAATGTGTACTGACCCTGGGGCAGGGTAAGGCCATGCCTGCCACCCCTTCAGCATGGTCAAGCTAATCTTAACCTGGGGAAGAGCTGAAATTTGAGTGTTGCCTTGACCCAACTGCAGATATCACTGAAATGGACTGGCATTTGCACTTTACTCAGGCCAGTCGGCCTGAACCCTGGCAAAGACAAGGCGGTTCCTGGATTGATTTGATTTACCTGGAATTTTACAAGTAGGACACTGGCCCTATTTTATTTTTTACCTCAGCAAAGTCTCCTGTGGTATTTACTGTCCATCCCTCTGACACACCGGGGTCCGTGCTCTGAAGGACGAAGACGAAGGTGAGCATGTCCTGGCCCTGTTGAGAAGCCCTTGCTGCTCTGAGGAGATCCTGAAGTGTTTGGCACTAAAATAGTCTATTTCTCATGTAAGAGTCTTGCGATCCACTGGCTGGCAGGGCTATGACTGTATGGTGGAGGAGTCTCCTATAGCTCTGGGGTAGAGCTGCTCCTTGGGGATCCAAGTCCTAGGATTGTTTTCTAACAAGCTGTGCCACTGTGAGCCTGTGCATGTGTCTCTGAGACGCCAAGCCTGCTATGGTGATCTGTGCAAAGCTTCCCTCCAGCAGCGCAGCATGGAGCCATGTCCCCACCACTAGAAGGGCGAGCAGCCTGCCGCGAGCGTTGATATCTGACAAAGAGGGGGATGTCGGCCCAAGCACCTAGTTGCCTGCTGGGTGTGAGTGCAGAGCTGTGTGCATGTGCATATCCATATGCGTGACCGTGGGGTAGGGTGAGCAGATAGCAAGTGTGAAAAATTGGGGTGGGGGTTGGGGGTAATATGTGCCTATATAAGAAAAAGCCTAACAAATTGGGACTGTCCCTATAAAATTGGGACATCTGGTCACCCTACTGTGGGGAGCTGGCACTGGGGAGAGAGAGTGCATGTAGATAGCAGTGCAGATGGGGTGGATACATCGGTGTGAGTGGCACAGATGAGTGCAAGTGCTGGATATGTGCAAAAATGCATCTGTATGTGTGATGTCTTTTTGTGTTTGAGGGGACGTGTGACTGGTCGGCAAATTATAGCTGTGTAGTAAGCACATGTATGGCTTGATTACAGTGAGCGTATATTTCCAGCCCTTAAGCAGGGCCCACGCCCCCCCACCTCCAGCCATTCTTTAGATAAATTAGACAGATTTCACTGTCTCAATCACTCCCCCAAACTTGTCCCCTCTACCCCTGATCACTGATGCTCTTCTTTGAAATCTCTTCAATTTGCAGGTACTCTTTGGGGGGGTTGTAGTTCCTGGAACTGAGCGCAGTATTTCAGGAGCAATTGTACCAGAGCCATATAGAGGAGAACTATTCCCGCCGTACTCTGGAACGATACTTCTGGGTGCAACCCCAAACCATGCTGGCTGATAATGCCATGAGATCATAGTGAAAACTCCTGTATGACCTGATCTGTTATCACACTCGGTCTCTCCCAGTTCTCTCCCTGCCATTGAACCACTCTGTGATGTTCTGCCACATTAATTACTTGCATGTATCCAGGCAAACTCTCATTTTGTTAGTCCCTGCCTGGGTCTAGGCGCTGTAGGTCCCTTTCTGTCATTTCTCCAGCCAGGGCCGGCTCCAGGCACCAGCTTGGCAAGCAGGTGCTTGGGGCGGCCACTCCGGAGAGGAGCGGCACATCCAGCTATGCGGCGGCAATTCAGTGGACAGTCCCTCACTCCCACTCGGAGCGAAGGACCTTCCGCCGAATTGCCGCCACAGATCGCGATCGCGCCTTTTTTTTTTTTTGGCTGCTTGGGGCGGCCAAAACCCTGGAGCCGGCCCTGTCTTCAGCCTGTCTGGCTCTTGCAGCTCTGGCCAGGTTAGGATCATCTGCACTTTTTATTAAGATGTTGTTTCCTCCCTCTTCTTCATCACTAATTAAGACAAGACCTAAAACCCACCCTTTGCAGGATCCCACCAGATATGGGGTGGGCAAACTTTTTGGCCCGAGGGCCACCTCAGGGTTGCGAAACTGTATGGAGGGCTAGGTAGGGAAGGCTGTGCCTCCCCAAACAGCCTGGCCCCCGCCCCCTATCTGCCCCCTCCCACTTCCCGCCCCCTGACTACTCCCCTCAGAACCCCTGACCTAGCCAACCCCCCCCCCCCCCTTGTCCCCTGACCTCCCCCTTCCAGGACCCCCCCCTCCCCTAACCGCCCCCTGGAACTCCAACCCCTATTCAGCCCCCGACACCCGACTCCCATGCCTAGCCAACCCCCTGTTCCCTGTCCCCTAACCGCCCCCCCCCACAACCCCCGACCCATCCAATTGCCCCTGCTCCTTGTCCCCTGTCCGTCCCCTCCAAGGATCCCCCACTCCCCCAACCGCCCCCGGGACCCCATCCCCCCATTCAACCCCCCCTTGCTCCCTGTCCCCTGACTGCCCCCCAGTACCCCACCCCCTATCCAACCTCCCTATCCCCTGACTGCCCTGCCCCCTAGCTACACCCCCTGACAGGCCCCCCAGGACTCCCACACCTATCCAAACCTCCCCCCCCACCATTCCCTGTCCCCTGACCGCCCCCCCCAGAACCTCTGCCCCATCCAACCGCCCCCTGCTCCCTGTCCCCTGACTGCCCTCCGCTTCCCGCCCCCTTACCAGGCCGCTCAGAGCAGCAGGAGCTCACAGCCCCGCCGCCCGGCCAGAGCCAGCCGTGCTGCCTGGCAGGAGTGGCGTGCCAGAACGCTGGCACAGCACGGCGAGCTGAGACTGCCAGGGAGGGGAGAGACAGCAGGGGAGGGGCCGGGGGCTAGCCCTCCCCGGCTGGGAGCTCAAGGGCCAGGCAGGATGGTCCCGTGGGCCGGATGTGGCCTGCGGGCCGTAGTTTGCCCACCTCTGCACCAGATGCTGCCTTCCCTTCATCCACCAATGTTCATCTGTCAAAAAAAGCCATTTTGTTATTGTTTGCTAGCTTAGCACCCAGAGACCTCAGGTGAGATTGGGGTCCTGTTGTGCCAGATGCTGTATTTACTATAGTGAGACAGTCCAGGCCCCAAGAGCTTAGTCTGCATAGACACGACAAAGGGCAGGAAGGGAAACAGAGGCCCAGAGCAGCAATGACTTGCTCAAGGTCACACAGAGCTCATGACAGAGCCGGGAATAGAACTTGGCCATTTGTCTGGCAAGATCTATTATTTATAAAAACACTAACACTGCAGCTGAGCCGTAGCCGCATGTCTCTCTCCGGCTGCCTGTCTGTGCGTCGTCATACCCCTCTGCTTATCATGGTTTGTGTGTGAATGCATGTGTGTGCATATGCCTTCCTGCCTGTGCATGGTTCTACCCCTCTGTATGCCTGTGTAATTGCACCTATCTGTGTGCTTACGGGTATGTGGCTCTGCACACCTTCATTCACGCCTGCATGAGCATTCAAGTCTGTGCCCCTGCTTGTGGCACCCAGTCTCTCCATGCATGTGTCTGTGAAGCTCCCACTGGAAGTCGGGGCCATATAACAGCTTTACATTTTGCACGTGCACTAAGAACTGAACAGGCCACTCACAAAAGACAGTGAGAAGCTGTTTCCCTGGACACATCTGACTTGGGGGGGCAGGCATCCCTAAGTCAGCAACAGACCCCTCCTTGGGCATCAGTGTTACTGTGTCATTCACTTTGGGTTTTCCCCCCATGTGTTGTGTGAATAGAAATATAATAAAGTGGTACTGAAACTGCATGTTGCAGTCTGGGACTATGCGCTGGATTCCTGCACGAGAGGGCTGAGCCCAGGGGCTGTTCGCTGTCAGCCACCTTCTGCACCAGCGTCAGGCTGACTCAGAAGCACGAGCTGGGATGATTTATGGCCCAGTCTAGCGGGCTGCAGTTTAATCGGGCAGCGGTTTCAAGTCGATAAGCATGAGAAAGGAAAGCCTGAATAGGGCGTGAAGGCCCTGTTGACAGACCTGTCTCCCGTCTCCCTCAAACACACAGGCTTGTTACCCCCCACATGCTCCCTCCCCCTTTCATCTGTGTACATGCCCTCCTTCATGTAATGCAGACCTGTGTATATTGGGGTTCAGTGCCATTAACCTCGGCACACTCTACATGCACTTCATCCATAGCACCTTTCCCTGGTCCTCAGGGGAGCTCACAAGAACAATGCAAAGCAGCCCGTGCTCTTATATGTGATGGTAACTGTTCTATTTATACAGAAACCCTCATGGTTTCTGTATAAATAAGGTTTTCACCAAGAAGGTTTGTGGTGATTGGACGTCCAACATAGTGAATGTCAGTGAAAATTTGGTAGAATCAGAAGCTAAAAGAGGAAAAGAATAGGTTAAAAATTACTTAGACACGGTAGATGTCTTCAGGTAGGGTGACTAGATGAGAGACATGAAATATCAGGACACGGGCAGGGAGGGGGGTGCCGCTGGCAGAGCACCAAAAAAACGAGAGCCGGCGGCGGAGCAAAAAAAAAAAAAGAGCCGAAGCATAGGAAAAATTGGTGGGGTCTGAGCACTCACCGGCAGCTCCCCGCCACGCCCCCCACCGCACCAGCTTACCAGCTGCCACATCCTGCTTCTCCCCCCTCCCTCCCAGCGCTTGCGCCGCCATACAGCTGATTCGCGCATGCCTGGGAGGGTGGGGGGAGGAGGAGGAATGTGGCGTGCTTGGGGAAGAGGCAGGGCAAGGGCGGGGATTTTGCGGGGGGGATCCAATGGGGCAGGGAGGGGGCAGGGGCAGGGCTGGGGCTGAGTTGGGGGTGGGGGAGGCATGAGCCCCCTCCGCCTGTGCACTGGAGTGCAAAATATCAGGACAATTTGTGTCCTGACCGAACATCAGTCGGGACACAGGACAAACAAGTAAATATCAGGACAGTCCCGATAAAATCATGACGTCTGGTCACCCTATCTTCATGTCTCCAGGACCTGATGGAATGCATCCTAGAATACTCAAGGTGCTGATTGAGGAGATATCTGAGCCAGTAGCAATTATCTTTGAAAAGTCATGGAAGACGGGAGAGATTCTAGAAGACTGGACAAGGGCAAATATAGTGATAATCTATAAAAAGGGAAATAAGGACAATTTGAGGAATTACAGACCGGTCAGCTTAACTTCTGTACCCGGAAAGATAATGGAGCAAATAATTAAGCAAATCAATTTGCAAACAACTAGAAGACAATAAGGTGATAAGTAACAGTCAGAATGGATTTGTCAAGAACAAATCATGCCAAACCAACCTGATAGCTTTCTTTGATAGGATAACAAGCCTTGTGGATGGGGGGAAGCGGTAGACATGGTATAGCTTGACTTTAGTAAAGCTTTTGATACTGTCTCACATGACCTTCTCATGAACAAACTAAGGAAATGCAACCTAGATGGAGCTACTGAAAGGTGAGTGCAAAACTAGTTGGAAAACAGTTCCCAGAGAATAGTTATCAGTGGTTCACAGTCATGCTGGAAGAGCATAACAAGTGGGGTCCTGCAGGGATCAGTTCTGGGTCCGGTTGTTACAAGGAGGAGGGAGAAAAATTGTTCTTAACCTCTGAGGATAGGCAAAGAAGCAATGAGCTTAAATTGCAAGAAAGGAGGTTTAGGTTGGACATCAAGAAAAACGTCCTGTCCGGGTGGTTAAACGCTGGAATAAATTGCCTAGGGAGGTTGTTGACTCTCCATCATTAGAGATTTTTAAGAGCAGGTTAGACAAACACCTGTCAGGGATGGTCTAGATCAGGGGTCTCAAACACGCGGCCCGTGGGGCTCTTGCGTGTGGCCCACCAAGCTCCCCGCACCCTCCCCTGCCTGCCCCACGCCGCTCTCTGCAGCAACTGGCAGCATGCCCCTTCGGGCCGGGGGGGGAGGAGTAAGGAGGCAGAGGGCTCCTGCATTGCCTCCTTCCAGGCACCACCCCCCGCAGCTCCGATTGGCCGGGAACAGGGAACTGCGGCCAATGGAAGCTTCGTGGGAGGTACTTAGAGGAGTGGCAAGAGCAGCACACGCACGGAACCCTGAGCTCCCCCAAGGGCTGCAGGGACACGGTTCCAACTGCTTCCTGGAACGGAGCGGCGTGGGGCCAGGGGCCAGGGAAGGCAGGCAGGGAGCCTGCCCTGGCCCCAGTGAGCACCCCTGCCACCCCGGAACCACTCTAGGTAAGTGACACTGGGCTGGAGCTCGCACCCTGCACCTCAATTCCCTGCCCTGAGCCCCCTGCCACATCCCACACCCCTCCTGCACCCCAACTCTCTGCCCTGAGCCACCTGCTGCACCCTACACCCCGACCCCCTGAGCCCCCTGCCACATCCCAACTCCCTGCCCTGAGCCACTTGCTGCACCCTGCACCCCGACCCCCTGCCGCACCCCTCAACCTCTTGCACCCCACACACCAACTCCCTGCCCTGAGCCCCCTGCCGCACCCTGCACACCTCCTGCCCGAGCCCCCTGCCACATCCCACACCCCTCCTTCACCCCAACTCCCTGTCCTGAGCCCCCTGCCACATCCCGCACATCTCCTGCACTTCAACTCACTGTCCTGAGCCCCCTGCCACATCCCACACCCCTCCTGCACCCCAACTCCCTGTCCTGAGCCCCCTGCCACATCCCACACCCCTCCTTCACCCCAACTCCCTGTCCTGAGCCCCCTGCCACATCCCACACCCCTCCTGCACCTCAACTCCCTGCCCTGAGCCCCCGCCGCACCCTGCACCCTTTCTGCACCCCCTGGGGGCACCGTTAGGGTGGGGACTTCGGGGAAGAGGTTGGAATGGGGCGGGGAAGGGGTGGAAAGAGGTGGGGCCGGGGCGGGGCCTAATGGAAGGGGTGGAGTGGGGGCAGGGCCAGAGGCAGCGAGGTGGGGGGGTGTCAGTGATGTGGCCCTCGGGTCAATGCACTAATCCTCATGTGGCCCTCGTGGTCATTTGCGTTTGAGACCCCTGGTCTAGATAATACCTAGTCCTGCCATGAGTGCCAGGGACTGGACTAGAGACCTCTCGAGGTCCCTTCCAGTCCTGTGCTTCTATGAATACCAGCCCTTTGCCTGAACCTCGGAGGCTGAGCCCTACCAGGGCATGTGTTGCCCCCAAGTGAGACTAGGCTATGGTTTTGTCACAGAGGTCATGGAATGCATAACTTGAGCCTGTGGTGCCTGGGAGCTGCAAAGTCCCCCCCACAGCCCATGGTGGCTGGGAACTGTGGGGGCCCCAAGCACCCAGCTGCTGCGGGGGGGAGGGGGTGCCCCAGAGCTCTGAGCCAGAGGCAGCTGGGATACCCCAAGCTGGGAGCCACAGACAGAGAGCCCCGCAGCTCTGAGCTGTCATGCATATTTTTAGTAAATGTCACGCATGGGCTTCTGTTAATTTTTCTTTATTGCCTGTGACCGGTCTGTACTTTTACTAAAAATATGCATGACAAAATCTTAGCCTTATTCATGATTGCACCTGTCCCATCATATGCATCAGCTGTACTGCAAACATACAGTACTGGGGCTAGAACTAGGGATCTCTGCAAATGAAAGCCTCTACCTGGTAAGCTAAAAAACCTGTGGGCTGCTGCTGGGGCGGTACTTTGGTCAGCCCCTAGAGAACAGCAGTGCAAATATACATTATCCAGCATGTATGAGACATGATCCCACACACTCCCACCCCCTTTACTTTCTTCTTTCACATTTGCTTTTCCTGGAGCAGGCAACGTGCATGGATAAAATATCAGAGACTTGTTCTTTTGTGAGAGGGAGCTAGACTATTGCACACAATCTTCCATGGTGTTTATCCCAACTCTGTTCAGGCAAAACAGCAGAGTTTTGGAAATGAATCCAGTGGAAGGAACAAAGTGGATTTTGGATTAAAGAGTTCATTTTTAACTTTCCTCAGGTCCCGATACAATCTCTGTCCACAGAGGTGTGAAAAATTCTCGAGGCCTCCTCACTGGCACAGCAAGCACTTGTCTGTTCTCTGCATCAGAGCGCGCACAGTGACTACTCAAGGCTACTTATAAGTCACTTAGCCAATGCCTCCTTCATGGCATCTAATACTCTGCTAGTGTTCCCAGAGGAAGCAGGAAGCAAGCTGAGGCTCTGCTGGCCAGAGAAAAGGGTTGTGCTACTCAAATCCCTTTCCATGTAACTTAGGTGTAAGAGGCTTGGGAATGCTAAGCCATAGCAGGAGGATCCAATGCTAAAAAAATAATCCCTTTAGTACATGAAGCATGGAATTTTGACTGTCTCAGCCGCTTCCTGGAATTAATTCTGGATGTGCTGCTTCTGAGATAGCTCCTGACTGCTCTCCTTGTGCCTCCTATGTTCCAAGAGGAGCAAAATCATGTTTTAATCTGCTAGGACCCCAAAATGCCCCCATATGCCTCCTGATTATTTAGCTTGAGGAGTTAGGCACAGGACTGAATATGCTGATAATAAGTGGCTTGAGACGTACAGGTAGTAAATGTTTCAACACTTCTACATTATCTTCAAAATGATCTTTAATTTTAAACATGTGTCATTTTTTAAATTAGCAGATTTAGCCCAAATGCCCCTTAAAAGAAAGATATAAATTCAGAAATAAAGACCTAGTAATTTATTTTTAAAATATAAAAACATGAAAAAGCAAATTTGGAATTCAGCCTCATTACGTTAAAAGCAGGCACAAACCATACTATAAAAAAAAAATCTAAACCCCCAAAGCCAGCCCTAAGGGAGCAGGCAGGGTGTCGAGAGTTACTATTCAACAAGCTTCAATGCCTGGCAGTTAATATGTTTAATTTGTCCAGACTTGCCCCACCCCCACCCCCCTGCATGGAAAAGACAGGCTAACCCTACATGCTAGCCTGGCTGCTCTGGCATGCAGGAGGGGAGGGATGTAGTCATCCATGGGTCTGAACATTGCTCCCTCCTAGCACTCAGTGATGCCCTGCCACCGCATCTTTTGTGTGAAAGTGATTTGATTATTGTAACCCCAAGACCTATAATTTCAACCCACATAAACCGTGAGGTTTGACTTTTAGACCAGTTCTGTCTTTCCGGGGCAAGGGAAACAGCACACCTGCTGCCCTCCCTAGTTATGCTCTCCAGCAACGCCACCACCTCTCCCCAGGAGAGGGAGCACGGCCATTGAGAACAGTCCCTGGTTTTCTAGATTTGGTGTTTTATGTTGGCTTCACTCTGGCAAAACAGACTGGGGACCACCCATGTGTGGCAAAAGCCATTTTCCCACCAAACGCTGAGAAACATCAGACCTGTTCCTTGGGGGAGGAGGGCGATAGAAGGTAAATCTCATCTGGAGCATTTCTTGTTCAAAAGTTCCAGAACTGTAGGTCTCCCCTGCTGCCACCTCCCAGCACTCAGCTGCAGCTCCCGTTCTCAGTCTGTCACTCTCCAAGTCTTTCTGACCTTTTTTAGTTTGTAAACTCACAAAGTAACATAGAAACTGCCTCAAGCTTTGGGGGAATTTTATACTTTTATACCAAGATAAACTTGGTAAGTTAAACTCATTCATTTCTCAGTGTGGCTGTTCCTCAGACTGCAGCTGTACCAGTCTGACTCTAGTCTAGTTGCAAGGAAAATTCCCTAGAGAACAGGTACTGGCATAGAGTTTTATGACTTGTGAACATACATCAGAAATGCTCTGCTTTTCTACATCCATTCAGTAAAGGAAACATCACCACCAATGGTCCAGAAAAGAAAACATGGCCCTGTGGTTAAGGCATTGGCTTAGGTCAGTAGAGATCTAAGTTCAGGTCTCTGACCTGCCTGTGTGACCTTCCTGTGGCCAGTCACTAAAGTTCCCTGTGCCAAGTACCCAACCTGTAAAAATCTTCAGTGTGGATCATCACCTGTCTGTAGTTGTACAGGACAAAATCAGAACTGACTGGATAACTGATGAGGGACGAGCTCCCCCACTCCTGGTTCTGCCTCCTGTAGCTACTGGCAGGGTGGTTGAATCCAGCTACTACTGAGAGAGAGAGAAAGAGAATTAAAACAAAACAAAGACAAACCTCAAAGAGGCAGTTTATCTCCTGCCTGGAATTACTGCATAAAAGGGCAGTGGCCCAGGTAGGGAAACCGTAAGCGGGACCATCTGTATCTGCCACCAACAGAGCAAGGAGTGGCCAGTAAAACTGTATTAGGTGCACACCCTCCCACAGCACACGTCTCATCATCCCCTCCTCCCTTCCTTCATCAAGCAATCTGGTTGCCATCCCTTAGCTCCAGGGGATGTCAGGATTCTGCATGGAAGGGAGAAGGGAATCTCCCTCTCAGGAAGAAATTCCTTCTTGGACTAGGAAGCTCTTGGATGGTGCAAAAAGTGCCTTTACCTCAGAGGTCACCATCCTGTGAGCCCCAGGCAACAGTGGCAATATCCACTCTCAAAAGGGCAAATATAAGAGATGCCTGATAGTCAGAAGAGGTTTGCAGGACTCCTCATCTGACTCAGTGGAGGTGGTGATTGGGAACCTAAGGAGTAAAATTTTAAAAAGGGGGAAAGGGATCAAGAAATTACCTCAGACAAGAGAAAACTGGCCAATTCTTCTGGAGATAGTCGTTTCTCATTCATCATGAGAGCTAGTGCTTCTGCACACAAGGTTCTCATACATGGAAAGAAAAAGCTTAAAAGAAAGAATTGTTTGTGGGTGTTCTTCATTATGATTAAAATAAATTAAATGACAATCTTGACAGACATCAAAAAAAGAAAAAGAAGGCTGGAAAAATCTGTTCAATACAAGCCCAAGAGAGAAATAAAGAAGTCAAGAGGAAAGTCAGGATCTTCTTTACGGGAGGAAGGTGAACTCTCTCGATCTCAGAGCCTGAATAGCAGGATGAAACAAAGCAAGAGGATCTTTTTCCAATTACTTGAGAACACATTACGAATGGTGATTATATACCTGGGTATCCTGTCAGATGAGCCCATTAGAAAAGATTCTGAGGAGGAGGAAGAAAGGATAGATATAGAAATTACAAAAAATATTTTCCAACTGGTTCAAAATCTGAACCACACATTCCCTTTCATGACTTTTTGGAAAAGTGACTAAGGCTGAATAGGAGACATCTAGGAGACAAAGTCTACTAGATTGTCCAGGCATGCCAAAAAATTCTACAATGTGCACCACAGCAAAGCAGATTTTGTCTCTCGTCCCAAAATGGACAGAGCAGATTCAGCACTACTCACAGACACTGCTATCCAACGGAAAGGGGCTTTTTCCCAAAAGAACCCGACTGCAGAATAGAAATATCCCTGTGTAGTATGTCTGAGGCTGCATCTTCCTCTCTGAAAGTTTCTGCTGGGGCAACATGTTTTGCAAGAGCAGTACTAGTCTGGACTGACAAATCTGGCAACTAGATTACCAAAAAAGGCTAAGAAATCATTATGATTAGGTTTGGACTTAAAGAAAATCTCAATGGCTTTAACTTGCATTGTCGATGCAACCAGGGATACTTTTATGTTTTCAGCGCGTGCCATGGCCTCCAACGTGGTGACCAGATGGCTCCTCTGGTTATGAGCCTGGAAGCACTATATACAAGCCAAAGTCATGTTAACAGCTTTGAAATATGTAGGAAGTTGGTTATTTGAGAAGCCATTAGACAGAGTGCTGGTGGAATTCTCAGATAAATCAAAAAAGAACTCTCCTAACGCCAAATCCAGAAAAAGGGACAATCGTCCTTATTATAGGTCTACATATCTTTTTTGTAGCTACTCCTATAGGAACAAAAGAAGAAACTACAGCAAAGGCAAATGGAACAAATCCAAGCCTGTAAAGGGGAGAGACCATTCTTCCTGCCACACAAATTTCAGCACTGGAAGCAATGTCTGAATACAATCAAGAGAGTTCAGATGAGCAACACCTATGGGGGGTGGGGGGAGGAGGAGAGACTATTAAAATTCAAGGACCAATGGCCTCTCTCCACATTGGACAGATGGGTCCTGAATGTGGTTCAACATGGGCACATCATAGAATTTTCAAAGATTCCAAATCATCATTTTCTCCCTTCTCCAGCATCAGCAAGAGGCAAAATATGCTAAAGACCACAGATCAGCTTCTGTAATTCCATGTAATAGAGAGTTCCTGAGGCAGAGATGTTCTCTGGCCACTACTTAATCTTGTTTCTGATAGCCAAAAGATCTGAGGAGGACAGAGTGGTGTTGGACTTAAAGCACCCGAACAAGTTCAGAAGAAAGACCAGATTTAAGATGGAGACTTTGAAGTCCATAGCAGTGGCCATCTGCCAAGGGGATTACTTTATATCAATTGATTTGAAGACCTATCTTCATGTGCCAATCCACTGGAAGCACAAGAGATTTCTGTGATTTGCTCATGGGACCAATGATGTTCCATACAAAGCACTGCCTTTCAGACTGTCATCCTCACAACGAGTGTTCATAAAAGTCCTCATTGTTCTGTTGGCTTTTCTCAGGCAAAAGGGGACACAGGAATACTCTTTCCTGGATGACATTCTAGGCAGAGCCCTGGCCAAAGAGGGGTCCACTCGAGCAACTTAGCCACTGATCCAAACATTGCAACAGCATGAACTTATTGTCAATTTCTAAGAGTGATCTTCAACTATCTCAGCACTGAGTCCATCTTGGAGTGTTGACAGAAAGATTTTGTGGGCTGTGTGTGTTAATCAGCCAAAAGACAGACAAGATCAGATCAGCAATTACTCTCATGATGAGGTGCCTGAGGACGTCAGAACACTCATGAGAATGCCCATGAAGAATGATCAGGTCCTGCACAAGGATAGTTCCTTGGGAAAGAATGCACATGAGGATTCTTGAGTTTCCTGTTATCCCTTCCCTGCCATTTGCTGATTTTTTTCAATCTCTGAAAGTGAACGTTCAGTCATAGAATCATAGAAGATTAGGGTTGGAAGAGACCTCAGGTCGTCATCTAATCCACCCCCCTGGCTCAAAGCAGGACCAACCCCAACTAAATCATCCCAGCCAGGGCTCTGTCAAACCACGCCTTATAAATCTCTAAGGATGGAGATTCTACCACCTCCCTAGGGAACCCATTCCAGTGCTTCACCACCCTCCTAGTGAAATAGTTTTTACTAATATCCAACCTAGACCTCCCGCACTGCAACTTGAGACCATTGCTCCTTGTTCTGTCATCTGAGAACAGCCGAGCTGCATCCTCTTTGGAACCCCCCTTCAGGTAGTTGAAGGCTACTATCAAATCTGCCCTCACTCTTCTCTTCTGCAGACTAAATAAGCCCAGTTCCCTGAGCCTCTTCTCATAAGTCATGCGTCCCCTAATTATTTTTGTTGCCCTCCGCTGGACTCTCTCCAATTTATCCACATCCTTTCTGTAGTGGGGGGCCCAAAACTGGATGCAATACTCAGATGTAGCCTCACCAGTGCCAAATACAGGGGAATAAATCACTTCCCTTGATCTGCTGGCAATGCTCCTACTAATGCAGCCCAATATGGCATTAGCCTTCTTGGCAACAAGGGTACACTGTTGACTCACATCCAGTTTCTCGTCCATTGTAATTCCCAGGTCCTTTTTTGCAGACCTGCCGCTTAGTCAGTCCCCAGCCTCTAGCAGTGCATGGGATTCTTTTGTCCTAAGGGCAGGACTCTGCACTTGTCCTTGTTGAACCTCATCAGATTCCTTTTGGCCCAATCCTCCAATTTGTCTAGGTCACTCTGGACCCTATCCCTAACCTCCAGCATATCTACCTCTCCCCCCCAGCTTAGTGCCCTCTGCAAACTTGTTGAGGGAGGGATAGCTCAGTGGTTTGAGCATTGGCGTGCTAAACCCAGGGTTGTGAGTTCAATCCTTGAGGGGGCCACTTAGGGATCTGGGGCAAAAATCAGTACTTGGTCCTGCTAGTGAAGGCAGGGGGCTGGACTCGATGACCTTTCAGGGTCCCGTCCAGCTCTATGAGATAGGTATGTCTCCATATAGTATTTATTATTAGGGTGCAATCCATCCCATCATCCATGTTATTGACATTGACTCACCTCGGGGGCCCCTTGGCTTCCCATCTGGGAAGATTCTCACCTACCTGATGCCTACCTGGCTGTGAAGCTTGCATACATGTAATTAATCTTGACTTCTTTAAGACAGTTGCATGACATTTTGATTTTAAAAAATAGCATTATAGAATATCAGTAGTGCACACGTTACATGGATTAAGAACTGGCTGACAGATATCTAAATGTAATAGTCACTGAGGAATCATGATTGAACGGGAGGTGGGGATGGGGGGGGGGGGGTTTGAGAGAAATCTTCAGTGGTGTCCTGCAGATATCACTTCTAGGCCTGACATTATTTAACATTTTCATCAATGATCTGTAAGTAAATATAAAATCACTGCAGATAAAATTTGTGGATGACACAAAAATCTGTGAAGTGATAAACAATGACATGGCAGTCATACAGAATGATCTGGATTGCTTAGTAAACTAGGCCCATTCAAACAAAATGATTCTTAATACAGCCAAAGGCAACTTTATACATCTGCGAACAAGGAGTGCAGGCCATACCTACTGAATGGGACTGTATCCTGGAAAGCACTGACTCAGAGAAGTATTTAAGGGTCATAGGGAAGCAGCTCAAGAGGAGGCCCCAGTCTGACGTGCTGGCAAAAAGGGCTAATATGATCCATGAAGATATAAACTGAGGAATAATGAGTAGTAGAGATTTTTACCTCTGTATATGGCATTGGTGAGACCAGCACAAGAATATTGTCCAGTTCTGGTGTCCATATTATTTAAAATGTTGAAAAACCAGAGTGTGCAGTAAAGAGCCACAAAAACTATATAAGGGCTGGAGACGTTTTTTACAGTGAGACTTAACTAGCTGCATCTGTTTATCTTACTTCAAAGAAAATGTGAGTGGTGACTTGATTAGCATTTAACTACCTCCATAGGGAGAAAATATAGGGTGCTAAAGAGTTCTTTAGGAGAAAGGCATAACAAGAAGTTGTCTATTTTCTCTACACCAGTCATGATTTTATAGACCTCAATCATATCTCCCCTTAGCCGTCTCTTTTCCAAGCTGAAAATTCCCAGTCTTATTAATCTCTCCTAATAAGGAAGCCGTTCCACACCACTAATAATTTTTGTTGCCCTTTTCTGAACCTTTTCCAATTCCAATATATCTTTTTTGAGATGGGTAGACCACACCTGCACACAATATTCAAGACGTGTGCATACCATGGATTTATATCGAGGCAACGTATTTTCTGTCCGATTATTTATCCCTTTCTTAATTATTCCCAGCATTCTGTTCGCTTTTTTGACTGCCACTGCACATTGAGTGGATGTTTGCAGAGAACTATTCACAATGACTCCAAGATCTCTTTCTTGAGTGGTAACAGCTAATTTAGACCCCATAATTTTATATGTATAGTTGGGATTATGCTTTCCAAAGTGCATTACTTTGCATTTATCAACATTAAATTTCATCTGCCATTTTGTTGCCCAGTCACCCAGTTTTGAGAGATCCTTTTGTAGCTCTTTGCAGTCTGCCTGGGTCTTAACTACCTTTAGTAATTTTGTATAATTTTGTATGCACTAATGTGAATACTAATGTGTGTGTACGCATGAGTGCGTGAGAGAATGCATGTCTACATGATAGCGCACGTGGCTAGGTCCCTGAGAATCCATGTAAGAGAGCACATTTGCCAGCAAGTGTTAAAACAAAGCTCAAAGACAAATGCCTGAATAGCTCCCACAGAGCTGCTCCGTAAGAGCCTGAACATTTCTTGCCAACACAGTGTAAGAAGCCTGTGGACGTGCTCTCCCATCCTGTCCTGCACACAGGGAAAGGCTCCAGCAAACATCCCTTATTTTCAGGCCACTGTAAGGAGTCAGTGCCAGAGTCATGCCCTGGACCCTTCGTGAAGCCTGCCACACCCATAATTGCACCAGACTTTATTAAAGCGAAACAAGAAGAAAATTTGGAAAACAGTTCATAAGGGAAAGCACAAGGCTCTATTAATTATCCAAATGCATAAAAGTGTTAGTGTAAAACAATCATTTTTGTTTGAACGTTAACAGTAGGATGAGCTGGAATGCAATAGGAATCTTTAGTCTCTATCCCTAAATATAAACAAAAGCGGAGACCTGCTCAAGCACTGACTCCTCTGCCCGGATTCAACAGGCTAAACAAAAAAGGAATGTAAAAGGCTGCATCACCTATTGAACTGAGGTGACTGCCACCTCCTTCCCAATGGATGCACTAACCAGTCCTTCGCTGCAGCAAGGCTGGGCACTTTCTGCTTGGGATCTTTAGATACAGTTCTAGCCATTTTTACCTTTTCACACTTGTGGGGCTGGTCAGGTTCCCTGGATACTTCCAATGCTGAGACCAGAGGTTCCCACAGCCTCTGGCAGGTTTCAGGTTCCTTTGTGATGTTTGGTCATCCTGCTCAAGGAGGACTCTGACTTGTATGTGGGGGGGGGGGTGAGGGGGGGAAGAAATTCAGTGCCTGGTTGGGTTAAGATGGCAAAGGGCATGCTGAGAGATAGAAGTAGGTCATTTTTCTAAACATTCCCTTAATCTGGGACACACTCCAGAACAGTGAAAGTGGAAGTCTGAGTTCTACCGGCTCACAGCGCTGATGCAGAGGTAAGGCAGGCAGGGGAAGAGATGTTACTTTAAAGTGAAACAGTTCAAAGGCACCTGTCATCCATCAATGCCAACTACCAAATACACATTAAGCAAAGGCATTTCCCTTCTGCCATTTCCTTAGAGCTGGCCATTATTCCCAGCTCTCCAGTTGTTCACCTCAGGTACTGATAGCACTGATTATAACATTGCAGTGTCCCCCACATAAACTATCAGGTGAGCTGGGAGAGAGTAGAACGTTTTGGCAATATGGATCTCATCTCAGTTAGTGAAAAATTATTTCTACCTCCAGCTCCCCTGGGCTCTGATCATTTTCAAAACCCTTGGAGCACAAAGATTCCTGCCCAGACATGTCTGTTCCACTGACACCCAGAGTCAGGGCTAAAGCTCTGTAACACATCTGGAAGTGACAGTACTAGTGGGATTACTCTGGCGCACTATTAACACAAGGTTTTGGGACCTGAGGTTACAGAACCAGCTATTTTGGGGGCACTCAGACCACATTCTCCTAGGGTGTAAACTAGAAGCAATAAATGTGAACGTAACCATCCTCTTGCACCAGGACAAGGCGCCAGTCATCGTCCACAGCAAGGACACGAGGTCTCTTCTGCCGACTTTGGTTGCTCAACACTACCTCCCCCGTCTCACCATCTGGGGAAAATTTAATCACCTTCAACTGATCGACCACAAAAATGTTACTGGACATGTCCACGCATACACTGAACGGCTTTGTCAGCAGTGAGTGTGAGGTTTTCAGCACGTTGAGGATCAGCCCAGACTTCCCAATGATGACAATCTGCTTCTTGATGAAATCTGAGACAATGAATTCCTCCTGGTAATTGACGGCAATGAAAAGGAACTTCCCCCCATGGTAACCTGTGGGTGCCACCCTGCCCATGCAGTGTCCTGAAGGGCTGTAAAGGGAGATGGAGCAGAGTGTGCCCTCACTCACGGCAATATAGGAGTCCTTATAGGAGGTGATAGCATAGGAAGACTCGGATCCCCTTAGCAGCAACTTGTGCAGAAACTTGCCCTCAAGGGTCAGGAAGAAGAGGAAGGAATCTGAAGAGCAAGCGAGGACGTCTCCACAGAGCGAAATGCCACAGAAGACACCGTCTGAATCTGGCAGAGGTATTGATTGCTGAAAGTGCCCACCAGCGCTGTACTGCTTTATCTCATCATTCTCCTGATCCAACAGGAGAATGCCACCAGCGTGAGGCAGAACAGCAATCCCTGTGATATTGGGCTTTACTTGGAAGCAGCACTGGTCTACCTCAAAAGTGCAGACACGCTTAGGCTTTTTACTGCGTCTGCTGCAACAAGAGAGGTTCTTGTTGGGAGTGTCAGGAGCACTCTCTTCAGAGCTTGGACAGGAGTCTTCTTCTAAGTTCACGGGCAAGAATGGGTCATCCTCAGACTCCTCACTGGGGGAAGCAGATGCCTCGCTATCTGGCTCAAAAACAATTCCCATGTCTCCTTCAGGCTGTTCCCTGGGAAACACTAGACTAAAGAGTGCTGCCTTGGACAGCATTTCCGGCTGATCCCAGGCTATGGCCAATTCAGGGATTTGGCCCTCTAGTTTCTGTGGGATATACGTCTGGAGCTCCTGAATCCGATTCCTTATCATGCCCTCCAGGTGTAAGATCTCATAGTCCTTTCCCACATAGAGGACCCTTTGAGAGAACTCCCTGGTGCTGATTGCTTTATCTCTTTGGCTCTGGAGCTCCTCTTTCACCAGGCGACAACTTTCTATTTGCTGAGTTAGAAAAGCAGACAACTCGCCCAGAATGGCTTCCTTCTGGGCCTGGAGATAGTAGATAAAGTCATCCACATATCTAGTGATCCTCTCCTTTATGTTCTCTCCTGATGTTTTCAACTTATCTACTGTCTCCTCCACAGCTTTTTCCTGCTCAGAGATGCATGTTATCGTTCCTGCCAGGCTGTCAATTAGCTGCTCAACAGAAGGCCTTTCCCGCTGCACAGCATTTGCCATAGAGACCACCTTGTGCTGAAAATGGTCTAGCATACGGCAGTCCCTGCAGATGGGAGCGCTGCAGGTGTCACAGAAGAATCGCAGAGCTTCCTGCTGGTGGTCCTGGCAGCACAGCTCCTGAAGCAGCCTCATCTCAGCATCATATTCCCCAGCTAGAAACTCCTCAAGCTTCACCACCTTGTGATGAAGAGTGAGACGGGAGCAGCAATGGCCCTGAGTGCAGGACTGGCACAAGAAATCCTTGCAGTCTAGGCAACGGGCAGTGGCAGTCAAGATCTTCTGGGCATCTGAGCAAACTGTGCAGGCCAAGTCCCTGTTGTGTTTAATCTGGAATAACTCCAGGAGGCTGTTGATGAAGAAGTTGGTTTTCAGACTTGAGGCACTTCCTGGGACATCTGTTTGCAGCCGGCACTCAGGACACTGGAGGGCTCCGTCCCTCACTAGTGGTTCCAGGCAATGCTGGCAGTAACTGTGCAGACATGGAAGGATCTTTGGCACTGTGTAGAGATCATAGCAGATTTTACAGGTCAGGAAATCCTCCTTGATTAATTCTTGTAAGGACATAAAGGTTAGAGCCATTGTTCCATCCAAACAAGGCCTGGAAACAAAACAAAGAAGAGTCAAAATGCACTCATCTTATTTCTACACCCATCATCTGAGTGACAGTCCTGCTGAAGGCTACAATCCCAAGAAAAAGACAGGCTGACACATGGGAGGAACAAGGAGAAAGAGAGAAGCAGATATATGGGTGAGAGGAGAGGGAGACAGGGTCACGGTCTGGCCTTCATCATATATCTGTCTTTGTGCATGCTTCTGTTTAGTTGGATGTGTATCTTTAGCGAGCACCTGTGGAAATTTTTGCTTCCTGACACTATGCAGAAATGTTTGAATCTATTCGCCCTGGGGACATAGGCAAGAAAGAGTTGAGCATCCAGGAATTTTATCCCCAAAATTACTAAAATGTATAGTCTAGACAAACACAAGGAATGGCAGGTGAGAGAACTACGCTAATTTAAGGAAGAATCTATCTGGGATCTGAGTTGGATCAGCTGACATACTGAAGTTCTCTAGGGCTCTGACCCAAATTACTTACTGAAGGAACTCATGTTTTTTATGAATTTTAGAACATACACCAAAGATTAGGCTATAACAAATTCTAACAAACCAATTATGGACAATACAATGCAATTATCATATTAAGGTCAGAAATAAGGTTCGTTAGCAGCAACATTGGCATTAAATCATCAGTTTAATCAAACCATCAAATTAACACAGCAAATAATCACTTTATCCCAAAACAGGAAGTTCAAGGAGTTAGGTAATTAATTTAGTTACAAACCACCGGAACTCTTACTCACAGCACCAACAAAAGTCTTTAGTTGGGTGAATATTTCAGTATAAAAACCAAATTGACTTACGTCTATAGCGCTCCCTCAGAAGCCAATTAATGCTTTCCTCCCAGAACTTCACTGTAAGGTACTGGTTTCTGGCACTTAGTGCTTTTTGCCAGTGGATGTAAAGTAAAAATGGGTCCACCTCTGATGGAGACACTATTTCTTCAAAATCAGTAGTGAATCCTGTCTTGGTGTATCAGAGAGACCTGGGACAACTTAAAAACAGGCACATGAATTAATTTCATTTTGATTCATCACAAAATACTTAAATAACTTATGTCATGACAAAACATATGGTTAGTGTAAAAGGGTAGCAAGCCCATTAAAGGGCTAGAGGCCTGGGGCCAACCAACCCTAGTTACTAGACAGGCACATCTGAGCAGGGATCAGGTGATTCATATATATATATATATATATATATATATATATATATATGTGTCTGTGTCTGTGTCTGTGTGTAGAGAGAGCAAGAGGCTCTTGAAGGAAACCCCTGACCATGCAGTCAGAGCCAGGGGCTGAAGAAAGCTGAGGGCCAGAGAGAGCAACCTCCACACCAGTCAAACAAACAAACAAAAAAAAACAACTCCTCCTCCAGCCAGGTAGGTCCGGGAGTGGTCTGCCAAGGCAGGGAAGAGCTGCAGAGAACAGACTCAAGGGATAAAGAGAAGCCCCACAACTGAGTTTTGTTTTGTCTCTTATGTCAATTAATTAGACCCTGGGAGGAAGGGCATTACTGGGCAAAAAGCCCCTGTGGAGTTTATTTAAGAAGGTCCCTGAAAGGGGAAGTTGAAGCATGGCTGCTGCAGAGCTATCTCAGGCCACAAAGGGGCACTTGAGAGGCGGCCTGCCTGTGACAGTAAAATTAATGCTGCATTAAGCATCACTCAGTAGTAAAAAAAAAAAAAAAAAAAAATTATGCTGAGCTCTGCTAGGGCTATTTCCAGGGCGCCCAGAGGATTCAGGGGACCTGGGGCAAAGCGGGGGAGCTGCGGCCAGCTCACCCAGCGGCAGTCTGGGTCTTCAACGGCATTTCGGCAGTGGGGGGCCCTTCAGTCGCTCCGCGTCTTTGGCAGCACTGAAGGACCCGCCGCCGAAAACCCAGAGCGACTGAAGGGGCCCCCGCTGCCAAAGACCCGGACCACCGTCAGGCCAGGGCTTGCGGGGCCGCTGCAGGGCCCAGGGCAAATTGCCCCACTTGCCCCGCCCTGGGCGGCCTTGACTATTTCTGCCCGTTTATCTGGCTATTTGCATGGGCACTTACCTGATCCATACACACACTGGCAGCAGTTAGGTGCACACACATGCAGACAGGCACATATATTTCTAAATCTGGTCATTCAAGTTAAATTGTAAACTGTGTGTAGCAAGGATTGGGGCCATCGTGTGAGTCTATAGCCATGGTTCTCAACCGGGAGCCCCAGCGCTGAAGCAGGGAGCCGCACTGAGAGCCCCCACCCCATACACAGCCCCTAGCTACCCCCTGCCTGCACCCGGAGCGGTTTTCAAACTTTTTGAACGGAGTGCCCCCTTTGAGTTATAGTTCTTGGTTGTGGCCCCCCACAGCCCAGACAGGCTGGGGGGGTGAGTCGGGGGGGGGGGGGCGCTCGCGCTCCCTGAACCCTGCTGTGCAGCGCTGGCTCGAACCCCCCAGACCTTGCCCCCCCCAAACAGAAGTACAATTATGCCAATGCCCAAGGGTCCCCCCCAGCCCAGAGCCCCCCGACGGCCCTGGCGCTTTCACGGCCTGTCCGGGGCAGGGGGGGGCTCAGCGAGGAAAGGTTGAGACCCCCCCGTGTACAGCGCCTGCCAGGGCGGCACCTCGTCCCGAGGCAGCCTCCAGCAGGGCTGAAACGGGGCAATAACTAGCCCCCGCGGGCCGGGGGGTCTGTCTCGGGGGCAGCGCGCGGAGCCCCCCCGGGCTGCCCAGCACCCGAGCCGCTTCCGGCCGAGGGGGGCCCGCCCCGCTCCTGCCAGCGCGACTCACCCGCCGCCGGCCCAGCGCCACCGGGACACGGCCACTTCCGCTCCCGAGCTGCGCAGGCGTCATCGCCCTTCCGGGGCCGCTCCACGTCCGCCCGCCGCCCCGGCAATGGCGGGAAGAGTTGGGTGGGGGGAGGCGGGGGGGGGGATGGGATGGGAGGGAAGAAGGGAGGACTGGAGGGAGGAAGGGCAGGGGGTGAGGGTTAGGGAGGAAGGGCGGGGGAAGGGGTGGGGAGGACTGGGGGCGGGAGGGAAGAAGGGAGGATAGGGAGGTAGGGCAGGGGTGGGGGGGACTAGGGGCTGAGGGAGGAAGGCCAGGGGGTGAGGGGGACTGGGGGGAGGATGGGATGGGAGGGAAGAAGGGAGGACCGGAGGGAGGAAGGGCAGGGGGTGAGGTAGGGAGGAAGGGCTGGGGAAGGGGTGGGGAGGACTGGGGGCAGGAGGGAAGAAGGGAGGACAGGGAGGTGAGGTAGGGCAGGGGAGGGTGGGACTAGGGGGCTGAGGGAGGAAGGCCAGGGGGTGAGGGGGACTGGGGGGAGGATGGGATGGGAGGGAAGAAGGGAGGACCGGAGGGAGGAAGGACAGGGGGTGAGGGGTAGGGAGGAAGGGCGGGGGAAGGGGTGGGGAGGACTGGGGGCGGGAGGGAAGAAGGGAGGATAGGGAGGTAGGGCAGGGGTGGGGGGGACTAGGGGCTGAGGGAGGAAGGCCAGGGGGTGAGGGGTACGGAGGAATGGCAGATAGGGAGGACTGGGGGTGGGAGGGAAGACGGAAGGGCGGGGGGAGGAGGGAGGAAAGGCGGGGGGAGGACGGGAGGAAGGGCAGGGGGTGAGGGGTAGGGGGGAATGGAAGGTAGGGAGGACTGGGGGCGGGAGGGAGAGAGGATGGGATGGGAGGGAAGAAGGGAGGACTGGAGGGAGGAAGGGCAGGGGGTGAGGGGTAGGGAGGAAGGGCAGGTGGGGAAGGGCAGGTGGGGAGGACTGGGGGCGGGAGGGAAGAAAGGAGGACAGGGAGGTGAGGTAGGGCAGGGGAGGGTGGGACTAGGGGGCTGAGGGAGGAAGGCCAGGGGGTGAGGGGGACTGGGGGGAGGATGGGATGGGAGGGAAGAAGGGAGGACTGGAGGGAGGAAGGAAAGGGGGTGAGGGTTAGGGAGGAAGGGCGGGGGAAGGGGTGGGGAGGACTGGGGGCAGGAGGGAAGAAGGGAGGATAGGGAGGTAGGGCAGGGGTGGGGGGGAAGACGGGAGGGAGGAGGGAGAGAGGATGGGAGGGAAGAAGGGAGGACTGGAGGGAGGAAGGGCAGGGGGTGAGGGGTAGGGAGGAAGGGCGGGGGAAGGGGTGGGGAGGACTGGGGGCAGGAGGGAAGAAGGGAGGATAGGGAGGTAGGGCAGGGGTGGGGGGGACTAGGGGCTGAGGGAGGAAGGCCAGGGGCTGAGGGGGACTGGGGGGAGGATGGGATGGGAGGGAAGAAGGGAGGACCGGAGGGAGGAAGGAAGGACAGGGGGTGAGGGGTAGGGAGGAAGGGCGGGGGAAGGGGTGGGGAGGACTGGGGGCAGGAGGGAAGAAGGGAGGATAGGGAGGTAGGGCAGGGGTGGGGGGGACTAGGGACTGAGGGAGGAAGGCCAGGGGGTGAGGGGGACTGGGGGGAGGATGGGATGGGAGGGAAGAAGGGAGGACCGGAGGGAGGGAGGAGGACAGGGGGTGAGGGGTAGGGAGGAAGGGCAGGTGGGGAGGACTGGGGGTGGGAGGGAAGACGGAAGGGCGGGAGGGAGGAGGGAGAGAGGATGGGATGGGAGGGAAGAAGGGAGGACTGGAGGGAGGAAGGGCAGGGGGTGAGGGGGACTGGGGGGAGGATGGGATGGGAGGGAAGAAGGGAGGACCGGAGGGAAGAAGGAAGGACAGGGGGTGAGGGGTACGGAGGAATGGCAGGTAGGGAGGACTGGGGGCGGGAGGGAGGAGGGAGAGAGGATGGGATGGGAGGGAAGAAGGGAGGACTGGAGGGAGGAGGGGTAGGGAGGAAGGGCAGGGGGGAAGGGCAGGTGGGGAGGACTGGGGGTGGGAGGGAAGAAGGGAGGATAGGGAGGTAGGGTAGGGGTGGGGGGGACTAGGGGCTGAGGGAGGAAGGCCAGGGGCTGAGGGAGGAAGGCCAGGGGGTGAGGGGGACTGGGGGGAGGATGGGATGGGAGGGAAGAAGGGAGGACCGGAGGGAGGAAGGAAGGACAGGGGGTGAGGGGTAGGGAGGAATGGCAGATAGGGAGGACTGGGGGTGGGAGGGAAGACGGAAGGGCGGGGGGGAGGAGGGAGAGGATGGGATGGGAGGGAAGAAAGAAGGGAGGACTAGAGGGAGGAAGGGCAGAGGGAGAGGGAGGAAGGGGTGGGGAGGACTGGGTGGCAGAGACTAGGTGAACAGGGCAGGGACATTTTCAGCTCATGGCATCCATGCCCAGCTGCTAGCAGCTGCACACCAAGGCCTGGGCTGCACTACAAGGTAAGGGTGACAAGCTGCCTTGTGTTGGCCTAGCTCTGAAGTGTCTTCTCTTAAATTTGGCTCCCAAGTGTCTCTCGGCACCGAGGCATGCAGTCAGTCGATGCAGTGTCAGTGTAGACGCTGCTTTGCTTACGTTGATGGTTGCTGGCCCCAAGGAGCCGTCACACACTGACAATCCAATCAATACAAGCGCTCCTGGTGAGGACATGCACCACCAATGCCAGGCACCAAGTGTGCATGCACACAAGAGACTTAATAGCTATGGGGGCTGTATGCCAATTTAAGTTAGGTTGATATAATTTTGTAGTGTAGACATAACCTAATTAGAGCAGCCCTACGGCTGTTTTAACTCATGCCTGTATCTTTCTCTTATTTTTTTTCCTATTTGAACAGTGCCTTAGACGGTAAGTGAGCTCCACTCTTTCCTGATTACAGTGATTAGAGTTGTAGTGTTTCCAACTCTTGTGAGTCACATGATGAGTTAAACAGGATGAAGTTTAACAAAGACAAATGCAAGGTGCTCCACTTAGGAAGGAAAAATCAATTTCACACATACAGAATGGGAAAAGACTGTCTAGGAAGGAGTACAGCAGAAAGGGATCTAGGGGTTATAGTGGACCACAAGCTAAATATGAGTCAACAGTGTGATGCTGTTGCAAAAAAAGCAAACATGATTCTGGGATGCATTAACAGGTGTGTTGTGAGCAAGACACGAGAAGTCATTCTTCCGCTCTACTCTGCTCTGGTTAGGCCTCAGCTGGAATATTGTGTCCAGTTCTGGGCGCCGCATTTTAAAAAAGATGTGGAGAAATTGGAAAGGGTCCAAAGAAGAGCAACAAGAATGATTAAAGGTCTTGAGAACATGACCTATGAAGGAAGGCTGAAAGAACTGGGTTTGTTTAGTTTGGAAAAGAGAAGACTGAGAGGGGACATGATAGCAGTTTTCAGGTATCTAAAAGGGTGTCATAAGGAGGAGGGAGAGAACTTGTTCACCTTAGCCTCTAAACTGAAAAACATGGGGATCGATATGAAAATCCAGAAGTGGATAAGGAATTGGTTACTGGGGAGAATGCAGCGGGTTGTATTAAAGGGTGAACTGTCAGGTTGGAGGGAGGTTACTAGTGGAGTGCCTCAAGGTTCGGTTTTGGGACCCATTTTATTTAATCTATTTATAACTGACCTCGGAACCGATTGCAGGAGTGGGCTGATAAAATTTGCGGATGATACGAAGGTGGGAGGCGTTGTAAATTCGGAGGAGTACAGGGATATCCTGCAGGGAGACTTGAATGAGCTTGTGAATTGGAGTATCAGAAATAAGATGAAATTTAATAGTGAAAAGTGTAAGGTGATGCATTTGGGGATGACTAATAACAATTTTAGTTACAAGATGGGGACGCATTGGTTAGAAGTTACGGAAGAGGAGAAGGACCTAGGGGTTCTTGTAGACCGCAGGATGACTATGAGTCGACAATGTGACGTGGCGGTGAAAAAAGCCAATGCTGTCTTGGGATGCATTAGGCGAGGTATATCTAGTAGGGATAAGGAGGTCCTGCTTCCGTTGTACAAGGCGCTGGTGAGACCTCATTTGGAGTACTGTGTGCAGTTCTGGTCTCCCATGTTTAAAAAAGATGAACTCAAACTGGAACGGGTGCAGAGAAGGGCCACTAGGATGATCAGAGGAATGGAAAAGCTGTCGTACGAAAGGAGACTAGAGGAGCTTGGGTTGTTTAGTCTGACAAAGCGAAGGCTGAGAGGGGATATGATTGCTATCTTTAAATATATTAGAGGGATTAATACAAGGGAGGGAGAAGAATTATTCCAGCTTAGTACTAACGTGGATACCAGAACGAATGGATACAAACTGGCCGTGGGGAAGTTCAGACTTGAAATTAGACGAAGGTTTCTGACCGTCAGAGGGGTGAAATATTGGAACGGCCTACCGAGGGAAACGGTGGGGGCGACGGACCTGTCTGGTTTTAAGATAAAGTTAGATAAGTTTATGGAGGGAATGGTTTAATGGTAAAACATAGTAGTCAAGGAAAGCCAAGCAATGGTGGGTAAATAGTATAATGGCTAACGGGGTCGGGCTGGAGACTCTTGCCTATATGCTCGGGGTCTTACTGATCGCCACATTTGGGGTCGGGAAGGAATTTTCCTCCAGGGCAGATTGGCTGAGCCTCTGGAGGTTTTTTGCCTTCCTCCGCAGCATGGGGCAGGGATCTCTAGCAGGAGGGTCTCTGCCGATTGAAGTCACTAAAAACAGGATTGGGGACTTCAACAGCAGAGTCCAGGGAAGGGGTAGGGACGGTTTTATGGCCTGAAGCATGCAGGGGGTCAGACCAGATGATCATAATGGTCCCTTCTGACCTTAAAGTCTATGAGTCTATGAGTCAGAACCAGAAACAATGGGTTTAAACTGCAGCAAGGGAGGTCTAGGTTGGACATTAGGAAAAAGTTCCTAACTGTCAGGGTGGTTAAACACTGGAACAAATTGCCTAGGGAGGTTGTGGAATCTCCGTCTCTGGAGATATTTAAGAGTAGGTTAGATAAATGTCTATCAGGGATGGTCTAGACAGTATTTGGTCCTGCCATGCGGGCAGGGGACTGGACTCGATGACCTCTCGAGGTCCCTTCCAGTCCTATAATCTATGAATCTATGAATGATCTTTGTCTAGGTTTCTGGCAGAGAGGGGTAGGTGGACTGCATGGGACATGCAGGCCAGGAGAAGATTGGGGTAGGAGGGTTATGGTAGAGGAATAGAGAGTGCAGAACTGAGGTGGGGGTGATTGAGAAACAGGGAAGACTTCTGATAGTGAGGTCATTGGTGATTGGTTCCAGGGGAAACTCTCATGGTGCACCTACCTGAAGGAATATCTCATTCGTCCCCATTATGGTCCACTTCAGACAGTCAAAAGTTATGAGTCAGGTCCCAAAAAAATCATGTCACTTGTTTTAATTATTGAGGTCTTGTAGGGCTATCCTCACTATGAGCTCAATTGTTGGGAAGTGGAATGAAAGCTCATAAAAAGTTACTAGAACCCATAACTATTAATGTTATAAATAAATAGATATATCCTATCTCCTAGAACTGGAAGGGACCTTGAAAGGTCATTGAGTCCAGCTCCCTGCCTTCACTAGCAGGACCAAGTACTAATTTTGCCCCAGATCCCTAAATGGCCCCCTTAAGGATTGAACTCACAATCCTGGGTTTGAGCAGGCCAATGCTCAAACCACTGAGCTATCCCTCCCCCCAGGGAAAGGGCATATATGAAAAGGAGACAGCCTGGTTTGGTATAAACAGAAAAGGATGACTGATATGACACAAGGATTATGGTGAGGTCAAGACTGTAAACAAGAGGGGATAGGAACCAGAAAATAATAGGCCTAATTTCTGACACACCCAATTTTGGTCCAGTGGTGGGTAGAACAATAAGGACCTATTTGACCCATTGCATCCCTCGCAGACTTCTAAAAAGAGACTTTGGGGAGAAAAAATATGGACTCCTGGGGGATTCCTTGGGGAATGGTCAACAAACTTCTGCTTTGTTCCAGACACTGCCCTTTGATGATGAACTTTAAGGATCATTGGAGATGCCCAGACCTCAGCACACCAGTGAGGACATTTGGCCATCACAACTGAGCCAGCAAGGACCCTAGGTTGATACATGTGAAATCCTGCTTTGTCTTCCCTTTCCTCTTATGTTCTTTCCAGTTCCTCACTATCTTCCTCCTATTCCTTTCTTCTCTCTGCATGCTTTCGACCTGACCCTGAGACCAGCTGCAACATACAATACCAGCACAAAAAGATAAGGCCATCTAGCTTGAGACGGACTGGTAAAGAGAAACAAGCCAGGGTCCAGAGCAACTGCTGTCCTGGCTGACCTGCCAGCCCAGAGCATCCATCTGTGATTGACTGGCCATCTTGACTTTGGGAACGTCAACAAAAAGCTGTATTTCCTCACCCTTGCATCTATCTTTCTGCTCAAAAGCAGGAGTAACCACAAAACTCACAGCTGAGGTTTGTCTGCACTACAGAGCATTGGCCAATATAGCTGTGCCAGCAGAGGACTGTCATATAGATACCCTGTAAGCCAGCAGAAGGCGTTCATCTGCGAGCATAGCTACACAACCTCCCTGAACAACATTAGCTATGCTGACAGAAGCACTCTCCTGGTGGCGTAGTTACAGCTATTCAGGGTTTTTTGCCAGCATGGCTGTGGTGTTGGGTTTTTTTCACACTTACAGCTGACATAGCTACACTGGCAAAACTTTGCAGTGTAGACCAGGCCTGAATTTTAAAAAATCCAACAACAGAACTTACCTTTCTCTCACACACACACACACACACACACACACACACACACACACACACACACACACACACACACACACACACACACACACACACACACACACACACACACACACACACACACACACACACACACACACAGAGGTCATATCTACATTACAAACTTCTGCTGGCATAGCTATGTCTGTCAGGATGTGAAGAGGCCCCGATTGACAGCTATATTGTCAGAGCAGCTTATATTTGCAAAAATGTAGTTTTGCCAGTATAACTGCATCTACACTTGAGATATTTGCCAGTCAGGTATGTTGGTCACAATCAAACCCCTGGCCATCATAGAATCACAAACGTGGGTCTGGAAGGGACCTCAAGAGGTCACCTGGTCTCTTTCCCCACATTGAGGCAGGATTAGGTATGCTTAGACTATTGTAGGAAAAGTTCATAGTTTGACCTTGTGATGCTGTATGGAATCTGGGGGGCACTTGAGGATATTATGAATATTAATATTGTAAAATTGTAATGTTATGTCAGATATGCCATGTAAGGTATCTGCAAAAATGTTATGATTTGCCAGATATGATAAACTCATTTATGGGTTTGTATCACCTTTGTATTATGAGTTATAGATATGTATATCTGTATTTCAAACTTGTGCTATGTTCTGGGTGTCACTTCCAGACAGTTTGGCATCAGCACTGCCTAGCCTGCTTGATGGCTCATTGAGAACCATCAACTATATAATTGACCCATTGAGAGAAGACAGATACATCTTATGACTCAGCAAAGCATGCAGGGGCAGGCCTATGGACAGGACTCTACGGCTTTCAGGCCGTGTGCTGGGCAGCTGGTGTTTGAAACAAAGGAAGCACAGGCTGCATGGCAAAAGACTATAAAAGGCAGCTGCATCTTCTCCATTTTGTCTTCAATCCTGCTTCTTACTTCTGGAGTAACCTTTCTACAAATGAAGCTCTGAACAAAGGACTGAATGACCCATCAAAGCTGTGGATGGGAGTGGACCACATCCACCCTGACTGAATTGGCTTTGTCAACACTGGTTCTCCACTTGTAAGGTAACTCCCTTTTCTTCATTTGCAAGTATATTTATACCTGTTTCTATAATTTTCACTCCATGCATCTGAAGAAGTGGGATTTTTTACCCATGAAAGCTTATGCCCAAATAAATCTGTTAGTCTTTAAGGTGCCGCCAGACTCCTCGTTGTTTTTGTGGATACAGACTAATGCAGCTACCCCTTTGAAGCTGTGGATGTGATCCAGAGGGATTTTCAAGCTGGCAAACTCACCAATACTGCTAGGAACCTGATATATGGACTTTGAAGTCTTTGTATGTATGTAACTGCTTTACAATTTAACATCTCTCTTCTTGTTCTTCCTTTTTTCTTTATAATAAACCTTTAGTGTTAGATACTAAAGGATTGGCTGGCAGCGTGGTATTTTGGGTAAGATCCAAATCTATATTGACCTGGTAATGTGGCTGGCCCTTTGAGGTCCAAAGAACATTTTGCATATGTGAGCAGAGTTTAAAATAACTTCTCACTGTACTGGACCTAGGTGCTGATTGGGGGCCAGAGATTGGAATGCAATAAAAGGGGCTGTGTGATTTCTTTTTTTGCTTCTTGATAACCAGTGTGGGGGATCAGAAGCACAGTTTGTAACCGGTTGGGAGGTTTAACTTCAGTGTTACTCCCAAGACTGCTCTCCCTTTTGCAGCCTGCCCTGACCTTGGCACCACCAGTGTGGGCTGCCCCAGGCACCACAGGTCACAGACCTGACCTAGGGAGAACTGTTTGACAAATAAGGGACTCTAACCAATATCCTCTCTCTGAAAATGGGACTTTGATGCATTTTGATTAGGATTGTTTTGCAGTTTAAGTTTCAAAATGCTCTATTTTGTTTGGGAATTTTTTTCTGTATATTTTAATCAATAATTCTCCAAATTTTGCCATTAATTTTCTAGTGTGTTTGCCATGGAACAAGGCCTGGTCTACACTTAAAATTTATAGCAGCAAAGCTATGTCAATTAAGGGTGTGGAAGTTTTTTTGTTTTTCATTTTCCAACCAACATACCTATGCTGGTATAAGCCCAAGTGTTAGCATACACTTATACCCTCATAAAAGTGCTTTTTGCCAGGGCAGCTTATTCTATTCATGGAACCTGTATAAGCTATATTGACAGAAGCACTTCTATGCCAGTAAAGACTTCATCTACACAAGTGGCAGTTGCTAGTATAGCTATACCAGTGCGAAAAAAACTTTTCTAGCATAGACAAGTCCTAAGCAAGCCAAGTTCTCTGTACTCAAAACACCAAATCATGTTGTACGGTGACGGGTTATGTTAATATCTTTGACTCTGATCCCATTTATTCCATCAAAATATTCACGTGATTCTAGGAGCTGGGACGTTAAGGAAAACACCAAATATCATGAGTCATGATAAAATCAGGATAGTTGGCACCAATGCTTTCCCAGCAGTTAAATTATGTTGGAACAAGCCAGGCTGGGAAAGCAATTTTAAGAGTAGAAACACAGGCTAACTTTGAATCCCAGCCCTATAATCCTCTTTCTGATGGAATCATGCTAAGGTGAAATGGCAGGTCAGAGATGAGGTCAGGATCACAGGTCTGTGGAAAGAGGGGATTCCAGCTGGGGATAGTTAGAAATCCCTAATGGTGTCCCTAAACCCCTAAAATTTGGCTAGTTTCTTGGTGCCATCCATCCTGGAATCAGCTGATTTTTTCCCCAAAGGATTTAAGATTTCAGAACCCTTCGTTTTAAGGAATGGAGTATTAACCCCAGTGTTTTGGCCCCGTTCTAATTCTGGGACTTGCATCCTGTTCGATTATTTAATATTTGCATATAGCACTCCACAGAGGAAACAAAGACATAAGGAGTTTACCAGGTGTGATACATGTGGAACAGCATAACACTTGCAGGGAAGGAGGGGGCTTGCACAAAATAAAGAGAGAAAGCTGCTTGTCTTCACCCTGCACACAAAGTTAAAAAAGTGTGTATTTTATTAGGTTGACACATGCTTGTGCAGTTTCTACTAGACCCAGGATTCTCCTTTGCCTCCTGTTCTCTTAAAGAGATGGCTGCATTTCACCCTTGGATGGAGCATCCCCACAGATGCAGCCTGTAAAGCTGGGACCCTTCAGGATAATGATAGGCACAAGGATAACATCACTGTGCGTTAGAGATTTCATTACTCTTGTTTCAGGACTCAGCTGCCAGCTCACACAGCAAGTGCTGGGCCTTGTAACCAAGAGGGCAGCCAATCAAAAGGAATAAACCCAAACAAAGTCCAGCTCTGAAGTGGAAGGAGCCATGAGAGTGCGACAGGCTGTGCAGCCACATATATTCACGTTAAACAACAGAGCCCGTTTGGCACCACAACCAGACAGCTTCCCAGATGCTCCTCTTATAACTGTCCCTGGCTTTTCCCCTCCTATGGCTTCTGAGCTCTCATATGAGCTAGGATCGGAAAGCAGGCTTGATACACAGGTTAGTGGCTTTGTCGTGTTGATGGGCAGTACCTCCCTCTCCAGGGCAGAGTTGCTGGAGGCTGCAAAGTCAGGGTTTCATGGGGGATGTTCTAGTCTTTGTCTTCTCTGTGCAACGTCACCAGGCTCTCAGATTCAGGAGTGTCTGTGCTGGTATGTGTCCATCTCAATGCTTGTCTTCTGGAACTCTGGCTCAGGCTGGGGTGCGTGAGGCTGGTGCTGAGGGTGGGGGGTCTCTCCCTGGCCTTATACTAGGAGCAAAGGCTGTACCAGGCTGGCTTTCACTTTGCTTTATGGTATTTCAAATACTGAAGCAAAAATATACAGATGAGTAAAGAGCAGTTTGTTTTCAGTGCCAAGGCAGACCTCCCTGCACTGTTCCCTAGTGTAACACCACTGAAGTTGGTGCTGTTACACCAGGGATAAAATTGGACCCTAATAGCTTCCCAGTAAGCTCCGCTCCCATTATCCCCTCTCCCATGCTGACCCCTTCCCCATCACAACCTTCTTTCATGTCACTTCTCAGCTCCTTCTTTTTTCATGTTGGTCCCACCCCCTAAGTTAAACAATGGAAGCTAAAACAAGAATAGTGACAACTTGCTGGAGAAGGAAGGCTGGGAGTGGAGGTGGAGGTCCTGGGCTGCTGAGAGCTGAAATGACAGGCCAGGAGTTGAAAGCCCTGGCCCCAGAAGGTGAAGAGGGACTGCTGGGAGGGGAGCCTGGGTGAAGTCCCAGCCTCAGAGGGAGAAATGTGTCTCCAATTAGTCTTCCTCCTGCAGCCGTTCACTTGGCTGGATGTAGTTATCTTCAATGAAGCCATCATCATCCTCCAGTTGCAGCCCAGCAGCACTAGGCATGGATTGGTTCTCCCCCCAGGCAGCCCCCCTCTCAGCATGGCTGCTTCCCATCGAGCTGGTGTCAGGCAGTGGCCGGTGGCGGTAGCTGGCGAAGTTCTTATGGAATAGTTTGCACTTTGCAGCCAGTGCAATCAGGATGGAGATGCCAACAGCTGATACAAGGAAGCCCACCAAGTATGGCCAGCTGTTCCCTCCCTTCCCTGCAGATGACATGGTGGTTGCTGCAGTGGTGGTTGCTGCAGAGGAAAGAGAGACGGAGTAGGTCAGGGAATCCCCATGTCTCACCCCTATCTTCCTGATGGGTGAGGGATTGCCAGGGCCTACTACCACAGACACAGGGTGAATACTTGGGCTGATGCTCCATGAGCCACAATGGTGCTGCTTAATGATGCCTATCAGAATGGTAGCATTTTACACCCACTTCACATTCTCTTTGCATGAGTGCAAATGATTGCATGGTGAATTGGGCCCAGTGTGTTCAGAGCTGTGATTCTGAAGTTGCCTGCGCAGTTTCAATTTTCAGCCTAACAGAAAACACCATTAAAGCATGTACAGCTTTGTATGAAAGGAAATTGACTGTTTGATTATTAAAGGGGAACAAGGGAGTTTGTATATTAGTGAATTTGGAAGAGTTACTAATAGTTAAAACCCTCAATCACTTTTTCTGCGATAATTTGGGTTGGTGACACACAATCTCATGACTGGGAGACAATTTACCAAGGCTTTGTCTAGGTTAAGATTTAAAGGTATGTTAGATCATGTTATCTGGCTCCATCTAATTAAAACCTTATAAAACTTTAGTCAAGACAAAGCAAATTGTTCTTTAGCAGGTGCAAGCTGCGCAAGTTAAGGTCTCAGCAGAGCAAGTGTTACAGTACAATTTGCTTTGTCTTTAGCTTTGAAGGTTTTAATTAGATGGATCCAGCTAATCTAACACATCTTTAAATCCTAATTTTGGCTATGTCTTGTTGTGGAAAATTGACCACATGGTTGATTTTTGGATCAGACAGCCTGAGGCTCCTTTATTGATCAATCAAACATGCATGCATGGGGGAGTCAGCCAAGGCAGCCGAAAGCCCCCGACAGATAAAATTCGAGAGCTTATATAGGATAAAACCTATATAAAAATGATATGCTTCCTTAAAGTTTTACATCCATATAAGGAATAAAGCAACGCAAGCCTTTTCTGTTTTTCCTTACTTTTGCCCTTTGTGGTTTCTTGCTCTGTCACCTGGCAGCTATTAATCATAAGCTGTTACAAAAGGTTAATTCTACTTTTATAATTTCTACAGTTAGTTCTGCTTTTATGATTTCTCTTTACCTTTCTTTTTCTATCTCTTCCCCCCCACCCCCAGGCCATACTCTACAAACTGCTTAACTAAGTTTAGGCCCTGACCATGTTTCCCCCCCCCCCCCCCCCCAGTCTTCATTGTTAAAAATAATAAATAAGTGAGGTCAGTCACAGGCGAGGGTATAGCTTAGCTGCCTTGCGGTAAATACTACAGTGCCTTGTCTCCACTAGGATTTTAAGGTTGGATGATTAATGTACCTTAGTTAACTTTTTTTTTTTTTGGGCAGTGAAGATAAAGCCTAACAAAATTGGGAATGAGGGACAGGGGATGGATCACTTGATTACTTGTTCTGTTCATTCCCTCTGGGGCACCTGGCACTGGCCAGTGTCAGAAGACAGGTTTCAGAGTAGGAGCCGTGTTAGTCTGTATCCGCAAAAAGAACAGGAGTATTTGTGGCACCTTAGAGACTAACAAATTTATTTGAGCATAAGCTTTCGTGGGCTACAGCCTACTTCATCGGATGCATGTAGTGGAAAATATAGTAGGAAGATATATACACACCCACACACCATGAAACAATGGGTGTTACTATACATACTATAAGGAGAGTGATCAGTTAAGGTGAGCTTTTATCAGCAGGAGAGAAAAAGAACTGTTTGTAGTGGTAATGAAAATGGCCCATTTCCAGCAATTGACAAGGAGATATGAGGAACTGGGGGGGGGGGAGGGGGAGAAATAAGCATGGGGAAATAGTTTTACTTTGTGTAATGGCCCATCCACTCCCAGTCTTTGTTCAAGCCTAATTTAATGGTGTCCAATTTGCAAATTAATTCCAATTCAGCAGTCTCTCGTTGGAGTCTGTTTTTGAAGTTTTGTTGTTGTTTTATTGCGACTTTTAGGTCTGTAATCGAGTGGCCAGGGAGATTGAAGTGTTCTCCAACTGGTTTTTGAATGTTATAATTCTTGATGTCTGATTTGTGTCCATTTATTCTTTTATGTGCCAGCAATGCCCCTCTGCCATGTACATTGGCCAAACCGGACAGTCTCTACGTAAAAGAATAAATGGACACAAATCAGACGTCAAGAATTATAACATTCAAAAACCAGTTGGAGAACACTTCAATCTCCCTGGCCACTCGATTACAGACCTAAAAGTCGCAATAATACAACAAAAAAACTTCAAAAACAGACTCCAACGAGAGACTGCTGAATTGGAATTAATTTGCAAATTGGACACCATTAAATTAGGCTTGAACAAAGACTGGGAGTGGATGGGCCATTACACAAAGTAAATCTATTTCCCCATGCTTATTTCCCCCCCACACACACACACCCACTCACAGTTCCTCATATTTCCTTGTCAATTGCTGGAAATGGGCCATTTTCATTACCACTACAAACAGTTCTTTTTCTCTCCTGCTGATAAAAGCTCACCTTAACTGATCACTCTCCTTATAGTAGGTATAGGAACACCCATTGTTTCATGTTCTGTGTGTGTGTGTGTATATATCTTCCTACTATATTTTCCACTACATGCATCCGAAGAAGTGGGCTGTAGCCCACGAAAGCTTATGCTCAAATAAATTTGTTAGTCTGTAAGGAGCCACAAGTACTCCTGTTCTTTTTGTCGGAAGACAGGATAATGGGATAGATGGACATTTGGTCTGACCCAGTAGGGCCATTCTTATGTTATGTTCTTATAACTTGAATGTAAAATGCCAGGATTTGTGTAAATGGAATAATGCTGAGAAAGACAAAAGGGTGGCTCTCCACTCTGTGGAGTGGAATATAGGAATTTGCAAATGTTTTGTCTAGGAAACAGTGTGATGAGGAAGGAGTAATGTTATGTTTCATTTCATTAAATACTGAGAAGCTGTTAAATGGCAGCTGTTCATTGGAATAAATGGTGTAAACTGCCACAGTTTTGCTAATGTAAATGGTGTCTCTCAAGTACTAACACTGGGTAGGTTCGGTTCGGACCTTTCCTGAAGAATTTTCTTTAAAACCCTAGAAGAGGATGATCTGCAGCTCAGCATAAGGTCTTGGGGGAGGGATAGTTATCCTGCTCAGATGGCAAGAGATCATTCAGATTTCATAAGTCTCCCACTAACTAACCTCTGGGCTCCTGTATTGTATTGGTGCCTGTCATGTAGTATCTGAGTCTCTAATAACTTTGAGATTAGTAACTTTTTTTGTTCTGTAAAATTATCTGGTGCTTTATCTGACAACGAAGCGTTCCTCAAATGTGGCCACAGGAAAAGCCCCCAGTGGCCGCAACAGCCTCCTGTGCGGTGATGGGGGGGGGGGGGGGGGAGGCACAAAACATCAGGCCCTCTCCCTCCCTCCCTGTTGCTTCTGGATGCCCCGCCCTGCACTGCCTCTGGAGACAGGTGGGGCACAACACTGCAGGAGCAAGGTGAGTTCTTGACCCACCATGGGTGGGGAGGGACAGTGGGGCTTGGGTGGTTGGGCAGCAGGCTCCACCAGCAGGACTTTGGGAGCCTGGCTGCAGGGCTTCGGGAGCAGCCCCCCGGCTCCAGCCATGCAGTCTGGCCTCCGGCCACATGGGAGTGGGCACCAACCTCTGGCTGTGCGGCGGCAGGGCTTCCTCCTCCCCACCCCCCCATCACCCTGGGCCCCGGCTGCCTCCCCCTCCAATCCGCCCCATCCAGGCTTTAATTTGTCCTGGTGCTTGCTGAAAAAAGTGATATGAACAAACATACAAATCTCACTTTTCACAGCGTTATTTTTAAATTATTGAGTCTGCAATAAAAAACCCTACATACATAAATTACAATGATTTGGACGTGTATATTTAATTTGTTTTTCCTAAAGTTAATTAAGTATTTAAGAAAAAGGTGTCAGTGTGGCCACCAGCAAGAGTTGTTGGCTGCACTCTGAGGCCACCAAAAATGTTGTTGTGAAAACCCCTGCTCTAAGGGTATGTCTACACTGCAATTAGACACTCATGGCTGGCCTGTGCCAGCTAACGTGGGCTCAGGCCAAGGAGCTGTTTAATTGTAAAGCAAATGTTCTGGCTCAGGCTGCAGCCTAAGTTCTGGGGCCATTCCCCATTGCAGGGTCCTAGAGCCCAGCCTCCAGCCCAAGCCCAACACGTACACCAGAACTGAACAGCTCCTTAGCCAGAGCCAGTTGGCACAGGCCAGCTGTGGGTTTTTAATTACAGTGCAGACATCCCCTATGTGACTGTTACCGCCCTTGTCCCCAGTCAGGACACCACACGCTCACTCTGACAAGGTCCAGAGCAGAACTCCAGCAGTCTCTCCAGCTATTGATGCTGCCAAATGCATGTAGCTGCCAGGAATGTTAGTTACATTCCAGAGCAAGCCAAACCTAGCAGAACAGAGTGAACCAAAATCTTACAATGGGTTAGTTAGGAGGCAGAGCAGGAATTCAGACCTCACATATACTTTGGGAATATGCCACTGATAGGAAAACTGATTAAATAGGGAGTTAGAGCATTCACATGGGACCAGAGTTCCTGTAGCTGCACAACTTACTGTCATTTCTCTGCACTGTGGCCAGCAGTTTTCTTCTGAGTGAAGGCGGAGCCTGAGGAAACCACTGTTTTCTCCTGCAGCCCAGATCCTGAAAGTTCAGGATCTTGACCTCCTGGCCCTGGAGTTTTGGTGGGGAGGCACAAAGTACTTGCACACCTAGGAGACAAAAACTGACTCAGTTGCAGGGGGAGGGGCTCCACCTTCCCACCCATCCTTCCATCCCCATTTTGGAGGGAGGTCTTCACCCTTGCTCTTTATTATATAAAGAGCACAAGAGAGTGCACCTGCTAATGCCCACCCACTTAGCCTGTTCTCAGCTTCTAGTGAAACCTAATGGAAGAAACAAGAGAAGAAATCACTAAATATGGAGCCATCAGCAACAAGCAAAATTAGGGGGAGGAGTTGCTGTGAATGTGAACTGCCTGTTACCTGTAAAGCATCAAATACATTTAGGCTTGTTCTCCACTACAGATAGGAACCTCAGAGGAGAGGCAGGGCAGGGCAGGACCTTGGAGGAGGGGCGGGGCAAGGGTGTTCAGGTTTGTGTGAGTAGAAAGTTGGCCATTTATTCAGATGCCTAAATGTGAATTAGGAGGTGAACTTTAGGTTCCCATTTTCCAAAATCTTAGCCAAACTGAAAAAAAAGCCTTTTCTCCTTTGCATCATTTCTAGGCATCTTGGGCATTACTTGTGACCACAATAAATAAAAACTTTCAAAGTGATTTTTTAGTTGATGTCCCTTAAAAAAGATTAGAGAAACTCTAGAAAATAGTCTGCTGGAAATAAGCCTGCATTAATCAGAAGAGATGGAATAAAAGGGACCAAATAGGGTTTCTACATCTATTACTGCTGTAATCCTTCCCTGAACCCTTCCAGGGCATTTACGCTTAAGTCCCTCCTCTTTACCCATGGTCGCCCTGCCCTCAGTCCTTCCCTCACCTCGTCTTTGTTGTAGCCATTGCTGGAAAGGATACATGGAACAATTACAGACCCAGGGGTTCCCCTGAAGCAGGATCTGATGGGTTCTTTCCATTAGTTGCAGGACTAGTGCATCCACAGAGAGTAGATCATTGTTCCGCAGATCCAGATGGACAAGGGCTCCAAAGGCTAGGAACGCAGGCAGCTGCAGAATCTGAAGCTTATTGTTTTTCAGGAGCAGTGTGTGCAGGTTTCTCAAGCCCTGGAAAGCTTCTGGGTGAAGGTGGGAGATGTTACAGCTGCTCAGGTCCAGCAGATGAAGTGCCCAGAGGTTAGAGAAGACTGCTGGATAGAGCATGGGAATGATGTTGTTGGAGAGGTTTAGGGCACGCAGAGAAGGGAAGTGTATCAAGAAAGTCTCACTTCTGGGCATTGCCAAGGAGTTGAAGGAAAGGTCCAAGCTGGTGATGTTTCCAGGAAGGGAATCTGGAGTGTGCAGAAGGCTCTTTCCACTGCAGTCAGCCCATCCCTGAGAAAATATTGTCATCTATATGAGAGGGTTCTGCATCCCTGGTAGGATTCTCCAGTGACTCTCAAAAATTTCAAACATTCATTACTTTAATTGTTTGTTGCAGAGTTTTACAGAAAAACCGAGAAAATGTTAGGAACATAGGAGCTACTAGAGCAGATCACACCAATGGTCCTTTTAGTCCAATATTCAGTCTCTGACACAGGCCAGTACAATTAGATAAAGACCAGCGTAGAGTGGCTCACTGTGGGTCTATAATCACAACACAATTTACAGAGAGATTAACATGAGAAGAAAGGGGTGGTGGAAGAAGCAGCCCAGATACTGTAGATGGGGTAGAATGGGCAAAGTTGCTGGACATCCACTCCGGTTGTATTTATCATTCAGGATCATTTCCAAACCTGTGACCATCTAGCACTGGAATGTGTGTCCCCTCATTCCTCCCCTTGGATTCCCAGACTCTGCCTCTGTCCAGCGTGTTCTTAATTCATTAAAGAGTCTCCAGCTTCCTGAGAAGTGGACTGCACTGCTTGATTGCTTGGACCATGTTTCTTACATGGGCTATTGCACTTCCAGTTCCCAGGTGAGAGCCCACCAGCAGACATCTGCCTGTGCAGAGTGAGTAAGCAAGCCAGAGTGACTGACTTGTAGGAGGGCATCTATCTAACTATTTATGGAAGGGTTTTAAACCAACCTGGCTTAGAGGGGAATGAAAACAGCTATATAAATATAAACCTATCTCATAGAACTGGAAGGGACCCCGAAAGGTCATCAAGTCCAGCCCCCTGCCTTCACTAGCAGGACCAAGTACCGGTTTTGCCCCAGTTCCCTAAGTGGCCCCCTCAAGGATTGAACTCACAACCCTGGCTTTAGCAGGCCAATGCTCAAACCACTGAGCTATCCCTCCCCGCAATATATAATGCAAGGAAGAAAGGGGAAGGTGATAGTAATTAATATAAAACAGAAGCTAGGAATGGTAGAAAGGAGGGGGCAGTGTTGGGGCAGGGACTTTGGGGAAGGGGTTGCAATGGGGGCGGGACAGGGGTGGAACACTGACCAGCACTGGGAAAAGTTGGCACCTATGGACAGGACAGATCACTTGGTAAACTGGGTGTAAGCAAACAATATGTATTTTAATATGGCTAAATGTAAATGCTTCAATCTACGAACACAGAATATAGGCCATACTTACAAAATGGGTAGAGCCCTGTGTGATACAAAATTTTTATTCGCATCCAATCTGCAAACATGTCCTGTGGATATCCGCAGATTTGCAGGGCTCTAAAGATTGGGGACTGTATCCTGGGAAACTGATGTGGAAAAGATTTGGGTTGTAGTAAGTGAAGGCCCTAATGAAGGCCCAGTATGAGGCCTGAACCAAACTAAAGTAATGGTCAAGACTTTGCTAACATAAAGCAAAGTTAAGCTGTGAGCAAGAGGCAGGCCCTGCTCACAGAAGCTGGCAAGAAAAGGGCTGATGTTGCATAAATATATATTCACCTCGCATAGTTAAAGTATAAACATGGTACCAAGATACACTATACCGGAACATTCCACAAATAACATGGAACAGGCCGACCCATCCCAATGACGGGCAAAAGAATAAAATGATGGATAGAGTTGTTTTGATCGAACCAACAGGTACAAGGTGCGAGGCGGCACCTTACTGCATAGAGGGGTTGTACCTTGCTACGTAGAGGGGTTGCACCTCAATACGTCAGGAGTGATGTGTAACTTGTTTGTACCTGTGTATAAAAATGGATCCCTGGGGTGGTGTCTTTGTCCGGCCACGGGGGCAGTGGAAAGTCCCGCCACTGAGCCGGGTCCTTGCCAAGAGGCACTTTTCTCGTAGTATGCCCTGAATTAGGCTCAGAAACCTACAGGGAACTGCAATTGTGTCCGAGATCGCAATAAACCTGGCCGAGGTGCCTTTGTACCTTACTAGACTCTGTGGTCATTGGGGGTTCTCGTCGGGTCTGCTGTGTCAGCTATCTGCAGACCTGGGGCAGCACACAAAGGGAACACACGCACGCAGCCGAGTGATATCAACAGGAGAAAGCAGAAGCACCACACCGGTAGCATCTGACAACATGGGTATCATGGATAATCAGCTGAACATGAACCCCAGGATGACACTGTGGCCAAAAGGGTTAATGTGAGACTTGGAAGCATAAATCTTGAGTAGGAGTAGAGGTTATTTTACTTCTGTATTTGGCATTAGTGTGACCGCTGCTGGAATACTGTGTCTAGTTTTGGTGTCCACAAGTCAAAAAGGATGTTGATAAATTTGAAAGGGGTTCAAGCCACAAGAATGATTAAAGCAGTGGTCCCCAACCTTTCTCGTCTGGCGGGCGCCAAACGACGAGCCACGGAGGACTGTGGCAGTGGACGAGCAGCCGCCAAAATGCTGCCAACAAGCAGCAATGTCAATAGGTGTCGCCGCCGGGAAGCAGCGTCATCCAGATGCGTCGCCGCCGAAAATCGGTGGCATTTGGATGACGCTGCTTTTCGGCAGCATTTCAGCGGATGCTCGTCCGCCCGCCAGTAGACGGGCGCACTTAGACACCCTGGTGGGTGCCATGGCGGCCGCGGGCACTGCGTTGGGGACCCCTGGATTAAAGGATTAGAAAACGTGTTTTATTGTGACAGACTCCAGGAGCTCCAACTATTAACCTTCTCTCTGTTAAATTAAAGGGATGACTTGAGTACCTACATGGGCAACAAATACTTGATAATGGGCTCTTTAAGCTAGCAGAGAAAACCATAACAGGATCCAATGGCTGGAAGTTGAAGCTAGACAAATTCAGACTGGAAATAAGGCAATGTTTAACGGTGAGAGTAATCAGACATTGGAACAGTTTACTCGGGGTCATGGTGGATTCTCCATCATTGCGACTTTTAAATCAAGATTGGATGATTTTCTAAAAGCTGCCCTAGGAATTATTGTGGGACAGTTCTGTGGCCTGTGCTATACAGGAGGCCAGACTAGATGATCACAATCATAGGCACTGACTCCGTGGGTGCTCTGGGGCTAGAGCACCCACAGGGAAAAATTGGTGGGCGCTCTTTACCCACCAGCAGCTCCCCGCTCCCCCAGCTCACCTCTGCCTCCTCCCCTGAGCGCACCGCCATGTCCTGCTTCTGCCCCCTCCCTCCCAGCGCTTGCGCTGCAAAACAGCTGTTTTGTGCGGCAAGCGCTGGGAGGGAGGGGGGAGGAGGAGGAACGTGGTGTGCTCGGGGAAAAGGTGGGGCTGGGGTGGGGATTTGGGGAGTGGTGCAATAGGGGCAGGGAGGGGGCGTAGTCAGGGCGGGGGGAGTGCAAGCACCTACCGGCGTCAACAAAAGTTGATGCCTGTGATCACAATGGTCCCTTCTGGCCTTGGAATCTATGAATGGCCATTTCTTTCTAAGAAATGCTCAAATCTCACTGTAAAGCAGGGGTCTCAAACTCCCGGCCTGCGGGCCATCTGCGGCCCAAGAACCTCCCCAGTGTGGCCCACGGGGCTCCTTCCCACACACACTCAGCCCCCAAACTCCCTCCCAGACCCTGCACCCCTCCCCCTGCAACTTCACCCACTGCCCCATCCCAGAGCCTGCACCAAGCACCCAAACTCCATCCCCGAGCCCAACCTCTAACCCCTTCTGCACCCAAACTCCCTCCCAGAGCCTGCACTCTGCACCCTAATCCTCTACCCCAGATCTCCTCCCCCACCCAAACTCCCTCTGAGCCTTAGGCAGGTGGGGGGTGGCGTTTGGGGGGGCAGGTTCTGGGCAGCATGAGTAACATTATTGGCCCACTGGGAGGATTTGAGGACTGGCACTGGCCCTAAGGTAAATTGAGTTTGAGACCCCTGCTGTAAAGACTCCAAATGATGGAGAATCCACTACATCTCTTGGTAGCCCTTCCTGCCTACACATAGGACTTTACACATTTCTGTATGGAGCTGTCTCTTGCGGCTTGCAGAACCTACTCTAATCTCTCCTGGTCCCTTCGCAGTTTGGTTCAGCTTTCTATAGTATTTTGTTGTTGTCTTGCATTCAATTGATTGGGCTGGACAGGACCTCCTGGGTCACTGAGCTCCTTTCCTGGGTGATTTTAGACTACCCTGAGCCCTGTGAAGAGTCCTCCATACCCACCTTACTGTCAATGCTGCAAGGATGTCCTGCTGCCGCAGGCCAGACACAGAGGAGGCTGCAGACACAAAGGTACCAGGCACATTCCATTTGGCTTCAGGAAACTGCACAACAGAAAATCAAGTCACAGGGAGGTTGTGGGGGACAGAAGTCTCCAGACCCTGCCCCCACTGAAATGAAGGTGTGACATAGACCAGTGCTGGGAAGAGACCAGACTATTTCCTCCCCCAATCCTGTCCCAATCAGAGTCCATTGACTCCAGGCACTTCTGGTACAGCTGCCCCCCCTCTCCCCCCCCCCTTTTTTTTAAAATAAAATGCAAATAAAACATAACGTTGACAACTATAAACTACTACAGCCACTTAATAAAGCTCATGAGAGAGAGCTTGCTCCAGCAGGCTGAGCACAAGGCAGTGACACCTGAGTTCTAACCCTGGCTCTGGGGCGGACTTGTGGTGCAGTCTTGAGCAGCTCAATCTCTCTGCCTCAGTCTCTCCATCTGTAAAATGGAGATAAAACCCCCTCATAAGAATGGCCATACTGGGTCAGACTAAAGGTCCATCCAGCCCAGTATCCTGTCTACCAACGGTGACCAATGCCAGGTGTCCCAGAGGGAGTGAACCTAACAGGTAATGATCAAGTGATCTCTCTCCTGCCATCCATCACAGCTCTCTGCCTCTCATAGCTGTTGTGAGGATTAGCCAATGTCTGTACAATGCTTTGTAAACCTAAAGCACTGCATGAAAAAAATGGAAGCAGTGGAGATCATTGTATTGGACATCATCTGTCAGTGCCGACCATCTCTGAACCTCAATGGCTTTCTCATTACACTCCTGCTTGCTCTCAAAAGTTCTTCCTGCAATGACGATGTCCTGCTGGAGTGCAGGTCAGCTGCTCTTGGTCTGTGTTTACTGCTGGCTGTGCCAGCAGTGTTCTGCCTGTCCCAAGAACCGGAGAGCCCAGGGTTGCGGGGGAACCTGTTTGTCATTCTGCTCAGAGCATTGCTTGTATTGAAGCTTCTTAGCACACAGGCTTTTGTAACTATTTCAGGGTTAAATCTCTTTGGCTCACAAAGCTCATGGGATATAGGCGGTAAGATTTTTGTCCTTCTGTCCATGAGCGGGTGTCTGAACTCATGATCCTAAGAAAGCATTGAGAAGTGGATTGTGAGATCCAAATAATGCAAAGTAGTAACCTCTTGCATCTGGAAGGACTGTGCATGAATTAGAGATGAGAGGTGGCCAGGGCATGTGTGGAAGGGCAGGTGATGAGGCAGGACAGACATGAGGCAGGATATATCCAGGAGGGTTAGAAGGATGGAGAGCACTGGGAGATGCCCAGGGAGAGGAGTAAAAGGGCAGGGGGCAGTGCTGGGGTGGTAGATGGAGGAGGTAGTGCTGAGGGGAGAAGTGCCAAGGGGGTGGGTAGAAAGGAAGGGGTAGATGGGCAACGGACAGCACTGAAGGGGTGGGGCAGGAGTCAGTGCAGAGGGGGAGGATCGGGGAAGGGGTCAGTGCTGAGGGGGAGGGCCAGGGAGCAGCAAATGTGGGGAAGAAGGGTCAGTGCTGAGGGGATGCTCAGCGGGCAGCACAGAGGGAGAGGGGCAGTGCTGAGGGGTGAGGCAGGAGGGCAGCACATAGGGGGAGGGTCAGGGGAAGGTGTCAGTGCTGGGGGGAGGGGCAGGAGGGCAGCGCTGAGGGGGAAGGGCAGTGGAACGGGGCAGCTCTGATGGGGAGAGTCAGAGGAAGGAATCAGTGCTGAGGGGTGGGGCAGGAGGGTAGCACTTAGGGAGTGGGGCAGGGGGCTACAAAGGGGGGCAGTGCTGAGGAGGGTAAGGGTCAGTGCTGAGGGGAGGAGGGTCGGGGCAGGACTAAGGGGGAGGGGTCAGTGCTGATGGGGGCAGCAAGGGCAGCACAGGGGGGAGGGGGCAGTGCTGAGTGGGGTGGTTCGGGAAGGGGGCAGAAAAGCAGAGGTCAGTGCGCAGAGCACGGTGGGGCAGGAGGGCAGTGCTGAGGAGTGGGTCAGAGGAACGGGGCAGCGCTGAGCAGGGAGAGTCAGAGGAAGGAGTGGGTGCTGAGGGGGGAGGGTCAGGGAGCAGCACAGAGAGGGAGGGGCCATGCTCAGGGTGTGGCAGGAGGTCAGGGGGCAGTGCAGAAGGGGAGGGGTCAGTGCTGAGGAGGAATGGTCAGGGGGCAGTGCAAAGGGGAAGGGAGCACCACTGGGGTCAGTGCTGAGGAGGGTAGGGCAGGGGTCAGTGCTGATGGGGGTAGCAGGGGGCAGCACAGGGGGAGGGGCAATGCTGGGGAGGTGGGGCAGTGCTGGGGGGTGAGGCAGGGGAAGGGGTCCGTGCTGGTGGGGAAGGGGCAGGGGGCAGTATCGAGGGGAGGGGGCAGCAATGTAGCCAAGTTCCAGGGTTCCCTGCAGGGTCAGGGTCTGTGGGGCTCCAGCCCCAGTTTCTATATGGTGAATTTCAGCTCTGACTGGGGGGTGAACTGCACTCTGATTGGTGGCTCTTCCCAAGGGAGGCGGACCAGTGCATAAATCAACCAATCAGGACTTCTTTAGGAAACAGTAAGAGCTGCTCCCACCCCACTCTGGAGTCCTCTAATTCAGTGGTTCTCAATCAGGGATATGTGTTCCCCTGGGGTACATCCATAGGCGCTCCAGGGTTGGAGCACCCATGGGGAAAAATTGGTGGGTGCTCTGCACCCACCGGCAGCCAAGCTCCCCTCCCCATCCTGCCCCACCCCACCTCACCTCCTCCCCCTGAGCGCACCGCGTCCCCGCTTTCCTCCCAGAGCTTGCTGCCACAAAACAGCTGTTTCGCAGCATAACAAGCTCCGGGCAGGAGGGAGGGAGGAGGAGGAGCAGGAACACGGCGCGCAGGGGAGGAGGTGGGGCCAGGGTGGGGATTTGGGGAAGGGGTTGGAATAGGTGCAGGGAGGGGGCAGAGTTGGGGCGGGGACTTTGGGGAAGGGGTTGGAATGGGGGCAGGGCAGGGGCAGAGTCGAGGCAGGGCCAGATGGGGTCGAGCACCTACCAGCACCAACAGAAGTCAGCGCCTATGGTACATCAACTCATCTAGATATTTTACAACACGCTACATATAAAGCACTAGTGAAGTCAATACAAACTAAAATTGCATGCAGACAATGACTTGTTTATCCTGCCCTATAGACTATTCACTGAAATGTAAGTACAATATTCATATTTCAATTGATTTATTTTATAAGTGTATGGTAAAAAGGAGAAAGTAAGCAATTTGTCAGTAATAATGTGCTGTGACACTTTTGTATTTTTATGTCTGATTTTGTAAGCAAGTAGATTTTAAGTGAGGTAAAACTTGGGATATGCAAGACAAATCAGACTCCTGAAAGGGGTACAGTAGTCTGGCTAGGTCAGTGGCTCTCAAACTTTTGAACTGGTGACCCCTTTCACATAGCAAGCCTCTGAGTGCGACCCCCCCACTTATAAATTAAAAACACTTTTTATATATTTAACACCATTATAAATGCTGGAGGCAAAGCGGGGTAGGGGTGGAGGTTGACAGCTTGTGACCCCCCCATGTAATAACCTCGTGACCCCCTGAGGGGTCCCGACCCCCAGTTTGAGAACCCTTGGAATAGGTTGAGAGCCTCTGCTCTAGGCCAGTCTCACAAGAGGGGAGCAGCCAGCAGGGGGAGCCCTGTAGCTAACCCCCACCTCTGTTACCCCAGTGAACAAAGTGCAATCTCTGCTTCTCCCCTCCCTGCCACACCCAGACAGGGGTGGGCAGGTGAAGAGCCCTAGAGCTGCCTGCAGGAGCAGTGGGGCTAGACTCAGGTAGAATTGATGTTGGGGCTGGGTAGTTGTGGGGGCAGAACAAATTGCTGGGGGTTCAGAATGACTTGGGGGGGGGATGGGCAGATGTGGGGTGAGAGCTCCTGCTGCAGGGACCAAAATCCCCTGAATAAGTTTGGCAGCATTGGCCACAGTAATTCTCACACACATGCTGCGGGTGAGCAGGGGGAGTTCAACAGTCAAATGACAGATATGAACACAATACAAATGGAATTTGTTCTTAAGTTTCAGAATTTTGGGGTCCAAGCCCTTGTTTTTTGAACCTCTGGTGGGGAAGAGCTGAGGCAGGAGGTGCCCTGGGGTGTGTGTAGAAGAGAAGGGGGTGAGAAGAGTCTTGGATCCAGGATCTAGGGGACAGGCCTAGCTTGCATTGAATGCTGGAGGAGGCTTCCCCTGGCGAGCTGCTTACAGAGCTAGGTTTGCAGATGTGGACTCTAAAATTGTGCCAGTCTGTGCAGACCACGGCGCTGTGGTTTCAGGCTGCATTTGCACCAGCAGAGCAGGTGGTCACACTCCCCAGTGTAGTTTGCACCCACACATGGGAGACTCAGCACAAGCAGAAACATAGAGGCTGCTTTGTCACTGTGCTGGAAAACGGACCTGCTGGTACTGGCCAAGCACAGGTCACTGTCACCTCTACTCCCAGAACAGATGCCTGTCACTTCCCCAGCAGAGAGAGCCCACAGACGCCATTAGCACTGAGGATCTGACCAGGAACCAGAAATGAGCTTTGTCCTTTTTCCTCCTCCTCCTGCCTGACACCCCCACTCACCCCAAATGTTCCCCGCTAAGGGGAAGGCCAGTCAGTTACCTTAGGAGCTGAGCCTGGCCGCCTGCTGCCTCTTGCTTTCTTCTTGGGTCTGTGTATTGTGGGAGTGGAAGGTGGAGTCTCAGAAAATGGAGAGTGAATGTGAAAAGGTGAAAGGTAAATGGAGCTGGTTTAAAGATTAACTGTAATCAGCCTCTCCCCTGCCTTCTTGGCGCTTAAAATCAGCACGCTTCCTGGCACGCCCCCCCGCTGGGGAGCAGGGCAGGTAACAGGGAGATAGGGCTGCAAAATTAATTCATGCTGGCTGCTGAGGACTCTGAATGCACTTTTCATCTTTAGATCTCAAAGTGCTTTACAAAGAAGGTAAATATCAATTGCCCTGTATCTTGTGCATCCCTGGGGGCTGGGTGAAACCTTGCAGAAGGTGGTGGGCGTAACAGCTGTCTTTCATTCAGGATAAATGTAAACACCAATTATAGACTAGATAGCTAAAACAATGGGAGCCACTGCCCAAAACACAGGCCACATGAAAGGTCAGTCAGGAATTTGAGCTCTGCAGAGGAAGGGGTTTCACTGGGGTTGAATACAAATAGTTTTGCTGTGTGTGTGTCAGAAACACTACAGAAGTAGACAGAGAAGGCAGCAAAGAATGCACAAAAACATCTAGAGAGAAGCATTTATTGACCCTGAGAAAAGCTGAGAGCTTTTGGGCAGTATGCTGACTAGAAAGAGGCTTGAAATGATGAGCAAAGCAATTGCCTCCTGCTGTTTGACTCCTGCTGTGTTCAGAGAAACAGGACTCTGTATATTCCATGTAAATAAACAGGATTGCACCAAAGAAATACCCGAGTCCTTCTAATGGAAATAACCTACAAGGTCATGAATATTGGCTAACTGCTCAGGACAAAAGGAGAAACAATAGAACTGTGTGTGTGTAATTTTGATAATGTGCACTTTTGTGTGATAGTGCTGTAACTATACAATCGTGCATCTGTGTGTGTGTGTGCGTGTTTTGAAAAGTGTATGCTGTGTGGACCTGCTTGAGAGAATGGGATTGTGAGGGCCTCTGTTGATTAATAACTAGTAATTTGTTAATAATCAATAACCAATTAATTGACAACAAATAATAAATACAATTTTACCGTGATTATATATTTAATGAGGGGCGGTCTCGGTTAGTTTAGTTTAACAACAACAAACCTCGAGTAAGCCAGCTTTGGTTTGATTATTGATCAACAGTTAGTAGAAGCAGCACTTACACAAACAGGCATGCCGCTACCCACAGAAAAGAAACTTGATGAGGTTCAACGAGGACAAGTGCAGAGTCCTGCACTTAGGACGGAAGAATTCCATGCACTGTTACAGACTAGGGACCGAATGGCTAGGAAGCAGTTCTGCAGAAAAGGACCTAGGGGTTACAGTGGATGAGAAGCTAGATGTGAGTCAACAGTGTGCCCTTGTTGCCAAGAAGGCTAACGGCATTTTGGGCTCTATAAGTAGGGGCATTGCCAGCAGATCGAGGGACGTGATCATTCCCCTCTATTCGACATTGGTGAGGCCTCATCTGGAGTAGTGTGTCCAGTTTTGGGCCCCACACCAAAAGAAGGATGTGGAAAAATTGGAAAGAGTCCAGCGGAGGGCAACAAAAATGATTAGGGGGCTGGAACACATGACTTATGAGGAGAGGCTGAGGGAACTGGGATTGTTTAGTCTGCAGAAGAGAAGAATGAGGGGGGATTTGATAGCTGCTTTCAACTAACTGAAAGGGGGTTCCAAAGAGGATGGATCTAGACTGTTCTCAGTGGTACCTGATGACAGAACAAAAAGTAATGGTCTCAAGTTGCAGTTGGGGAGGTTTAGGTTGGATATTAGGAAAAACTTTTTCACTAGGAAGGTAGTGAAGCACTGGAATGGGTTCCCTAGGGAGGTGGTGGAATCTCCTTCCTTAGGGGTTTTTAAGGTCAGGCTTGACAAAGCCCTGGCTGGGATGATTTAGTTGGGAATTGGTCCTGCTTTGAGCAGGGGGTTGGACTAGATGACTCCTGAGGTCCCTTCCAACCCTGATACTCTATGATTCTATGAATTTTACCAAGCTTCGTATTAACTGCAGAGCATCATGGGAGTCTTGCTCCCAGCAAGACTTACTATCTTTCTAAGGCCTCGTCTACACTAACCCCCCAATTCGAACTAAGGTACGCAACTTCAGCTACGTGAATAACGTAGCTGAAGTCGACGTACCTTAGTTTGAACTTACCGCGGTCCAGATGCGGCAGGCAGGCTCCCCCGTCGACTCCACGTACTCCTCGCGCCGAGCAGGATTACCGGAGTCAACGGGGAGCACTTCTGGGTTCGATTTATCGCGTCCAGACAAGACGCGATAAATCGAACCCAGAAGTTGGATTGCCTGCCGCCGAACCAGCGCGTAAGTATAGACAAGCCTTAAGCCTGTCCTAAGCATCAACAGTGCCTGACAGCGAAAAATGGGGCCTGGGGGGTGTTTTTATGATGGGAGCATGTGTTTCTCTATAAAAACAACAAGGAGTCTGGTGGCACCTTAAAGACTAACAGATTTATTTGGGCATAAGCTTTCGTGGGTAAAAACCTCACTTCTTCGGATGCATAGAGTGAAAGTTACAGATGCAGGCATTATATACTGACACATGGAGAGCAGGGAGTTTCTTCGCAAGTGGAGAACCAGTGTTGACAGGGCCAATTCAATCAGGGTGGATGAAGTCCACTCCCAATAATAGATGAGGAGGTGTCAATTCCAGGAGAGGAAAAGCTGCTTCTGTAATGAGCCAGCCACTCCCAGTCCCTATTCAAGCCCAGATTAATGGTGGTAAATTTGCAAATGAATTTTAGTTCTGCTGTTTCTCTTTGAAGTCTGTTTCTGAAGTTTTTTTGTTCAATGATAGTGACTTTTAAATCTGTAATAGAATGACCAGGGAGATTGAAGTGTTCACTTACTGGCTTTTGTATGTTACCATTCCTGATGTCCGATTTGTGTCCATTTATTCTTTTGCGGAGGGACTGTCCGGTTTGGCCAATGTACAATGCAGAGGGGCATTGCTGGCACATGATGGCATACATAACATTAGTAGATGTGCAGGTGAATGAGCCTTGATGGTGTGGCTGATGTGGTTGGGTCCTCTGATGGTGTCGCCAGAGTAGATATGGAGACAGAGTAGGCAACAAGGTTTGCTACAGGGATTGGTTCCTGGGTTGGTGTTTCTGTGGTGTGGTGTGTAGTTGCTGGTGAGTATTTGCTTCAGGTTGGGGGGGTTGTCTGTAAGCGAGGACTGGCCTGCCTCCCAAGGTCTGTGAGAGTGAGGGATCATTTTCCAGGATAGGTTGTAGATCATGGATAATGCGCTGGAGAGGTTTTAGCTGGGGACTGTATGTGATGGCCAGTGGTGTTCTGTTATTGTCCTTGTTGGGCCTGTCCTGTAGTAGGTGATTTCTGGATACCTGTCTTGCTCGGTCAATCTGTTTCCTCACTTCCCCAGGTGGGTATTGTAGTTTTAAGAATGCTTGATAAAGATCTTGTAGGTGTTTGTCTCTGTCTGAGGGGTTGGAGCAAATTCGGTTGTATTTTAGGGCTTGGCTGTAGACAATGGATCGTGTGATGTGTCTTGGATGGAAGCTGGAGGCATGTAGGTACGTATAGCGGTCAGTAGGTTTCTGGTATAGGGTGACGTTTATGTGACCATCACTTATTTGCACTGTAGTGTCCAGGAAGTGGATCTCTTGTGTGGACTGGTCCAGGCTGAGGTTGATGGTGGGGTGGAAATTGTTGAAGTCCAGGTGGAATTCTTCAAGGGCCACCTTTCCGTGGGTCCATATGATGAAGATGTCATCAATGTGGTGCAAGTAGAGGAGGGGCACTAGGGGACTAGAGCTGAGGAAGCGTTGTTCTAAGTCAGCCATAAAAATGTTGGCATACTGTCGGGCCATGTGGGTACCCATAGCAGTGCCACTGACTTGAAGGTATAAGTTGTCCCCAAATCTGAAGTGGTTGTGGGTGAGGATAAAGTCACAAAGCTCAGCCACCAGGTGTGCTGTGGCCTCAAAAGGGATACTGTTCCTGACAGCTTGTAGTCCATCCTCATGTGGAATATTGGTGTAAAGTGCTTCTACATCCATGGTGGCCAGGATGGTGTTTTCAGGAAGAACATCAATGCATTGTAGTTTCCTCAGGAAGTCGGTGGTGTCTCGAAGATAGCTGGGAGTGCTGGTAGCGTAGGGTCTGAGGAGAGAGTCCAAATAGCCAGATAATCCTGCTGTAAGAGTGCCAATGCCTGAGATGATGGGGCGTCCAGGGTTTCCGGGTTTATGGATCTTGGGTAGCAGATAGAATACCCCTGGTCGGGGTTCTGGGGGTGTGTCCATGTAGATTTGTTCCCGTACTGTAGCTGGGAGTTTCTTGAGCAGATGGTGTAGTTTCTTTTGGTATTCCTCAGTGGGATCAGAGGATATTGGCTTGTAGAACGTGGTCTTGGAGAGTTGCCTGGCAGCCTCCTGTTCATAATCCGACCTGTTCATTATGACTACAGTGTTTCTATGAGAAAGTGGTGTGTGATTATGGCACGGTGTCTCTTGGGAGGAACAGGTGAGTTCCTGGTTGATGCAACTGACACACACACAAGCGTGTAGTTGGTTTGGAGTCACAGCTTCCTTGCAGTCACACTGGTTTTGGCAGTGATTTGTTTCTCACACAGTCCCTGGGGTTCAGGCAGGGATTAGACACATCAGCAGCAAGGAAACCCAAGAGAGGGGCTGGCATGCAAGAGGGGTATGTTTCCAGGTATGATAAACTGACACAATTCCATGAAATCTTGTTATTGCTCAGAAGGGTGAAACTGAAGAATGGGTCTGAAGTAGGGCTGTCAAGCGATTAAAAAAATTAATTGTGATTAATTGGGTGATTAAACAATAATAGAATACAATTTATTTAAATATTTTTGATGTTTTCTACATTTTCAAATATATTAGTTTAAATTACAACACAGAATACAACGTGTACAGTGCTCATTTTATATTTTTATTACAAATATTTGCACTGAAAAAAACAAAAGAAATAGTATTTTTCAATTCACCTAATACAAGTACTGTAGTGCAATTTCTTTATCATGAAAGTTAAACTTACAAATGTAGAATTATGTACAAAAAAAACTGCATTCAAAAACAAAACAATGTAAAACTTTAGAGCCTACACGTTCACTCAGACCTACTTCTTGTTTAGCCAATCGCTCAGAAAACAAGTTTGTTTACATTTGCAGGAGATAATGCTGCTCGGTTCTTGTTTACAATGTCACCTGAAAGTGAGAACAGGTGTTCTCATGGCACTGTTGTAGCCGGTTTTGCAAGTTATTTACGTGCCAGATGTGCTAAAGATTCATTCATGCTTTAACCACCATTCCAGAGGACATGAGGTCATGCTGATGATGGGTTCTGCTTGATAACGATCCAAAGCAGAGCAGACTGATGCATGTTCATTTTCATCATCTGAGTCAGATGCCACCAGCAGAAAGTTGATTTTCTTTTGGTGCTTCGGGTTTTGTAGTTTCTACATCTGGCACACCTTGTCCCTCTCAGATTTTGGAAGGCACTTCAGATTCTTAAACCTTGGGTAGAATGCTGCAGCTGTCTTTAGAAATCTCACACTGGTACCTTCTTTGCATTTTGTCAAATCTGCAGTGAAAGTGTTCTTAAAATTAACAACATGTGCTGGTTTCAGAGTAGCAGCCGTATTAGTCTGTATCCTCAAAAAGAACAGGAGTACTTGTGGCACCTTAGAGACTAACAAATTTATTAGAGCATAAGCTTTCGTGGGCTACAACCCACTTCTTCGGATGCATAACATGTGCTGGGTCATCATCCGAGACTGCTATAACATGTAATATATGACAGAATGAGGGTAAAACAGAGGAGGAGACATACAATTCTCCCCCAAAGAGTTCAGTCACAAATTTAATGAATGCATTATTTTTTTAACGAGCGTCATCAGCATGGAAGCATGTCCTCTGGAATGGTGGCAGAAGCATGAAGGGGCATACGAATGTTTAGCATATCTGGTATGTAAATACCTTACAATGCAGGCTACAAAAGTGCCATGCAAACGCCTGTTCTCACTTTCTGGTGATGTAAATAAGAAGAGGGCAGCATTATCTCCTGTAAATGTAAACAAACTTGTTTGTCTTAGCGATTGGTGTGGACTTGTAGGCTCTAAAGTCTTACATTGTTTTGTTTTTGAATGCATTTATGTTAAAAAAATCCTACATTTGTAAGGTGCACATTCACAATAAAGAGATTGCACTACAGTACTTGTATGAGGTGAATTGAAAAATACTATTTCTTTCGTTATCATTTTTACAGTGCAAATATTTGTAATAAAAATAATATAAAGTGAGCGCTGTACACTTTGTAGTCTGTGTTGTAATTGAAATCAATATATTTGAAAATGTAGAAAACATCCAAAAATATTTAATAAATTTCAATTGGTATTCTATTGTTTAACGGTGTGATTAAAACTGTGATTAATCGTGATTAATTTTTTGAGTTAATCACATGAATTAACTGCAATTAATTGACAGCCCTTTCAGAAGCCCTTCTGTCTGACAAGATTTCCCATTCCTATAAAGGCTGATCAAGGGCTCTTTCCCTCCAAACAATTCAGCACCATGGGTGGGGCATAGAGGAACTGTTGGGAGGGAGGATAAGCAGGGGAGCTGAGAGGGGGACAGAGGAACAGGAGAGGTGTGTGTGGGGAGGGGCATTTCACTACCTGTCTGGGCAGTGCTCCGCACTGGACTTGAGTCTCTTCCAGGTCCCAGAAGAATATCTTTCCACAGCTCACCCAGTGGAGTGCAGCCTTCAGTATGTAACTTGTGCCACAAAGTGACAGAGCATCACCATGGCAGCTGCCTAGCAGCCCAGCTGGCGTTGGGGTGTCCTTTGGCCTAGGCTCAGGTCCTGTGGGTGCAAAGCCATGTCCTTTGGTGATCCCTGTTCTCTGAGAAGCACGTTAAGGCCTCTCACACTTAACCCATGGGCCCAGTGAGGAGCTGGAGGAAATATGACCCTCTCCTACCGTGGCCTTGAGTCTGGGAAGGAGCACTTAGCTCTCCCGTAGTGTGGACCACAGACGCTCTGCTTTCTCTCCTGGGCAGTGGGGGAGGCAGTTTAACCTAACCCAGCAAGCCCCCACAACAATCTGGGGGGAGGAAGCAAGTCTGCTGCTGCCTTTCATCTTCTCCTTGCTGTGTCCTTTGTTCCGAGCCTTGCATGCCAGGGGGACTCTGTATGGATGCACAATACAGGTAGCGGCGCAGCAGGACGTCCTGGGGCCCATGGGCATGGACAGCAGGGGTGAAGCTGGGCAGCACGAGGTAACGTTGCCTTACGTGGAAATCCTCTGCTCCGTGTTTTGTCTCAGGGGCTAGCTGATTTCTCTGTGTGACAGGAAGTGAGAGGCAATCTCTGAACAATAGGTTGGCTTCCTGCCAGCAGCTGCTCTCACAATGCTGCACACTACCACCTGGACAATATCACTATTAGCCAGGTGTGACGTTATTGACATAAACTGGGACCGTATAGATCATTGTTGCAACCAAGGTCCTGTAGTGGCACCCAAATCTGGTATAAAGGGGGTCAAATGGGGTGTCTAGGACAAGGTTATGGTTTACTGGTTATGATTATGCTGTCTGTATGTGTGTATCAGTTTTGTGGTCGAAGTTATGAATATTGGCTCTATACTGTCTGTATGGCAAATTTATGCTATGCTTCTGGGTGACATCCCAGACAAGCTGAGATTAGCTCTGCCTAGCCTGCTTGATGGCCCATTAAGGACCATCAGCTATACAATGGACCCATTGAGAGAAGGCAGATAGCTCAGATACGCCTTGTAACTCAGCAAAGTATGCAGGGACTGGCCCATGTGACTCCAGACTCCATTTGCTGTAATTTTCCATGGTAAGAACAAAGAGGTATTCTGACACCTGGAAAAGACTATATAAGGCGGATGCCTCATCTCCATCTGGTCTTCAATCCTGCTTCTTACCTCTGGAGGAACTTTGCTACAAACTGAAGCTCTGAACAAAGGACTGAGGACCCATCCCAGCGGGGGATGTATTCCAGAGACTTGATTTGAACCTGCAGTTTATTCCATCGCTGCTGCAAGCCTGAACCAAGAACTGTGCCATTACTGTATGTAATTGATTCCATTTAACCAATTCTAACTCTCATCTCTATCTTTTTCCTTTTATGAATAAACCTTTAGATTTTAGATTCTAAAGGATTGGCAACAGCGTGATTTGTGGGAAAGATCTGATTTGTATATTGACCTGGGTCTGGGGCTTGGTCCTTTGGGATCAGGAGAACCTTTTTCTTTTACTTGGGTACTGGTTTTCATAACCATTTGTCCCCATAACGAGTGGCACTGGTGGTTATACTGGGAAACTGGAGTGTCTAAGGAGATTGCTTGTGAGACTTGCGGTTAGCCAGTGGGGTGAGACCGAAGTTCTCCTAGTCTGGCTGGTTTGGTTTGCCTTAGAGGTGGAAAAACCCCAGCCTTGGGCTGCAACTGCCCTGTTTGAGCAATTTGTCCTGAATTGGCGCTCTCAGTTGGGTTCCGCCAGAACCGCATTGTCACACCAGGTGCCAGAAATCATCGAAAGGAAGAGGCGCTAGCTGCTGCTGACCTTCACTTCTGCAGTTTCCATTCCTCTGGCTGCTCTAGAAATGAGGGGCCCAGCTTCCATCTGCACAGGGACTCATGTGCATCCTTGCATCCCCGCAGCACCTGCCCTCTACAGTCCTGCCATAGGCGTGGACAGCCCATTTCATTAGTGTGTGCACCCAGGGAGTCCCGCCCTAGCCCCACCTCTGCCCTGCCCTAGTCCTGCCCCCATCCCCTCCCTCCTACTTCCCGCCCCCTGACTTCCCCCCTCAGAACTCCCAACCCCCCCTGCTCCTTGTCCCCCCCTGACTACCCCCTCCTGGGACCCCTGCCCCTAACTGCCTCCCAGGACGCTACCCCCTACCTAAGCCTCTCTGCTCCTTGTCCCCTAACTGCCCCCCTAGGACCCTACCCCCTACCTGTCCCCTGACTGCCCCAACCCTTATCCACACCCCTGCCCCCAGACAGACCCCCGGGACTCCTACGCCTATTCAACTGCTCCCCACCCCCTTGCAGGACCCCCAGAACTCCTGACCCATACAACCCCCCCCGCTCCCTGCCTCCCCCAACCCCTCTCCACACCCCTGCCTCCTGACAGCCCCCCCCAGAACTCTTGACTCATCCAACCCCCCAACTCCTTGTCCCCTGACCACCCCCTCCAGAGACTCCCCCACTAACTCCCCCCTCAGGACCCTCCTTGCTCCCTGTCCCCTGACTGCCCTGACCCCATCTACCCCCTGCCCCCTGAGAGACACCGGGACTTTCATGCCCCATCCAATCCCCCCTGCTCCCTGACTGCCCCCTCCAGAGACCCCCGCCCCTAACCACCGTCCCCACCCCCCCCGGGATCTCCCCCCCCATCCAACCCACCCTGTCCCGACTGTTCATTTCAATTGTCATGGAGCCACAGGCTGTGCTATGCCTCTGACCATTATACAGTCCCTCTTGGAGGGTAACCCATTAGTGCTAGGCCTTGGGCCTCCACTTCTTTGCAAGGGTGAGCACGGCATTCTGTTACTCTGAGACAGAGTCTCTGGGTTCAGCACCTCTGTTTCTTGCTGTGGTTCCTCCAGTGAATCCAAATGAGTTTAGACTCCTGTTGGATGCCTTACCCCTCTTGGGAGCAGTGCAACCAGCTGGATGTTTGCAGTGACACAGGATAGCTTTTATTATTCAAGCTGGACAGAGTGTTTGGTAGGGTGGCCACTCATGTTCCCAGAGTGCCGGGTGTTACAGCTCTTCTGGAAACGGCATGGGCCCGCCCCTGCCTGCATGACCCCGGCCCTGCCAGCGTGATCTCCTGCACATGATGCATGTGAGATCATGCTGCTCGGGGGATGCCATTTCCAAGAGCGCTCCGCCTTGCCCCGCCCCCTCCAGCCTGACCTTTCATGTAGTGTGTGGACAAGGTCATGCTGGTGGGTGCCCAGTGGCGCACAGTTTAAAATGGTGTCTCCCATCTGATACAAGACAAAATCACATCCGTTTTTGTCCCAGTACAAGTCAGGGGACAAACCAGCCAAAATGAATTCTGTCCAATTTAAAACCAGACAAGTGTCCTAAAATCAGGGAGGCCACTTAAGTTAGAATGGAAAAAACAATGGTTATGTGAATGTCCATGCTGCAGCATTACCTGCTTCTCATCCAATCTGTCCAGGGTTCCTGCTTTCCCATTGCACTGGGCAGCAGCCTGCTTAACCCAATCTGTTCACACCTGCAGTCTAGCTCTAGAGCCACTGTTTTCTGTCTCCCTTGGCTGGCAATTGTTAACAGTTAATATCCAGCCATGGGTCTTCCAGGAGAGTGAGCATATTGGTGGGTATGCATGAACTGACTCCTACCCAGCCCCTTCTGCCAGGAGAGAAATTAACCCCTTCAATTCCTAAAGGCAATACAACAGTGAGTAGGTAAACTGATGTTTGCAGTGTTGTAGCTGTGTCGATCCCAGGATATTAATGAGACAAGGTGGATGAGGTGTAATATCTTTTATTGGACCAATTTCTGTCTCTTTCACCAACAGAAGTTGGTCCAATAAAATATATTACCTCACCCACCTTGTCTGGGTAAACTGAGTCATGCATATGTTTCATATAAATAATGCAGAAATTCTCCACATTAATCACAGAAATGTAGGGTTGGAAGGGACCATGAAAGGTGCAGTGGTTCAACCAGGGGTACACGTACCCCTGGAGGTATGCAGAGGTCTTCCGGGGGTACATCGACTCATCTAAACATTTGCCTAGTTTTACAACAGGCTGCAAAAAAAGCACTAGTGAAGTTGGTACAAAGTAAAATTTCATGTGATGACTTGTTTATACTGCTCTATATACTATATACTGAAATCTAAGTAAAATATTTATATTCCAGATAATTTATTTTATAATTATATGGTAAAAATTAGAAAGTAAGCAATTTGTCAGTAATAATATGCTGTGACACTTGTATTTTTATGTCTGATTTTGTAAGAAAGCAGATTTTAAGTGAGGTGAATAATATGCAAACTAGATACCATTAATTTAGGCTTGAATAGAGACTGGGAATGGCTGGGCCATTGCACTAATTGAATCTATTTCCCCATGATAAGTATCCTCACACCTTGTCAATTGTCTGAAATGGACCATCTTGATTATCACTACAAAAGTTTTTTTTTTCTCCTGCTGATAATAGCTCATCTTAATTAATTAGCCTCTTAGAGTTGGTAGGGCAACTCCCACCTTTTCATGTTCTCTGTATGTGTACTATATGTTCCATTCTATGCATCTGATGAAGTGGGCTGTAGCCCACAAAAGCTTATGCTCAAATAAATTTGTTAGTCTCTAAGGTGCCACAAGCCCTCCTGTTCTTTTTGCGGATACAGGCTAACATGGCTGCTACTCTGAAATCTGGGAACTGTGCAGGTCATAGTGGATGGCTTTGCTGCAATGGGTTTCCCTAACTGTGGTGGGGCGATAAACGGAACGCATATCCCTATCTTGGCACCAGACCACCTTGCCAACCAGGACATAAACCGCAAGAGGTACTTCTCTATGGTGCTGCAAGCGCTGGTGGATGTTTCACTGACATCAACATGGGATGGCCGGGAAAGGTGCATGACGCTCGCATCTTTAGGAACTCCAGGCTGTTTGAGCAGCTGCAAGAAGGGACTTACTTCCCAGACCAGAAAATTACTGTTGGGGATGTTGAAATAGCAATAGTTATCTTGGAGACCCAGCCTATCCCTTGCTCCCATGGCTCATGAAGCCGTACACAGGCAGCCTGGACAGTAGTAAGGAGCAGTTCAACTATAGGCTGAGCAAGTGCAGAATGGTAGTAGAATGTGCCTTTGTATGTTTAAAAGGTTGCTGGTGCTGTTTGCTGACTAGGTTAGACCTCAGCGCAACCAATATTCCCATTGTTATTACTGCTTGCTGTGTGCTCCATAATATCTGTGAGAGTAAGAGGGAGATGTTCATGGCGGGGTGGGAGGTTGAGGCAAATCGCCCGGCTGCCATTTTGAACAGCCAGACACCAGGGCAATTAGAAGAGCACAACAAGGCATGCTGCGCATCAGAGAGGCTTTGAAAAGCGGTTTCATGACTGGCCAGGCTATGGTGTGACAGTTGTGTGTGTTTTTCCTTGATGCAAACCCACCCCCTTTGTTGATTTTAATTCCCTGTAAGCCAACTACCCTCCCCCCTTTGATTACAGCTGGTAAAGGAAATAAAGTCACTATTGTTTTGAAACCATGCATTCTTTATTAATTAAAACAAAAAGGGAGATAACTGATAAGGTAGCCCGGGTGGGGGAGGAGGGAAGGACAAGGCCACATTGCTTATTGTAGCCACACTACAAATCAAAACTGTTTGAATGACAGCCTTCTGTTGCTTGGGCCATCCTCTGGAGTGGAGTGGCTGGGTGCCTCTCCCTGCCCACCCCCCCCACACACATGTTCTTGGACATCTGGGTGAGGAGGATATGGAACTTGGGGAGGAGGGCAGGCAGTTGTACAGTGGATGCAGCAGCGATCTGTGCTCTTGTTGGCTTTCCTGCAGCTCTACCAGATGCCTGAGCATGTCCGTTTACTCCCCCATTAGCCTCAGCATTACATCCTGCCTCTTCTCATCACGCTCACTTAATGCTTTCCTGGACTCTGCCACTGAATGCCTCCATGCATTCAGCTGTGCCCTATCAGTGCGGGAGGACTGCATGAGCTCGGAAAACATGTCATCTCGAGTGCGGTTTTTTTCGCCTTCTAATCTGCGATAACCTCAGGGATGGAGATGGTAGGGGGAGCATAGAAACATTTGCACCTGCGGGGGGATAAAAAGGGAGAGTAAAATTTAAGATGATACATTTCTGAGAACAAAAGGAACACTCTTTCACAGTGTATCAAGCAATTCACAGCAGACAGCACATGTGCTTTAGGTACAAGGTCTCATTTTGTCTTTTATATCGAGCGCCTGCTGGTATGGTGACACATCACACACAGCTGGACAACAGAATTCGGTTTCCAGGCACCCATGGTAAGCCAAAGGGTATGCGGGTTTGGCTTCTAATGCCTTTATAACATGTGGGAATGTTTTCAAACTGCAGCGCCCTCCTTTCCCATAGCAAGCAATGGGTTGGGTTTGCTATTTAAAAAGAGGGGCTGTGGTTTTCGGGTGGATGTGCAGCACACACCTCCCCGCACCCCTTCGCGTTGCTATTCTTAGGGATGATCCCTTTTAGCCAAGCGCAAACAACCCAGCAAGAACAGGATCCTTTTACTGTTCCCTTACAAAAATTCCCCTATTTCAACCAGGTGACCATGAATGATATCACTCTCCTGAGGCTAACACAGAAAGATATAGACCAAATGTTGCTCGAATGCAACCAAAACCCAGGACCATTTGCTGCCATGCTTTGTGCTGCAGTGATTCCAGACTACTTGCTACTGGCTTGGCATGGTAAAGTGTCCTACCGTGGAGGACGAAATAAGGCAGCCCTCCCCAGAAACTTTCTGCAAAGGCTTTCAGAGTACCTCTGTCATGGACTCACAGATCGTGCCCACTCTTGGTCCCATGCGGTCCGTGGGGGGTGCCCCTTTCAGTGAGATAGCCCTTTTCCCAGGGGTCCACTCTCTCTCGGGGTTAGGCCCCTCCACCTCCTGGAGCCGCACCTCTCTGAGCCTTAGCACACCTGTTCCTTGCTGTGGGCCCCCTCAGGGAGTCCACTCGCTCTGGACCCCCCGGGGCCTCCACCCCCCGAAGGGGACGATGCAACCCTATTCTCTAGACCAGAGTGACTCTCAGCCAGCGTAAAACAGGAGGGTTTATTGAGCATTGAACACAGCACAGGAAACTCTCAGTTCTCAGGCCTGGCCATCAGCACAGCACACCCCAGCCCCCTGCATCCAGGTGGGCTCTGCCTGCTCCCCCTCTCCATCCCAGAGCCCCCCTGCTTCCCAGCTGGGCATCTGAGATCGCCGGCCCCAAGCCCCGCCTCTGTCCATTGTCTTCTCTCCAGGTAAACAGGGTCATAAACCAGGACACCTGGGCCTCATCTTCTCTCTTCTGTTCTCTGGCCCCTCTGGCTGATACTGGCTGGTTAGGTCACTGGGGTCCTCTCTCCACAGCCCATTGTCCTCCCACTGGCCAGAACCAGCTGCAACTCCTGAGCTGGGTCTCTGGGTCGTCAGGTCACCAGTCGCTGGGGCGTCCATCCTCCAGGCCATTGGCTGGGGTCCCAAGTTCCCTTTCTGGTCCTGTGTAACAACAAACTCCCTCTCCCCTCACCTCGTTAAACCAGTAATACCCAGGGACACTGAGTTCCACTCCCTCTGCGTGCAAACCATTGGAAAAACAAGGGAAAAACAAGAAAATCCCCCACTTCATCACAACCTCCAGGAGAGTTTCATGGAGATGTCCCTGGAGGATTCCCGCTCCATCCCCAGACACGTAAACAGACTTTTCCAGTAGCTGTACTGGTTGCGAATGCATCCCAAGTCTTCAGGGCAAATCAAACATTAAACACTATTGCTTTTAAACCCTGTACTCTAGTTAAAAATGTGCACTCACCAGAGGTGCCTTCTCCGCCTTCAGGGTCGAGGATCCCGCCTTGGGAGGGTATTGGCTCCAGGGTGATGAAAAGGTCCTGGCTGCTGGGGAGAATGGATTCACCGCTTGCCTGCTGTGCATTGTCCTCCTCCTATTCCTCATCCACAAAATCCTCCTCTGTGTTGCGTCAGACTCCCCCCTTACAGATGTCCACAGACAGTGGTGGGGTAGTGGTAGGGTCATCTTCCTCCTCCCCCCCCCCAATGCCATGCAGCTGATCATAGAAGCAGCATGTATGGGTCTCTGACCCAGAGCGACTGTTTGCCTCCTTTGTCTTTTGTAGGGTTGCCTGAGCTCCTTGACTTTCATGCGGCACTGCTGTGTGTCCCTGTTGTAGCCTCTGTCCATCATGCCTTGTGCGATTTTGCCATATATATCAGCATTTCTTCTTTTTAATCAGCATTTTGCCTGCACAGATTCTTCTCCCCATCCAGCAATCAGATCCAGTGTCTCCCGTTCGCTCCATGCTGGAGCTCGTTTGCAATTCTGGGGGGACTGCATGGTCACCTGTGCTGCTGAGCTTGCCACGCTGACCAAACAGGAAATGAAATTCAAAAGTTCCCGGGGCTTTTCCTGTGTACCTGGCTAGTGCATCGGAGTTGAAAGTGCTGTCCAGAGTGGTCACTTTGGAGCACTCTGGGATAGCTCCCAGAGGCCAATAAAGTTGATTTGCATCCGCACTACCCCAAATTTGACCCAGCAAGGTCGATTTTAGCGCTACTCCCCTCACCGGGGAGGAGTACAGAAATAAATTTTAAGAGCCCTTTTGGTCGATGGAATGGGGTTGCTTGTGTAGACGCATTCATTATAAAATCAACCTAACGCGGCCAAATTCGACCTAACCCTGTAGTGTAACCAGGGCTAAGCCCTGATCTACACTACAAAGTTAGGTCGACATAAGCCGTATTAGGTTGATTTAATAATGTATGTGTCTACACTACTGAGTCCCTTCCGCCCACCTAAAGGCCTGTAAAGTTGACTTTTGTACTCCACCTCCACGAGAGGTGTAGCGCTTGATTCAACATCCACAGGTTGACATGGGGATAGTGTAGACACTGCGTTGTGTAATTCAAATGAATTGGCCTCCAGGAGGTGTCCCACAGTGCTCCGCTGTAACCGCTCTGGAGAGCACTTTCAACTCCACTGCATGTCAGCCAGGTACACAGGAAATAGAAGCCCCCCAGTTAAAGCTCCAGGAACTTTTGAATTTTCATTTCCTGTTTGATCAGCGTGGAGAGCTTGTCAGCACAGCTGATCATGGATGCTCAAGGCCACAAACACACTCCAGCATGGAGTACAGAGGAGGGCTGGATCTTATTGTTGTGTGGGGAGAAGCATAGGTGCCGACTCCATGGGTGCTCCGGGGCTGGAGCAGCCACGGTAAAAAAAATTATGGGTGCTGAGCACCCATCAGTAGGCCTCCTATCAATGCCTCTCCCTCCCCCCAGCGCCTCTGCCTGCGCTGATCAGCGCCTCCCCCTCCCAGTGCCTGCCGTGGATCAGCTGTTTTGCGGTGTCTGGAGGCATTTGGGGGAGGGGAAAGGAACAAGGGCGCCGCGCATTCAGGGTAGGGGGTGAGAAAGAGGTAGGGCGGGGGTGGAGCAGGGGTGGGAAGAAGCAGGGTGGGGTTGGGGCATTGGGGGAAGGGGTGGAGTGGGGGCAGGGCCTGGGCGGAGCCCGGGGGAGCACCCCCCCCAGCAGATTAGAAACTCTGTACCTACGGGGAGAAGAGTTTGTGCAGGCAGAGCTCCGATCCAGCAGAAGAAACATTAACATCTATGCCAAAATCGCACGGGGCATGGGGGAGAAAGGCTACACCAGGGACACGCAGCAGTGCCGCATGAAAATAAATGACCTTAGGCAAGCGTACCAGAAGACAAGGAAGACGAACAGTCACTCTGGTTCTGAGCCACAGACATGCGGCTTTTATGAGGATCTGCATGCAGTTCTTAGCGGCAACCCCACCACTACCACAAAATGCTCTGCAGATACCGCCCAGGAGTCCCGGGTGACCTCAAGCAACAACAAGGAGGACATTGTTGAGGAGGAGGAGACTGCAAGGAAGGCAAGTGGAGGATCCATTCTCCCTGATAGCCAAGAACTTTTTTTAACTCTGGAGCCCATCCCCTCAGCGGAGTGTGATGCTGTGGAAGGCACCTCTGGTGAGTACACATTTCCAATCAAATCATAGGGGTTACATGCTATTTTTTTTTTTAATGTTGAATCTGAACAAAACAATAGGTGTAGTGGTTATCAGTGGCCACTCCAGCTACGCAGAGGGTGCACTTCAAAGAAGACGGTTTATGTATACGGGGATGACCCGGGAATCCTCCATGGAGATCTCTAGGAAGCTTTCATGGAGGTACTCTGCAATCCTTTGCAGCAGGTTTCTGGGAAGGGCTGCCTTATTTCATCCACCATGGTAGGACACTTTCCCGCGCCACTCCAGTATTAACTCTTCTGGTATCATTGCAGCACAGAGCATTACAGCATAAGGACCAGGTCTGTACCCAGATACTTGCAGCATCGACTCCCTTTCCGTCTCTATTACCCTCAGGAGACTGATATCACATATGGTCAGCTAGGGGAAACGTGGGAACTTTTAAATGCTAGCCCTTAAACCCCAAGCAATTTGATAAGTAATCCGCCCCTGTTTGGTGAATTCTGGGTCACACAACCACGCTTTCCTGAGCCTGTCCTGGCTGTGGTTGGAAGGGATCACCGCGTATTGCAATCAGGCATTAAAAAAAAATTTTGTGGGGGCGCTTCCTATTTGTCTCTCTTCTCCCCAACCCGGTGCCGCTTTTGTAACAATCAAACTATTTGGGGGGCTTTATACTGGTGCCTGTCTTCAAGCACTAACCAGATTGCTTGGGGAAAGGGGGATCTTGTGAGGTTGGAACCAGTGATTCCAAGGATGTCTTCACAAAAGCAGCAGCACAAGACCTCTCGCCCATGCCTCATGGCCTTACTTACCATGGCTGGAGCACAAAACGACTCTTGCAGTAGCCAGCGGTTGTGATTACGTTGTGGCTTGCAGGGAAGTGCATCGAGGGGTGTTTCTTTTATAAAAAGAATTAACTTTGCACTAGAAACAATGTATGCACTGTCAATGCTATCCTTGTGCTCTGCATTCCTTGCAGCTGAAATCTTGTCCGTTGGCGCATCCTCCACACTGGGACAGAGACTTTCCCAGATTATAAGGCAGAAAAAGAAGACTCGGGAGGACATGTTCAGTGAGTTAATAATGAGCACGTCTGAGAGTGACAAGATGGAGCTCAGCACATGGAGGATTGCACTGTCCGACAGCCTGAATAAGGACAGCAAGGACAGGAGAGCATGCAGAGAACATGAGCGTGCTGTGCAGGAAGAGATGCTGCGGATTATGAGGGAGCAGACAGACATGTCGAAGCATCTGGTTGAGGTTCAAGAAAGGCAGCGGGATGCTAGAGTCCCGCTGCATCCTATGCTGAATCTGCTGCCATCATCTCCAAGTTCCACATCCTCCTCCCCCAGACATCCTAGGATGTCGCCGGAGGGTGGGAAGGGGGGTTCAGTATCTGTTGCACTCAACTCCAGGGGAGGGTACAAGGTCCAGAAGGCGCCTATTCCCACACCTTTGACTGTTACTGCAGTGCGACTGTAAGCAAGCTGTCCTTGCTTCTCACCCCACCCCCGTGTTATCTGCCATTTTCCCCCAGGTTATCTTACTTTTCTTTGCTGTCTCTGTAGGTCTGTGAGCATAATAAAACTTAATGGATTGAATAGAAAAGGCTCTTTAAACATTCACCACATTGTGGTTAGTGGGGGTGAGCTGTTCTCAGTGGTGGCAGATGACAGAACAAGGAGCAATGGTCTCAAGTTGCAGTGGGGAAAGTTTAGGTTGGATATTAGGAAACACTATTTCCCTAGAAGGGTGGTGAAGCACTGGAATGGGTTACCTAGGGAGATGGTGGAATCTCCTTCCTTAGAGGTTTTTAAGGCCTGGATTGATAAAGCCCTGGCTGGGATGATTTAGTTGGTGTTGGTCCTGCTTTGAGCAGGGGGTTGGACTAGATACCTCCTGAGGTCTCTTCCAATCCTAAACTTCTATGATTCTATACCTGTGTGTGTGTGTGTGTGTGTGTGTGTGTGTGTGTGCGCTGCAAGGGGCCGAAGAGCCTAATTCAGCAAAACAGGGAGAGGAATCCTGGCTGATGAAGCCGAAGGGGCTCAGTGAAACCCCAGTACATCAGGTGGCATCTCGGACATGGGAGTCTAACTCGTCACAATGTTACTTATTGACACATGCATCCAGTTGAGTGATTTAGGGTGTCTTTCTTCCATATAGAAGTGATGTATGTTCGTGGTCCTTTATCAATACTAATCAATAGTAATTATTTGATTACGGTAGTGCCCAGAATGTTCTGTATGTTTTCCAAACAGAGTCCTGGCCCGCTGAATGTTGATAAATGGACTTAAATCGACTAAACAGCATGACTATTTTTCAGGCACACGTGTACTGCTGTGTGCAGGGGCCATCTCCATCAGGAGTCCTTGTGCTCTAAACAGAGCACATATTGGATGTGCTCTTTCCATCACTGAGCGGCGCTAGTGTATGTGCAGTGTTAGCAATGGAGTCTGTGGGCTCTTTCCCAGGACACTGTGAAGATCTGGCAATGATGCAGCAGAGCCTGGGTCTCCTTTAATCACTCCATGGATGCTTCGCTTCGGGGGCACTGTACTTCCCCTGAGTGCAGTGTAAATAGTCGGAAACAATGACTGGATTTCCCGTTCCTGTGCATGTTTTCTTTAGATTTTTAGCAGGATGTCCTATAGGTTCAGGACAAACTAAAACACAAAGCTTGTTAACAGGATTTTTGCCCAGACAGCATTAGGTTTCACATGGGAACAGTTCAGAGTTCGGTGGGTAACAACAGTGTGTGAAGTTTATCGGCTGAAGATTGATGATGCTTTTCCCTAGGATAGGCTGTAGCACATGGAGTTAACCTCAAGCATGCAGTCCTTTTTCTGGGAGTCACTTAGTGTTTTCTGTAGGCCTGTGTGTGCTGTTGGGTGTGACTTTGCATTCCTGGGCATAAGGCCTGTGAGTTTTTCTTGAGTTGTGCAATGTGTAAGTAACTGTGATTTGGGTGTTGTACAGTTGGAAGTTTTGCACAATGCACTGTGGGTTCTGTAATGTGTGGTGCAGTGCTGAGGCATTGCACGCAATGAGCTTAGCTGTTTGTTGTGCATCTGATGCCCCTTAGACTCATAGACTTTAAAGCCAAAAGGGACCATCGTGACCATCTAGTGTGACCTTCTGCACACTGCAGACCACAGAACCTCGCCCACCCACTCCTGTCAGAGATCCCTAACCTCTGGCTGATTCATAGATTCATAGATTCTAGGACTGGAAGGGACCTCGAGAGGTCATCGAGTCCAGTCCCCTGCCCGCATGGCAGGACCAAATACTGCCTAGACCATCCCTAGTAGACATTTATCTAACCTACCCTTAAATATCTCCAGAGACGGAGATTCCACAACCTCCCTAGGCAATTTGTTCCAGTGTTTAACCACCCTGACAGTTAGGAACTTTTTCCTAATGTCCAATCTAGACCTCCCTTGCTGCAGTTTAAACCCATTGTTTCTGGTTCTATCCTTAGAGGCTAAGGTGAACAAGTTCTCTCCCTCCTCCTTATGACACCCTTTTATATACCTGAAAACTGCTATCATGTCCCCTCTCAGTCTTCTCTTTTCCAAACTAAACAAACCCAATTCTTTCAGCCTTCCTTCATAGGTCATGTTCTCAAGACCTTTAATCATTCTTGTTGCTCTTCTTTGGACCCTTTCCAGTTTCTCCACATCTTTTTTAAAATGCGGCGCCCAGAACTGGACACAATACTCCAGCTGAGGCCTAACCAGAGCAGAGTAGAGCGGAAGAATGACTTCTCGTGTCTTGCTCACAACACACCTGTTAATGCATCCCAGAATCATGTTTGCTTTGTTTGCAACAGCATCACACTGTTGACTCATATTTAGCTTGTGGTCCACTATAACCCCTAGATCCCTTTCTGCCGTACTCCTTCCTAGACAGTCTTTTCCCATTCTGTATGTGTGAAATTGATTTTTCCTTCCTAAGTGGAGCACTTTGCATTTGTCTTTGTTAAACTTCATCCTGTTTAACTCAGACCATTTCTCCAATTTGTCCAGATCATTTTGAATTATGACCCTGTCCTCCAAAGTAGTTGCAATCCCTCCCAGTTTGGTATCATCCGCAAACTTAATAAGCGTACTTTCTATGCCAATATCTAAGTCGTTGATGAAGATATTGAACAGAGCCGGTCCCAAAACAGACCCCTGCGGTACCCCACTCGTTACGCCTTTCCAGCAGGATTGGGAACCATTAATAACAACTCTCTGAGTACGATTATCCAGCCAGTTATGCACCCACCTTATAGTAGCCCCATCTAATTTGTATTTGCCTAGTTTATCGATAAGAATATCATGCGAGACCGTATCAAATGCCTTACTAAAGTCTAGGTATACCACATCCACCGCTTCACCCTTATCCACAAGGCTCGTTATCCTATCAAAGAAAGCTATCAGATTGGTTTGACATGATTTGTTCTTCACAAATCCATGCTGGCTATTCCCTATCACCTTACCACCTTCCAAGTGTTGGCAGATGATTTCCTTAATTACTTGCTCCATTATCTTCCCTGGCACAGAAGTTAAACTAACTGGTCTGTAGTTACCTGGGTTGTTTTTAGTTCCCTTTTTATAGATGGGCACTATATTTGCCCTTTTCCAGTCTTCTGGAATCTCTCCCGTCTCCCATGACTTTCCAAAGATAATAGCTAGAGGCTCAGATACCTCCTCTATTAGCTCCTTGAGTATTCTAGGATGCATTTCATCAGGCCCGGGTGACTTGCAGGCATCTAACTTTTCTAAGTGATTTTTAACTTGTTCTTTTTTTATTTTATCCGCTAAACCTACCCCCTTCCCATTAGCATTCACTATGTTAGGCATTCCTTCAGACTTCTCGGTGAAGACCGAAACAAAGAAGTCATTAAGCATCTCTGCCATTTCCAAGTTTCCTGTTACTGTTTCTCCCTCTTCACTAAGCAGTGGGCCTACCCTGTCTTTGGTCTTCCTCTTGCTTCTAATGTATTGATAAAAAGTCTTCTTGTTTCCTTTTATTCCCGTAGCTAGTTTGAGCTCATTTTGCGCCTTTGCCTTTCTAATCTTGCCCCTGCATTCCTGTGTTGTTTGCCTATATTCATCCTTTGTAATCTGTCCTAGTTTCCATTTTTTATATGACTCCTTTTTATTTTTTAGATCGTGCAAGATCTCGTGGTTAAGCCAAGGTGGTCTTTTGCCACATTTTCTATCTTTCCTAACCAGCGGAATAGCTTGCTTTTGGGCCCTTAATAGTGTCCCTTTGAAAAACTGCCAACTCTCCTCAGTTGTTTTTCCCCTCAGTCTTGATTCCCATGGGACCTTACCTATCAGCTCTCTGAGCTTCCCAAAATCTGCCTTCCTGAAATCCATTGTCTCTATTTTGCTGTTCTCCCTTCTACCCTTCCTTAGAATTGCAAAGTCTATGATTTCATGATCACTTTCACCCAGGCTGCCTTCTACTTTCACATTCTCAACGAGTTCCTCCCTATTTGTTAAAATCAAGTCTAGAACAGCTTCCCCCCTAGTAGCTTTTTCAACCTTCTGAAATAAAAAGTTGTCTCCAATGCAGTCCAAGAATTTGTTGGATAGTCTGTTCCCCGCTGTGTTATTTTCCCAACATATATCCGGATAGTTGAAGTCCCCCATCACCACCAAGTCTTGGGCTTTGGATGATTTTGTTAGTTGCTTGAAAAAAGCCTCATCCACCTCTTCCACCTGGTTAGGTGGCCTGTAGTAGACGCCTAGCATGACATCTCCCTTGTTTTTTGCCCCTTTAAGCCTAACCCAGAGACTCTCAACACTTCCGTCTCCTATGTCCATCTCTACCTCTGTCCAAGTGTGTACATTTTTAATATATAAGGCAACACCTCCTCCCTTTTTCCCCTGTCTATCCTTCCTGAGCAAGCTGTACCCATCCACACCAACATTCCAATCATGTGTATTATCCCACCAAGTTTCAGTGATGCCAACAATGTCATAGTTGTATTTATTTATTAGCACTTCCAGTTCTTCCTGCTTATTCCCCATACTTCTCGCATTTGTATATAGGCATCTAAAATACTGGTTTGATCTTTCCTCCCAGTTTTTTCCTGACTCTCCTTTCTCTCTGCCAATATAGCCCACACTCCCTCTTGTTTCCGACTCATTTCCCCGGTCTCCATGTTCCCCACTTACCTGTGGGCTTTGCTCACCTGTCCCCGTCGAACCTAGTTTAAAGCCCTCCTCACTAGGTTAGCCAGTCTGTGTCCGAATAGGGTCTTCCCTCTCCTCGAAAGGTGAACGCCATCTCTGCCTAGCAGTCCTTCCTCGAATAGCATCCCGTGGTCTAGGAAGCCAAAGCCCTCCTGGCGACACCATCTTCGCAGCCAGGCATTCACCTCCATGATGCATCTGTCTCTGCCCGGGCCCCTACCTTTAACAGGAAGAATTGAAGAGAATACCACCTGTGCTCCAAACTCCTTCACCCGTGCTCCCAGAGCCCTGTAGTCACTCTTGATCCGCTCAGTGTCACACCGCGCAGTATCATTTGTGCCCACATGGATGAGTAGCATGGGGTAGTAGTCAGAGGGCCGGATAATCCTCGACAATGCCTCCGTAACGTCTCGGATACGGGCCCCCGGCAGGCAGCATACCTCTCGAGATGAAATGTCAGGGCGACAGATGGGCGCCTCCGTCCCCCTCAGCAGAGAGTCTCCGACCACCACTACCCTACGTTTCCTATTCGCAGTGGTGGCAGCAGACTCTCCAGCCTTAGGGGTACGAGGCTTCTCCTCCTTTACTGTAGGGAGTGATTCCTTCTTTCCTGTATCAAGAAGAGCATAACGGTTACCTATAACCACGGCAGGAGGGTTCGGAGCAAGGGTGGAGCACTGCCTGCTGCCAGAAGTAACCAGCTGCCAGCGTCCACCCTGAGCCATCTCCTCCTCCACCAGTGGTGTATCAGCAGTCCTGTGTACTGGGACAGCTACCTCAGCTGTCTCCACATGGACACTGTCGAGGAATTGCTCGTGGATACGGATGCTCCTCAACCTAGCCACCTCCTCCTGTAGCTCTCTCACCTGCTGCCTGAGAGATTCCACCAGCAGGCACCTTTCACATTGGATGGTCCCCCCAGCCTGGATATCCGTAAGTGGAAATTGCAAGTTACAGTCTTTGCAAAACCACACCAGGATCTGGGTAGAGGCATCCATGCTTAGGCACTCTGTCTGGCTACAGGCACAGGTGGAGGAGACAGTAGCAGTGCTGGCACAGGTGTTGCGGGTCTTCCTAACCATCGTAAGCCTCCCTCTGTCAAACTCCCGTCTGCAGCCCCCTGTCAGCTGAAAGGGTTGTTTAAGCAAACAGTTAGAATGTAGTTGCTTTATAGGTATTAAGGGGAATCAAGAGAAAACAGATGGAACCGGCAAGGGACCCTCGCCCCCTTCCTGCTCCCCTTCCAAACTCCCTTGCGAAACTCCCTGTTAGCAGCCCCTGTTGAGTTACTGAAGTCCTCAAATCATGGTTTAAAGACTTCAAGTTACAGAGAATCCACCATTTATACCAGTTTAAACGTGCAAGTGACCCGTGCTGCGGGAAAGGCAACCCCCCCCCCCCCCCGAGTCTCTGCCAATCTCTGATCCCTACCCCAAATGTGGTGATCAGTTAGACGCTGAGCATGTGGGCAAGACCCACCAGCCAGACACCTGGGAAAGGATTCTCTGTAGTAACTCCCCCACTCTAGTGTCCCAACGCCAGCAGTTGGAGATATTTGCTGCTAGCAGTCACAGATTGGCTACATGCCATTGTAGGCAGTCTCATCAGACCATCCCATCCCCTCTAGACACTTGATCAAGCTCAGTCTTGAAACAAGTTAGGTTTTTAGCCTTCCATGTGTAACTGAAGTTTGTAAAATGTGGTAAGGGGAGAGAGCTGGAAATCAGTGAAGGAGAGTTGGGTTTTCTGCTGCTTTAAACTTCCTCCCAAACATGTTTACCCAGACATACAAATTCTATTGTTCTCTCCTCAGCATCCCCCACCCTCCTGATCCCAGTCCAGCTCTTTTAATCTCAGTAATGAAAGCACTAGGTCACCACTCACAAAGTTTCAAATCAGGCAGCTACGTTTCAAGTGGCCCCTACGCCAAGAAAGAACAATGCTTGGAACCCTTCCCCAAGGCCTCCCAGGAGCACCGGCTCTTGGATAGTTTGGTAGAGTTAGAGGTCTAATGGCCCTGGCTGTGTCTGTAATGGACCTTGTAGGAATCCTAGCCCCAGAACGTAGCATCAATGGGGCCCAGGCATTTTGATCACTAATTCTGCTCAGAGCAAGTCCAGCCCATGTGGTTGTGTAACTGTCTGTACCCAGTCTACACTCGCTCTTCCACCGATGCTTACACATTCCAGCATTCCCTGACATTCCCACTGTGGCCAGGCAAGGCAACCTGCACTGAGCTGGGCACGCTGCCTCCAATTTGCCCTTCTCTGCTCTTTCCCTGATTTTCAGACTGTTTATAAAGTGGGTTCATCTCTGCGACCAGGCACAGAATCCATGACACTGCACGGTGGGTGCCTGTCATTGAATTTAACACGTCTCTGGGTGTGTGGTATTCTGTACACATTGGTTATGGAATGATAACCAAAGAACTATAGTCTTTAAAATAAGTCCATTAATTTCCTAAGAGTCGTGTAAGAATTCATCCACTCTCTGAGGAATCTGTAATAACATTGCAAATAGTAATATTTAGCAATGCATAGTCATTTCTAAAAATTGTGGACCAAGTTACTGAATTACTTACCCCTAGGTTACTCACCTCCCTGCATGGGAAACTCAGGAGAGGGAGACGAAGGGGGAGGAGAATGCTGTGATGAGCCTTTCACCAAGTTTCCCCCAAATCATTCAGTATTGAATGTGCCACAGTTCCACCTTGAACCCAGATCCCCAGAAGGCAATGGGACTCCACACCGGCTCTTGCACCCATCCTTAGCTCCTTGTCAGCATTAATCCAATGACTCTGGACTGTCCAGCAGTTATGGAGGGCAGCTGTGGCAGATTGTGATGTCTGCACATCTGCTTTCTAATTTGGTATTGTACTTCTGAATGTTTAGGCAATTGATATCCTGGGCAGACAGGTAGAAAGGTGTGCTGGGGAGCAGGTCTTATGTGATCTGCTACAGATGGCCCTGCGGCATTAAGGGATATAGAAGATGGTAATAACATTGGAAACTTCTCTTATTCATTATTAACATTCTGCCTTTTTACCTGGATGTAACTGAGAGCAGAATGGCCCCTTTTGTAAAGGAGGAATGAATCATGGCAGCTGGCAGCATGATTCGGTTCCCCAAGATTAGTGCTGTTCACAGGCCTCCCAAGGGCAGTTTTAGCTCTCTAGGTATATCTATGGCTTCCTTGCCCACAGTATCTGCATGCCTCAAACATTAATGGATTTTATCCTCCTGACCCCCCCAGCAAGGTAAGGAAATGCCATCCCCATTCTAAACCTGGAGAACTGTCACAGAAGTTAGGGGCCTGATTCGTAGGGTGTGAGCACATGTCGTTCCTTTTGACTTCAGCTGAGATCCAGCACTTCTGAAAACTGAGCTCAGTGTGACTTGCCTACAGTCGCATGGAGTTCATGGCAGAGCAGGAGATTTGAACCCAGGTGTCTCATATCCCATGTGTCCCCAATGTCTTAGCCACGAGGCCGTCCTTCCGCATTAGTTCATACTAGCTGTGACCACTAATCTATATTCTGAGTGGTCAGAATGTTTCATAGAGATTTTAAGGCCAGATGGGACCATTGGAAACATCTAATCCAACCTGCATCACACTGGTCTCAGAATTTTCCCATTCATCCCTGTAGCGCAGGGAATTATTCTCCCCCTCTCCTGGTGTAAATTAACATTCACCAGCCTAATGCACTCAGTTCAAATGTCTCTTTTAGGGATCAGTCCATTCTGAACTGAAAGATTCCCAGTGACGGTAGATTTATCACGTGCCTTGGGGAGCTGGTCCAGTGGCTAAATATCCTGACTGTCCAAAATGTGCTTCTTATTTCCAGTTTGAGTGTGTCTAACTTTAGCTTTCAGGCTTTGGATCTCCTGCCCTGGTCTCCGTGATCAACAAGCCCCCTGATGTCAGATATCTTCTGCCTGTGTAGGTGCTTTAGACTGTAATCAAGTCACCTCTTACCCTCCTTCAAATAAGCCAAATAGATCGAGCCCCTTAAGTGCCTCACCGTGAGGTATCTTTTCCAGACCTCCAGTCACTTGTAGCTCTTCCCTGAACCTTCTTGATTTTTCAGTCTCTCTTTAAATCTGTGCTAAAGTGTCTGTTTACAGTGGTACAGCCAAACACCAATTCCCTCTCCTCTGTCATTCTGGTGAATGTGTTTCCTGGGGGGGCTGTCTTGTAGCACCCTACCCACAGAGCTGGGGCACGGGGACCTTGCAGAAGGGAAGCTGTATGAAATGCAAAAGGATTTGCAGTCTTTGTATTCCAAATCCATCCATTCCCTAGAGAACAGCATCTGTGTGGCAGCTCAAATCATGCCACACATTACTCCCCTTCTCCTAGAGTCAGGGCCATGTTAGAACAATGGGTGGAGAGCAGGAAATGCTGCATGGGAAACAGGATTTCATTTCACTGCTATTGGGATTCCTCCGACAGATCCTCTCCCCTCCCCCAGCTCAGCCCTGTCTGTTACCCGGGGTTCTTTCAACCCAGAGCTCTTGGTATCTTTTACTCTGTGCAAGATGGTGTCAGGAAATAAATCAGGGGAGACACAGCCGTCTGACCGATAGATGGCTGGCACAAACAGGACAACACATTAGTGCTTTCACTTAAGGCTAAACTTTACTAGTCTCAAGCACTTACACACGTCCGCAACAGGTTAGTAAAATAGGGTTACCATACGTCCTCTTTTTCCCGGACATGTCCGGCTTTTCGGCACTCAAACCCCCGTCCGGGGGGAATTGCCAAAAAGCCGAACATGTCCGGGAAAATGGCGGCTCTGCTCCTCCCCTGACTCTTCGGCTCTGTTTAAGAGCCGGGCTGCCCAAGCGCTACCGGCTTCGGGCAGCCCCCATGCCTCCGGACCCTGCGCCACCGGAGCCCGGGAAGGGAAGTGCCTGGCTGGGAGTGCAGGGTCCGGAAGGAATAGGGGCTGCCCAAAGCCCGAGCGCTACCGGCTTCACGGTTTGCCGGGCAGCCTCCAGACCCTGCGCCCCCGGCTGGGCGCTTCCCCTCCCGGGCTTCGGCTGCGCTGGGGAAGCGCCGGCCGGGGGCACAGGGTCTGGGGGCTGCCCGGCAAACCGTGAAGCCGGTAGCGCTCGGGCAGCCCTTTCCGCATGGCTGGGAGTGGGAGGGAGGAGGGGGCGGAGTTAGGGTGGGGAAGGGGTGGAGTTGGGGCGGGGGCTGGGGGTGGGGAAATGGGCGGGGCCAGGGCCCGTGGAGGGTCCTCTTTTTTTATTTATTAGATATGGTAACCCTAAGTAAAATACCCCCAATCCCCAATAATTACCGAAGCTGAGTGTGGCTCTCAAGTGGCACAGTGGCAGCCCATCTGCCGGTGGGGGACACAAGATGCATCCAGAGGGAGAGACCAGTCCCAAAGAGTCCCCCTTATTTTGTTCATTAATAGCACAATGACATATCCCTTAAAGAAAACTTGTTAAGCAAGCAGTTTCAATGGTCAAGCAAGAGGTTTCCTTCTGATTATTGATTAACCAGATATGGGTTTTTCCCAGAGTTTGCAGCCTTGAGGTCCCAATAGACAATCCTGAGGGCACATCCTGCTCTTCTAAAATGCATGTATCAGCAATTTCAAATATTAACATCAACTCTGTTAAAAGCATCTTGTTATAACAGGCCTTTTATTTAGACAATTTGTTTTTGAGGCCAGTGTGTTCAATGCTCTCTTGAAATTTTTGCATCGGCTTTTTAATGTAATTATATCCTTGGGGTTTCGGTGAATTAAAAAGTCGGGGTGTCATGCATACAAGCAGACCCCTTTTGTACCTGTCTTCAGATTTTAGCACCCCCCCCCCCCCCCCCCCACACACACACTTTACTCTACTTAGGGATAACCTGTCCCTCTCTCATTTTTAGGTTTGACTTCTTTTTCCACCTTCCTCTGGAGGGTCATAGATTCTAGGACTGGAAGGGACCTCGAGAGGTCATCGAGTCCAGTCCCCTGCCCGCATGGCAGGACCAAATACTGTCTAGACCATCCCTGATAGACAGTTATCTAACCTACTCTTAAATATCTCCAGAGATGGAGATTCCACAACCTCTCTAGGCAATTTATTCCAGTGTTTAACCACCCTGACAGGAACTTTTTCCTAATGTCCAACCTAGACCTCCCTTGCTGCAGTTTAAGCCCATTGCTTCTTGCTCTATCCTTAGAGGCTAAGGTGAACAAGTTTTCTCCCTCCTCCTTATGACACCCTTTTAGATACCTGAAAACTGCTATCATGTCCCCTCTCAGTCTTCTCTTTTCCAAACTAAACAAACCCAATTCTTTCAGCCTTCCTTCATAGGTCATGTTCTCAAGACCTTTAAGCATTCTTGTTGCTCTTCTCTGGACCCTCTCCAATTTCTCCACATCTTTCTTGAAATGCGGTGCCCAGAACTGGACACAATACTCCAGCTGAGGCCTAACCAGCACAGAGTAGAGCGGAAGAATGACTTCTCGTGTCTTGCTCACAACACACCTGATAATGCATTCCAGAATCATGTTTGCTTTTTTTGCAACAGCATCACACTGTTGACTCATATTTAGCTTGTGGTCCACTATGACCCCTAGATCCCTTTCTGCCGTACTCCTTCCTAGCCAGTCTCTTCCCATTCTGTATGTGTGAAACTGATTTTTTCTTCCTAAGTGGAGCACTTTGCATTTGTCTTTGTTAAACTTCATCCTGTTTACCTTAGACCATTTCTCCAATTTGTCCAGATCATTTTGAATTATGACCCTGTCCTCCAAAGCAGTTGCAATCCCTCCCAGTTTGGTATCATCCGCAAACTTAATAAGCGTACTTTCTATGCCAATATTTAAGTCATTAATGAAGATATTGAACAGAGCCGGTCCCAAAACAGACCCCTGTGGAACCCCACTTGTTATGCCTTTCCATAATTTGAGCCTTTTGGTTTCAGGTAGTTTATTTGCTGGCCAGGTATGTTCATAATCTGCAGCTCCTTTGTGCTGCCATTTATGGGCAGTTCTCTCCTTCCTCTGTCAGTTCGGTAATTTGCATTAACACAGACGCTTTCTGGCTTGCTTTTGGATCCAAAGCCATCAGCAGCTCAGAGACCCTGTCTTAAAAAGGACACAATCAACTTCCATCCGAGTTTTGATTTCTTTTCACTTTCAACTCCTGCTTCAAAAACATACAGCGATCTGAAAAAGAAAACACAACCTATTGTGGCTCCCTTTAGAGCCCTAATAGGATTTCAATTTCCATTTCTTTTACCCCTTCTACAATATACATTGCACATGTCCTGGGAAAAATGCACATTCCTTTCATAGTTTAACGTCTATAACATTACATTAGCCATATCAATTTTTACATAAGGTGTAACTGTTTCTTTTGTGCTCACAGAGTTTTCATGTACCTTTATCAAAGTGACAGTCTGATTACTCAGGCCTTGGCTACACTGGCCCTGTACAGCGCTGCAACCTGCTGCGCTCAGGGGTGTGAAAACGTACCCCTCCCCCCGAGCGCAGCGCTGTAAAGCACCAGTGTAATCAGCGCCTGCAGTGCTGCACGCTCGCTCGCAGCGCTGGCGGCGCAACTACACTCGCGCTTCACAGCGCTGCCACGGCAGCACTGAATCCCCAAGTGTAGCCAAGGCCTCAGAGCCACCTTAAGGCTCAGTGTTTCTAATGTTGCTTCTTTTTTTTGTGCACCTCACCCCTGCGGTTGCTCCAGAGGGATACTGTCTTTTTTAATTTCTTTTACTACAGCTCTTATCTGCTATTTTGTTACTAAAAAAAAAAAGGATCCAGAATTTCTCCCCATTCTCCTGGGTTTGACGGCCCTACTGCAGCCACAACTTTGGTCTTTAAAAAGATATTGAACTTTATAAAGCATTGAGGTAGCTGAAGGGTTAAAGGCTAAATACCAAACCCAAACACCACCTGTGTCTGGCAAACAGTGTCTGTCAGTTTTGCAGCTTTGAATGAAAGATTCAAATGGCTTTTTAGTGGTATTATTTAAAAACAAAACAAAAACCAATTTATCTTAAACCTACAAAACAGAGTTTTACAAGCCAGGAGTGTTGTTTTAGGTCCTAAACACTCCACATATTTACACAATATATTTACACACACAGACAGATACATACATACTCTTTTGCTTAACATCCCTTACACTGCTTTAATTTTTACACAGCTGTACATAGATTACATTGGTATACATTTGGGGTCAGTTTGTTCCAATAGAAACCCCTTACATTCTTTTAGCAAATTTGACTAAATTGTTCAGTCAAATGATTTAAATCAGATTGTCTTTTTGCCTGGCTTATTTACAAACATTCCTTGGAAAAGGGCCTACTTTTCCTTCAGAATGGCTGCAAAGAAACCAATATTTCTTTTTCTATAATGCTTTTTCTTGTTAACGTTTTTACAAGGTTCAACCCTTAATTCCCTCCAGCCTCTGCAGAGTTAACTTCTCACTCTCTTTCTTAAATCACTTGCTTATCTCCCAAAAGGACACCTTCATCAACTCAGATTTTACCTTTCCAAGTATTGTCCCAGGGATCTGAATTTCCCATGCCTGTACTGAGAAAGCGTTGTTCTAAGTCAGCCATAAAAATGTTGGCATACTGTGGGGCCATGCGGGTACCCATAGCAGTGCCGCTGACTTGAAGGTATAGATTGTCCCCAAATGTGAAATAGACTTTAACCTGTCTGGTCACTCAATGACAGACCTGCAGGTGGCAATTTTGCAACAGAAAAGCTTCAAAAACAGACTCCAACGAGAAACTGCTGAGCTTTAATTGATATGCAAGCTAGATACAATCAACTTAGGCTTGAATAGAGACTGGGAATGGCTGAGCCATTACAAACATTGAATCTATCTCCCCATGTAAGTATTCTCACACTTCTTATCAAACTGTCTGTACTGGGCTAGCTTGATTATCACTTCAAAAAAAATTTTCTCTTACTTAATTGGCCTCTCAGAGTTGGTAAGACAACTCCCACCTTTTCATGCTCTCTGTATGTGTATATATATCTCCTCAATATATGTTCCATTCTATGCATCCAAAGAAGTGGGCAGTAGCCCACAAAAGCTTATGCTCAAATAAATTTGTTAGTCTCTAAGGTGCCACAAGTACTCTAGTTTCTTTTGGTAACCCTCAGTGGGATCAGAGGATAGTGGCCTGTAGAATGTGGTGTTAGCGAGCTGCCTAGCAGCCTCTCATTCATATTCCGACCTACTCATGATGACGACAGCACCTCCTTTGTCAGACTTTTTAATTATGATATCAGAGTTGTTCCTGAGGCTGTGAATGGTGTTGTGTTCAGGGTGTGATGTAAAATAAAATGTCAGTTGAAAATAACTGTGTGAAGCGTGTTTTTATGGAGTTCAAGGTGTGTGGGGTTTGTCAAAAGGGAAGTAGGTTGCCCCCTTAGTATACATGGAGTTAGGTTACAGTTTGTCAACAACAACAAGAGGTATATGAGCGGCCTGTTCCTCTAACAAAGGCCCACCCACCCCACATAGCCCTGGCGCTTGTGCATGAGGGATATAGGCTATTGGGGCATCTGGACCATTGCAAAGCAGCCCTAGAACCCCTCTTAAATCATACCATCTTCCGCTTCAGCTGTAACTTTTCATTTTCCACCCCAGGCCCTCTGCATTAGGACTTAATCATGACCCCTCTGATTTCAACAATGTCTCAGGACTCTCATCTACTGTTTCATATTATTTAATGCTGTACAGCATCTAGGGTTACAGTTTGCATAAAAGTGTTTCATAAAAACAAAACAAAAATATATTCTCTAGGGCAAGGGCAAGGGCCGTCCCTACCCATATGCAAATTTCCTGGTGCCTTACGAAGCTGCGTACTGCTCCCACCCCGCCCACACTCCAATCCTACCCCAAAGCCTCTGCCCTGCTCTGCCCCGCCCCAGCCCCACCTCTTCCTGCCCCTGCTCCACCCCAGCCCTACCTCCACTCTCCTGAGGAGTGCAGCGGGGTTGGGGCTGCACTCACCGGCGGTGGGAAGTGCAGCGGCCTGGTCCCAGCCGCGCCGCTGGTGAGTGCTGGGGGGTGGTTCCCTGCTGCCCCCCCCCGTGGGGGGGCTGCATAGGGCCCCAGAATATCTAGGGATGGCCCTGCTCTAGGGGCTTAGACAAGATAATGATCAACAGCATTGTAATTGTTGCTTTGCAGGCATTGCTACAAAGTAGCTTTAAGTTTGTTTTTGTTAAATCATACCATCTGCCCTCATGGTGACCGGCATGCCGCCCCCTGCGGCTTGCCGCCCCAGGCATGCGCTTGGTACGCTGGTGCCTGGAGCCACCCCTGGGGAAGACTCCTTATCTCTGGTAAAAAACAGGTAACTTTTTTTACATAAGCTAATTTTTTCTTTTTTTTTTTTTGTATAAATCCAAACTTTAAAAAGCAATCTTGTTTATTTTTTTTGATAATTTTGTTTTTTTATTAAAACACATATGTAAACTCCCCTGAATTGCCAGTTTTCATATTCTTACCCAGTTGCTGTTTTTGTACTTTAAAAACACTATTTTTAAAAGGACAGGATAGTATCTTAAATCTTTTTACTTCACTAAACATCCCTAAGAGGGGCCTTGTTTTGTTACTGCTCAGTCAATACTGCTTTTTCATGTTAAACTTTAAAAATAAATAAATAAATAAAAATAATGCTTCAAATAGGCCTCACTGCAGACAGACTATCCTTTAAAAAGGTCATGTTATGTTACATCTCAGTCAATGCTGTATTTTCATGTTAAATGTTAAAAAAAAAAAAAACCTTTATATAATGAAACACTGCATGTTTAGCAAACGTTAAAAGTATGGGGGAAAAGTTGAGTGGTGGAGGGTGTTCTTCAGATAGGCTATATCTGAGCTTCATGCAGTCACAAAGCAATGTTTTTTGTCTTTTTACAATCAGTAAATAGAATAAAATACTTGTTATAACTTTCACAAAGTATCTTCCAATGCAATCTCACCATTTGTTAAAACTTTAACAGCGTTAAAGAAGTCTGTGTTAAAAAACAAGCAAACTGAAGGGGTTACCCCTAGAGCATTGCTAAGGCAGACTATAATGCATGGATCACTGGCTAGCCTAATTAGTCTTATCTGTTTTTAAAATGTAGAGAAAGCTCCAGCCTGTGCTGTATTATTTTAATGAAATCTATGGACCCAAAACAAACACAGGAGCTTGTACCAGTGTCTCAGCACACGGGTTGCAAACGCTTAAAAAAAAAAGACATTCTGATAATGCAACAGAAAAATTCATCAAAAGTCTTAAGAAAATGAAAGCTTAATATAACTTTCACATGGATTTGTTAAAAAGTGGGGAGGAAAATAAACTTGTCTCTGATACACTGGATTACAGAATAAGGGGAATATAAACTAGCTGTTACTGAGGTTCTGTGGTTTTCACTCTGAGGTGTTTTCTGCATAATCATTTTTTTTTTTAATTGAAACACGCATGTAAAAATACTAAATAAAGGGCTCTGTCTTCATATAGGCCTGTCTTCTAAAGTGTTTGTTCCTTTACAAAACTTAATATAACTTTTACTTGTATTTGTTAAAAAGCAGGCAAAGAAGCAGCCTTTTTATCTCTGCTCCAGTGGTTTATAGAGGCTGTTTTTTGTTAAAAAGCAGGCAAAGAAGCAGCCTTTTTATCTCTGCTCCAGTGGTTTACAGAGGCTGTTTTTGCTGACAGTGGCTTTGCTGCAAAAGCATGCTGTTTCAAATTGTCCTTACTAAAAAATGACCAGTGCTAGTCTAAAACATAGAGGGGAAACTTTTTTTATCACTATACATTACTTTTATAAACAGGTTTTCTGTGTTTTTAACCCTAGGTTGTTTCTGCATGCTCACTTTTTATTGAAACATATGCAAAAGGACTAAATGAAAAATTGTTTCTTCAGATAGACTTGTTTTTCAAAGTGGTGGTCTTTTCTAATCCACTAACTTCAAAAGGCTGTTTCAAATTATTCTCACAAAAAACATACGGAAAAGCTTTTAAAAACTTTTTCTTAGCAAGGGTTTGTGGGTTTAGGCATGGGGTGCTTCTACATGCTCTTTTTTTATTGAAACATATGCAAAAGTGCTAAATGAAGGGATGTGTCTTCATAGAATCATAGAATATCAGGGTTGGAAGGGACCTCAGGAGGTCATCTAGTCCAACCCCCTGCTCAAAGCAGGACCAATTCCCAACTAAATCATCCCAGCCACGGCTTTGTCAAGCCGGGCCTTAAAAACCTCTAAGGAAGGAGATTCCACCACCTCTCTAGGTAACCCATTCCAGTGCTTCACCACCCTCCTAGTGAAATAGTGTTTCCTAATATCCAACCTAGACCTCCCCCACTGCAACTTGAGACCATTGCTCCTTGTTCTGTCAACTGCCACCACTGAAAACAGCCAAGCTCAATCCTCTTTGGAACCCCCCCTCAGGTAGTTGAAAGCAGCTATCAAATCCCCCCTCATTCTTCTCTTCTGGAGACTAAACAATCCCAGTTCCCTCAGCCTCTCCTCATAAGTCATGTGCTCCAGAGCCCGAACCATTTTTGTTGCCCTCTGCTGGACTCTTTCCAATTTTTCCACATCCTTCTTGTAGTGTGGGGCCCAAAACTGGACACACTACTCCAGATGAGGCCTCACCAATGTCGAATAAAGGGGAACGATCACGTTCCTCGATCTGCTGGCAATGCCCCTACTTATACAGCCCCAAATGCCGTTAGCTAGGGTTACCATACGTCCGGTTTTTCCCGGACATGTCCGGATTTTCGGCAATCAAACCCCCGTCCGGGGGGAATTGCCAAAAAGCCGAACATGTCCGGGAAAATGCCTTGGCACTTCCCCTCCCGCGGCAGCTCTGCTCCTCCCCTGACTCTTTGGCTCTGTTTAAGAGCCGAGCTGCCCGAGCGCTATGGGCTTCAGGCAGCCCCCTTGCCTCCGGACCCCAGCCGCCAGCCGGGCACTTCCCCTCCTGGGCTCTGGCGGTGCAGGGTCCGGAGGCATAGGGGCTGCCCGAAGCCCAAGCGCTACCGGCTTCACAGTTTGCCGGGCAGCCTCCAGACCCTGCGCCCCCGGCTGGGCGCTTCCCCTCCCGGGCTCCAGCTGCGCTGGGGAAGCACCGGCCGGGGGTGCAGGGACTGGGGGCTGCCCGGCAAACCATGAAGCTGGTAGCGCTCAGGCAGCCCTTTTCGCGTGGCTGGGAGTGGGAGGGAGGAGCGGGCGGGGAAGGCGCAGAGTTGGGGCGGGGCTGGGGGTGGGGAAATGGGCGGGGCCAGGGCCTGTGGAGGGTCCTCTTTTTTTATTTGTTATATATGGTAACCCTACCGTTAGCCTTCTTGGCAACAAGAGCACACTGTTGACTCATATCCAGCTTCTCGTCCACTGTGACCTCTAGGTCCTTTTCTGCAGAAAATAGGCTTGTCTTTTAAAGTGTTTATCCTTTTACAAGTCTTTCACCTCTATTTAACAAATTACTTTTATAAACTAACTGGCTGTGGTTTTAACCCTGAGGTAATTTCTTTTTTTATTTTACATTTTTAATAAGATTAGTTACAAAGCAATGTCTTCTTCACATAACAAAAGGAAATGTTTATTTCAACAAGTATTTGGTATAATTTTGTTTTAAAAGCAGGTCTAGGGCTTTCTTGTTATGTTCTGACCTTCTTATCTCTGATCCACTGACTCACAGACGCTGTTTTTGATGACAATGGCTTTGTTGAAAAAGCATGCTGCTTCAAATTGTTCTTTCTAAAAAATGACCAATGTTAGTCTAAAACATAGGGGGAAACTTTTAAAAATTGTTTGTTACTAATGGCTTATGGTTTGAACTTTTATTAAAGCCCCTATGTAAAAGGGCTATATGGTGGGAAAAATGCTTGGTGTCTTTTTTTAGATAAGAATAGGGCAGATAAAGGGGGGTGTGGGAGATGGCTCTTGCTTAAAAACCTTGGGACTATAGGATTGGTTCAGGAAAATGAATTCTATGACACTGCTGTAGAACAACATCTGAATGGGCCGATCCAAAGGCAGTGATAACAAGCCTGAGGGGCTGTGAACCTGGAAAGTTGCCTCTTTACGCAGAAATACTTGGAAGGGTAAGAGCTCTCTCTCTGACTCAACCACGTGCTAACTTTGCCCTTTGCAAAAGGGCTTTCTTTTCCCTTTTCTTGTCCTGTTCTCACTTTTAACCTATCTTTATATGTTTCTCTTTTATTTAACTCTTTTTAAATGCTCTTTTCTTAACCTACCCTTATATTTAATACACCTTTCACATTTGTCGCAAAAAATTTGATTCTTTAATAACATGCCAGACTAGGCCTTTAAAATCATCTCTCCTTACTAAACCTCACCAAAAATCTCTTTTCTTTAATAACTTGCCTCTATTTGAGGTTATACTACTTACAGACATTATTCATATTGGGCCCTCCACAGTTCCTCTGGCACCAGCTGCCTTACTGGCCGGATGAGTTTGCTTGGCGTTCAAGGGCACTAAGCTCCAGAATGAGCCTGCCACTGTACTAGAGGAAGCAGACGGGCAATGTCACCTCTTGTCATGGATGCAGACGACACATGATAAGGAGCAGCTTGAACCCCAGGGAAGCTGGAACACGCTTTGAGAATTCTGGGCAGGGCCCTAGTTCCCCTGATAGATCAGCAGCCTGGAACTAGACCTGGGATACCTCTGCTCACAGAGACTTTCTGCTTGTGCGGCGTTCAGCTCATGCTGGAATCTGCCTCCGAGTAGACCAGCCGCCAGCATTCTGCTGAGATTCCAAAAGGAGCTGAGCCGGGCGACTGGGCCCAGAGTGTTTTCCACTTAGGGAAAGGGAAGCTTCTTTCTCGCTGTGTCTCTGATATGAGCAGCACCATTTCCTTCCTGGACTTCCGCCCCCGTCGCTGTGACTGGAACTAAAAACTAAAGGAAACCCGCCGGGGAGGGGGACCGCCTCCTCGGCCAGCTCAGTCTCTCTCCAGTCGGGCATGTCTGGGCTTTCCTGACACTGGGCAGAGTCGGGACTCACTTCAGGGCCATGAGATCCCAGGAGGTGTATCTCCTTTTCCTCCTCCTGCGCCTGACAGGTAAGTTTCCTTCCCCTGGTGGGAAACCCATGGCATCTACACTGGTTCCCCAAAGAATTTCCAGGGGTTTGTCGATTGCACAGCCAGGGTGATCACTTTCCATAAAGTCTGCTTCGGGCCATGCAGTTGTAATGCTGCAGCTGCGCTGGGGCGGGGTCCCTGCAGGACAGGCTGGGAATGGTGACGAGGCACTGGTTACCTGCTCTGCAGGGTGCATGGTTGGAGAAATGGGGCTGAAAGGGCGGCAAGGAAAACTCCCAAGGTCTTAACAGCTGGAAAGAAGCAGTGACCAGCATGGCTCCCAAACCAACTAGCTGAGCCGGCAGGGTTCATTGTTCTCTCACTGGATCAGACCTAGCCATGTGCTGGCAGTCGCTCCCGCTCAGCCACGCAGTCACCTGCGGCCAAGGTAGATGTCGAAGGCGTTCTGGGACTGACTTGAAGGTTCATGTCTAAGAGTCGGGGCAGGTTGAGACCCAGGAGAGCCGAAGGCCTGTGTCCTCCTGGGCTGTGTCTGGGCCGTGGTTCCCCACACGCTCTCTCTCCCTCTCATTCCTCCTGCACAGCTGCCATTCTGGACATTACTCTGGTCGCCAATGTGCAAAGTCCGTCTCACACCAGTTTCTACCTCTCCTGTGTGATGGGCGAGCGAGCTGTGAGCTACCTCCAGATCGAGAGGGACAATAAAATAGTGATGACTCATCCCAACACAAAGTTCCAGAACTACAGGAATCGCAGCAATGAGGTCCAAGCCAGAGGCTTTTCGGTGGCGGATCTGGTGGGGATTTTATACTGCCTGGGGAAGACCCCGATGGAGCAGGCCAGGGTGGTCTACGTGCATAACGGCCGGAATGGTAAGTGGCTGCAGGACAGCAGGCCTGCCCCAAGCGTTCCCGGAGGAGTCTGGGCGTGCGACATAGATTCATAGATTCATAGATTCTAGGACTGGAAGGGACCTCGAGAGGTCATCGAGTCCAGTCCCCTGCCCGCATGGCAGGACCAAATACTGCCTAGACATCAGCATGCCTGGCAATGGCTGAGCGTGCGTGTGGGCATGCAGGAGTGTACTAGCACCGGGCAGGCCAGAGTTATGCTGCTTTCTGAGGCTGTTAGCACTCAGAGGCCAGAGAATGGTATTTGAGCAGCTGAACTACTGAAGGGACCTTGGCTAAGGGCAGAGCTTCTAGTGACCAGGTCAAACCTCGTTATGTCCGCGTGGGAGTCTGGCTGTGGGCTGATTCCCAGAACGGTCTCGGAAGGACTTTGGGAAGCCCAGAGCTGCTGGGGCCATGAAAGTGGCATTGAACAGCTAGAAAAGGGACAGAGCGTGGCCTGGCCCAGCTGTTGCAAAGGAGTGTCTGTGAGTTCCTCCATTGCCTGGACTCTAGGGCTATCTCCCCATCCTGAGCTCAGGGTTCTTTTCAAGGGGCAAGGCTCAGCATGGGGCACATCACAAGCTTCTCTGCTTTGGACAGGTCATCGGGGAGGGTGCCTGTTGGAGAGTTTGTCTTGGACCCTTTCATTTCTGTCCTGGGCAGCTTGGTCCGGGACATTTCAGCCAGTTCCCTGTTCTAGCTGGATGGCGGTTCTACATAGAGTCTTTACTGGCTTGTGGGTTTGCTCCTAGCTCCTTGGTCGCACCCTGGCCCTGTATGAATTACGGTCCTGTCACAGAGCAGGAGATAAGAAATTACCCACTAAGCTGACACCACTGCAGAGGTGTCTGGGAGACTTAGGCTAGCAGCACTTGAGTCGGGGTGATAGCTACGCACCTCGTTACAATACATCCAGTGACGAGTGCCAGATTGTAGCAGAATGGAGAGATTGCAGAATGGGGCCCACCTGAGGAAATCCGGTGATTCCTTTATAAAACCAGCCAGTTTTAAATAGTAATAAAGTCCAGTTGGGGAAGGAGCTTGAGGGAGGTTCCAGGAAAGGCCAGAAGCTCAGAGCAATAAGAGGCAGTGAAAGGGGGAAGCCCAGAAAACTGCCACAATATCCATAGAGACGGCAGGGAGCCGAAGGCCCCTGAGTTGTCCGGGAAATGCTCTCCAGGCAGGCAGGGAACCATGGGAGCAGCCCTGCTCCAGCTGGGAGGAAGCTGAGCAGTAACCCCGGAGCCAGCAGGGGGGTTTGTGTCTGTCAAGGACATTTTGGACTTGAGTCTGGTCAATGGTGACCCCAGAAAGGGGGAACTAAAGACTGTAACCTGGCTGGAGGGCCATGTGACCTGGCAGAGAAACCACCACAGCGCCGGAGTGACTGTCCACGCTCATGCCCTGGCCATGAGGGGACTGTGCAAGGACTCCCAGCCGTTCGGCTAAGTGGCGTATGGATGCAGTATGAGGCCCCAGGAGAGCAGCTCAAGTCTAAGAGGACAGACCTAGTTCTGAGACCCTCCCACCCTGCAGGGTCCCTGACCCCAGAAGTCTACGCAGCAATGAAACACCCCACGAGCCCAAGTCGTCTGGCACAGGCCAGCCATGGGGTTTTTCTTTGCTGTGTAGACATGCTCTCAGGCCCAATGCTCTTATGGTCAAAGATCTAGGAAGCTGGAAAATCTGCCTGTAAAACATTACACCTGTTACTTCTCAGCATTAGCTGCTGAGTAACCCGCCTGGGCACAGCTTAGGGGAGCTGTGTACTGACACCGGAAGCATCTACACTTTAAATTTGCTACAAGGAACAACACAGCAACTGACTAATGCTTGGGTTCCCCTTGGGATGGGGATGGCACAAGAAGCCTTCCCTCCCCCCCCCGATACTTGACCCATCACAACTGTTGCACAAGGGCTGGTCCCTATGCTCCTAAGTGCAAGGGCCAAGCAGTACTAGCCACCCCAATTGCATACATGCAGGCTGCATGCTGGTGGGCTCTGGGCAGCATGACTCTGCATTGTCCCCAACAAGGGCCAGAGCCTGAAAGGTGCTAAGCTGCCCCTAATGTTAGGTAACTAGTAACCATGAGTGTTGGATTCTCACACCCATGCTCAGACTCGTATCTTACTGCCTAGGTACTACAGTGCTGGGTATGTTTATGATAGGGGACACAGGTAGCGATGCCTGTAGTTAAGGTTGCCTGACACTTTCAATTATAAGACCCTGTTATCAGGTGCTTATAACTTTGCCAAACTTTATTCTTATGATTTGTATTGTGCTTAAGGACTCTAGTCATGGATCAGAATTCCAGTGTGCTGGGCATTGTACAAACACAGAACAGAAAGGTGGTCTCTCCCCGCAGCTAAGAGGTAAATATAGCCAGATGGCAGCCTACAAACAAAGAGGGGTGGTCAGCATGACGAGCAGCAGTCTCTGCACACTAGCAGCCTAACCATTGTCGTTTTTGTAGGCATCGTGGCTAAGGAAAGTTGTGAAGAGACATTTGAATGTGGACAATGAGGTAGCTTTGCAGATGTCTATGGGCAGCCACTCCCATGCGTATGGGGCAGCATGAGAGAAAGCACAAAGGTGTTTGAAACTGTAAGAAGTGGGCAATGGAGGCCATCACGGGCCGATCAGAGGAGAGCACTGACAACTGGAAAAATGAACGAGACTCAAGAGGAGATAGGTAGACTTGGATTGACTGTGAAGGGCCTTGAAAGTGAAGACAAAGCAGCTTATGCTGGATGCAAAAGAGGAGGAGGAGCCACTGGAGGGATTCAAAGAAAGGGGTGACATGGTCAAAGGGACAGGCTAGGAACATGATCTTTGCAGCAGCAGCATTCTGAATATGAGTGGGACAAGACTGCATTTGTCAAGGCCAGAGAGGATGTGGCAATAATCGAGATAGAAGATGAGAGTCAGGACACGGGTTTTAGCTGTGTGGATGGATAAGAAAGGGCATATCTTAGAGATGTTATGCAGAAAATGAAAATTTATATATCATCTGGATGTGAGGATCTAGAGCAGTGGTGGGCAGCTTGTGGCACGCAGGCCGCATGTGGCCCGTCAGAGTAATCCGCTGGCGGGCCGTAGGATAGTTTATTTACATTGACTGTCTGCAGGCACAGCCGCCCACAGCTCCCAGTGGCCGGGAACGGAGAACCGTGGCCACTTGGACCGTGCCTCTGGACGGTCAATGTAAACAAACTGGCTCGCGCTCCACTAGCGGATTAGCCTGACGGGCCGTGTGCAGCCCACGGGCTGCAGGTTGCCCACCACGGAGAGAGGTCCAAGCTGAAGATGCCACTCAGGGTCCGGGCTTGTGACCGACAGGATGGCGTTATACACAGTGATTGAGAAAGGAGGTAGTGGAGGATTTGGGTGGCAAAGATTAGGAGCTCTGTTTTAGTCAGGTTGAGCTTGAGCTGACAGCTTGCCATCCACAAGGAGATGAGAGAGAGAGAGTGGCTGAGATTGTAGTTTGGGCAGAAGGAGACAGGTCTGGAGTAGATGTAGATCTGTGAGTTATCCGCATAGAGATGGTTGTTGAATTTGTGTTTGCAATGAGATTACCAAGAGATAAGGTGTCGAGGGAGAAGAGAAGGGGACCAAGGACACAGCCCTGAGGAACCTATATAGAAAGCTGGGGCAGGGGGATGAGAAGGATCCTCTAAGGACATGCTGAAGAACCTATTAGAGAAGCAAGAGGAGAACTAAGAGAAGACAGAATCATGGAAGCCAAGGGACGACAAGATTTCAAGAAGAGCATGATCAGTTGTGTCAAAGGCAGCTGACAAGTCAAGGAGGATGAGGAAGGAGTACTGATTCTGAGATTTGGCTAGGGGGAGGTCATAGAGACATTGGCAAGAGCCATTTCAGTGAAATGCAAAGGGTGGAAGTTGGACTGGAGAGGGTCTAGGATGGAGGAGAGGAACTCCAGACAGCAATTGTGGACAGCATGTTTCAGTAAGCTTTAATTTTAACCATTTGGGCTGAAATTTTGTGTGCTGGATGCCTGCCTCAAGCTGAACATTTTTTGGAAAGTTTCAGCTAAAGCAGTTCAGCTGTTTTCTGAAAATGAGATTAGGGAAAAACATGTTCTGCCCATATTAAAAATCTTGCAGTCTTTCTTTGAGACGCTCTAGTGCTTCTATTATATGGACCACGGGCTTGAAATTTGGCTAGGAGGGAGGTAGCCTGGTGACAGGATGTGCCTGTTGCTGTACCCATGATAATTTGCCCAAATTTGGCCAATTTATGAACCCCTGAAAACTGCAGTTTTCACACGTTCAGTAGAGACTTGTTAGAGTTTAGCAGCTACATTTTCCAACAATTTTTGTCTGTACAGAGCATGCTGCAGCAGCCTCTCTCAGCTCCTCCATGCTCCCTCTCAGGGATGCAGGGACTGAGCAGGATTTCCCATGCATTTGCTCCTCTTGGCCAAAGGGGGTAGTTGTGGCTCTGAGCCCAGCAACTGAGAGCAGCAAGCCTGTCTCTGCTGTGCGCTCAGGCATCATGGAGGAGAAGAGAAGAGTCATGCAGTCTAACTGGGATGCAGGGGAGTGAGGAGCTGAGCTTGAGGTTAATGAGGAGGGAAACTGGGGCAAGAAGCCAGGGCATTTGGTGGGAAATGGGTGGAGAGATAGGGCTGGCCACATAGAGGAAGACCAGGGTTGGCACAAGGAACTGAGGAGGGGAGACCAGAACTTGAATGAGGTCAGGCTGGAGGGCCAGGGGCAGAAGGGGTCAGGTTTTATTGGGGGTGGGGGGTCCACAGGGCCAGAAGTGTCTGTAACCGTTAGAGCACACACCCCTCAGACCTTGGAATAGACCCCAGGATTTCTGAGGCTCAACAGTCCTCTGCTGTCAGCACATCACTGTGAAATCCCCTGGCAAACCTCTTTCTAGAGGCTGGCCACATAGAGGATGACAGTCTTCTACTGCTGCCAGTTATTTTGTTAGCCCACATGGCACAGGACTTTGGGGTGGATTTAAAGGTTCTGACCCTCCTGATGACCTATGTGGGTTCCCATGCAAACTTAATTGTCCCCCCTTATGCATATGCAGTATGATACAATCCTTCATACATGATCACATTCTACTTTTTCATAGGATCCCACTTCATTCAGTGAGTAGATCATAATTCAGTATCTTTTTTAAATCTCCTCATACAATGTGTGCCCTCATGCCTTATTTGGATACATCCCATCCAAACCCAGTACTGGATATAAAATTATTAATTTCCTCTTAGGTGTTTTCTGTGGTGCTCTTGCCATAGTATTTCAATGAATTATCTTCACAACACCCCAGTGAGAGGAGTTAATATTTCAATCCCCACTTTACAGATGGGAAATTGAGGCACTGAGACATTAAGGCCAAAATTGTTAGAAGTGTCTACTTGAGACACACGAGACTTGAGTTCCCAGATGTCTCTGCAGTTTTACAGCACTTTATACTTTCAAAGCACGGCTCCACTTGACTTCAGTTGCTGTTGTGAGCACTTACCATTTCTGCAAAAACAGGTATCTCACACTGGGCACCCAGAAAATGAGGACCACACGATTGTGAGCACTTAGGTTTTAAGTAATTTGCCCAGCATCACAGGGGAACTCTGTGGCAGAAGCAGAGATACAATTCTCCAAGGTAGCATTCAGCTCCCTTACTCAGGAGACCATCCTTTATTTTCCTGCAGTCCTCTCCCATTCACCGCACACCTTCCCACTTCTGCAACAAATGAAGCAGAACCCTGATACATCCCCAGAGCACCATCCATCCTGTGCACGGAATGAGGCAAGGGGCCTGTGGAAAAAAATAGTATATGATCAGGTAATCAAAGGCTGTATCATCATGCATACACACGGGGGGAGGCAGATAAGGCTGCACCGGCAGCCTTCATTCTGGCACTTCCTAACTTTTTAGTGGCTGACTTTGAAACTTTAATGTTCTTTTAACAATTTTTAGGATCTGTAAGTACCTAATATAGACTCCACTGGGTAACAGTGATCACTACACACTTACAAAGCTGTATTATTAGCCACACAGATTTCACAGGAAACATCAAACTGACCATTTGCTATGAAAACCAGAAAATCCCCAAGAGGACTGTGAAATCCTTTGGCTGCATGACCTGTTTGTGTTGTGCACACGGGCAGAGACGTGGGCGAGTCTGAGCCCGCAATCTCATTGCAGCAGATCAGACTGGGGGAAGTGGGTGGCCAGGCTGGTTGCCTGCCCAGGGACTCTCCTGGACTAAGGCTGTGGACCAGGCCATTAACAGCAGCTGGGGGAGATGGGAAAAGAAACTGTAGGAACAGTCTGGGAGGGGCACTTCCCTTCTGCTCTCTTAACAAAGGAAAGCTCCAGGAGGTTGAAGAGCGACGGGCTTATGGCCCTTTTGGAGCGAGTGGGTGCCCCAGCGTAAGCACGGCCGGGCTACATTCATACTTCCACATATGCCCTGTAAACCGTCCTGCTCCCCTCTCCAGCCCATACTATGCAACAAGAAGTCCTCTGCAAACCTGCCATCACTCCCAGCCATACAACAGTGCCTCACTCCAAAGCCTTCTTAATGCCTAATCAGTGTGGCCAGCAAAGCGGTCTCTGGTGGTGCCAGTGATTACCGCAAGGTGTCCAGGTACATCTGAGTGGTAGCCATGTTAGTCTGTATCAGCAAAAACAATGAGGAGTCCTTGTGGCATCTTAGATACTAACAAATTTATTTGGGCATAAGCTTTCGTGGGCTAAAACCCACTTCATCAGGTGCATGGAGTGAAAAAAACAGTAAGCAGAATATATATTATAGCCCATGAAAAGATGGGAATTGTCTTACCAAGTGGGGGGTCAGTGCTAACGAGCCAATTCAATTAGGGTGGAAGTGGCCTGTTCTCAACAGTTGACAAGAAGGGACGAATACCAAGGGAGGGAAAATTACTTTTGTAGTGCTAACGAGGCCAAGGCAATCAAGGTGGCTCATTTCCAACAGTTAACAAGAAGGTGTGAGTATCAGCAGAGCAGCAACAGCTCGTCTGTTAATGTTCATTCCCGAGTGACCTTCCTGTCTTGCTGCCCCCACCTGCCTGGGTTGTGTCTTGCTTTGTACTGGTTAGTATGAGAGGGCAATTCTCCCTCCTTTGTGCTAGGCTTGTGGACACTGGGGAATCCAGACAGACAGAGGCTCTGTGTCTGTATGTCCTGCCATGTCTCCTGCTCCCCTCCTTGCCTTGCACCTCCTGCCACATGGCAGGCTGGACCTCGAAGGGCTCAGACAGGGCAGAGACCATCACTGACAGTGTTTGACCCCTGTCTCTCTCATGCGTTGGCCTCTCTGGGGTTCTCTGCTCTTCCGGCTGTCAGGCCATGCGGTCATTGCTTGCTCATAGAGATCCCGGGGTCCAGACTCCCTGTGCCTCTGGGTGAAAATGTCGACTAGAGGCCCCAAGCAGGAGCAGTGCAACTCCCTCCTCAGCACCAGCAAGGAGCCCACAGCCTGTGATACAGTCAGGGACAGAGGTGGCTTCCGGCCACTCTGCAGAAATCCTGTCTAGCAGGTAACTTCATTGTACTTTGGATTTCAGAATGGCCTGGAGCACAGCAGGGGGCTGGAACAATGTGTCCAGAGAGCAGTGGAACCAAACTGTAAACCCTGGATATGATGGAAACCACTTCAACCCGGGGCATGCGGCAGCGTCCCCCGTACCCATAGTTCCAGCACGTCTGGAGCACAGGGTGTGAGGAGCTCCCATCTCTACATCCCAGTGCCCAGGATATCCGAGTGCTGCTTGGCCTGGCTCTGCCCTGCTCTCAGCGACATCAGCAATGAGACTGTGCCATAGGCGGCCACGTTAACTTTTTCTTTTTTTTGGTCCGAATGATGTCCCAGGGGTTGGCAGTTCCTCCACAGCAGCTGTCCCCTCTTGGGAAAGAGGGGTCATTGTGGACACTCAAACACCCTCCTAAGCTTTACCCTTCTTTCTCCGTTTCTCTGTAGCCCACCTGGTCCCACTGAAAGTCACCCAGACTGTGAGCATTGCGGACTCGGCCACCTTCTCTGCCAAAGTCCTTCACAAGAAGAACACAGATGTCTTATGGAAAAGAAATGGCAAGTGATCTAGTGAGCAGCTTCCCCTGGCTGGAGAAGGCAACCCTAGGGAGTATCCCCTCACACCCCAGCAGGAGACCCCAGGGAGCCATGCCCCCAAGAGATTAATAGCTAATAAGGCAGAAGGGACCCCTGTGCTCAGCTACTCTGACCTCCTGTATAACACAGGCCATGAAGCTTCCCTTAGTTAATTCTGCCTGAACCAGAGCAGACCTTTCAGAAAAACATCCAACCATGACTTAAAACTTGCCAGTGATGGAAAATCCACCACAGCCCTTGGTAAATTGTTCCAGTGGTTTAATTTGAGCCTTATCACCCGTCTGAATTTGTCTAGCTTCAGCTTCCAGCCATTGGCTCGTGTTAGACGTTTGGCCGCTGGAGCTCTCCTACTGCATGCAGGTTCTGATTGACTATGATCAAGTCACCCCTTAACCTTCTCTTTGATGAGCTAAGTAGATGGAGCTCCTTGAATCTACTACTAGAAGGCAGGTTTTCTAATCCTTTAATCATTCTCGTGGCTCTTCTCTGAACCCTCCCCAATTTATCAACATCCTTCTTGAATTGTGGGCACCAGAACTGGACACCGGATTTCAACAGCAGTTGCACCAGAACCAAATACAAAGGTTAAAATAACCTCTCTGCTCCTACTCGAGATTCCCCTGTTTATGCACTAGCCCTCTTGGCCACAGCCTCACACTGGAAGCTCACGGTCAGCTGATTATCCACCACGACCCCCACAGAGTCACTACTTCCCAGGATAGAGTCCCTCCCACAGCAGGAGACCCCAGTGATCCGCCCCCTTTGCCAGGCTGGGGCAGGCAACCCAAGTGAAACAACCAGACTGTTGTGGATACGTAGGGCCAGGGACCCCAGAGAGCTCTGGGCCAGGTTCCAAGGTGTGCACACAGCCAGGGCACATGATCCCAGTGAGACCATCTCCCCAAACCCCTCCCCACGGGGTCGGAGTGAGACCCTCCTCCACACATGACTGAACCCTACATTGCATGAGCTCAGGACAAGTGGCAAGTGAGCCCCCCCCCGCCCCGCTCCAGATGCAAATGAGGCTGGGGCAGGTGCCCCCTCTCCCCCCCCGACTGCTCTGGAAGTACTCAAGGCAGTCGCGTTGAGCAGGATAAGCTGTGGCAGTTTCTGGTCCAGACTGTGCCATAGGCTCCAGGCACTCGCTCTGCAGTGTCTCCAGACCCCCTTCTCCTAGGTATGTTTACACTGCAATGCCTGCCAGTGTGGGGAGACAGACGCACTAGCTGTGCTCACGATAGCGCCCTAAAACCAGCAGGGGAGCCGCACTGGAGTGGCCTGGCTGGCAGCTCAGGCTGGCTGCCTGAGCACAAACCCACCCAGTCCCCTGGGCTACGTACGTGGGCGGCTAGCCTGAGCCCCTGCCTCTGCTAGTCCTGTGAACAGAGCTAGTTTGTGCCTGTCTATCCATGCTGGGGAGCATGCACCCTGCTGCAGTGCAGACGGGCCCTGAGAGACACTGCCTCCATCTGATGCGGTCCCTCCAGACAGTGCTGCCTGGGGGCTCAGACCTACCCTGGAGGGAGCGCCTCAGTAACCAGGGAGAGGAGTCAGGCTGCATGTTTGTCTGACCCCTGCCTTTTCTGGGATCCCTATCCCCCACAGACGGCCACGGGACTGGCCACCAGGGATTGGCTCATGCCTTTGCGCTCACTTTGCTGGCCTGGCCATTCAGGAACAGTCCAGGAGAGCCCTGATGCTCACCCACATCCTAGAGACATGTCTGGGTCATCAAGCTGAAGAGGGCAGAGCCCCTCGGTGTTGCCCAGCTGCACATGGTTGGCTCTCCCTAGAGGGACTAACAGGGACAGGGTTTGACTCAGGCCAGCTCCAGTGTTGGGTAACTTCAAGACCTGATGCCATTTTCCCTCGTTCCTTAATTCAGGTACCTACTACCAGACAACGGACCGGGGTGAAGTGAATGGGACGCTGTTCACCTTAACCCTACCGGATGTGGGTCTGAGTGAGAATGGGGTGTACAGTGCTGCATTCATTGGGGACAGTCCCCTGACAAGTGCCTTTTACAGGCTGATTGTGAGAGGTAAGATTGCTGTGGGACCTCAGGGCTGGATCTGGAGCCTGGCTGGGGTAGGGAACAGGGCAGGAATGCCACGTGGGGCCAGAGCCTAGGCTCCAGACATACAACAGACCCACTGGAGAAGGGGCTGGTGGGTGTGAGGGCTCAGTCTAGGCTGGGACCTGGCCCAAGAGAAACGGGGGTCTTGGATTTGGGGTCAGACAAACAGACATGGGCCCTGTTCTGGCTTTGTCTGAGCTCAGCTGTGCGCCGCATTTGCCGCCCTCTGGCGCTAGGGCCTGTACAGAATGCTGCTCTAAGTTACGCTAGGCTGTGTTGGGCCCCGTGAGGCGCCTGTAGCAGCCAGAAATGGCTGGGATACAGCAGTGCTCTTGCCGTGCTCTCCCCCAGCCATGCCTCCACGGGGAGGCGCATGCCGTGGTCCGGACTGGAGGCGAGGAGGGCCTGGAGGGCAGCTTAGCTGTGTGGATAGAAAACAAAGGTGGAATCTAAGGAACGTTCTGGAGAGGGAAGCAGCATGGTGAACGCGTGGGTGCAAGGGAGGGAGGAATTGAAGGTGACGCCAGGTTCCAGGCCTGAGTGACACAGAGGGGGATGGTGCCAGAGAACAGGGAGCAGTGGGGCTTGGTGGGAGAGAGCAGCAGCTTAGCTTTGCCCTTTGGGGTGCCAGTGACGCATTCATGCAGAGCCATGTTAACTGGGAGGGGCAGAACACATGTGTGCCACGGGGCTGAGGTCTGTGTGCTGGGGAGACGGGCCCCTCTGGCATTTCCTGCTATCAGAATACTGGATCCCGTTGCCCTGGCCCTGCCTAGCGGGCAGGCTCTGCTTTCGCATTTCCTGAGGTTAGGAGTCCATCGGGCTTCAGTTCAGACTGAGCATGCAGCCGGTGCTCCCAGAGGTACATGGGTGGCACTGCCCTAAACCCCCCTGCTTTCTCCCAGGGTGTCCAGCGAAGAAGTGGGGCCCTTCTTGTGAGAAGGACTGTCCTGACTGCCTGAATGGAGGCATCTGCCACGACAGTGTTGGGGAGTGCATCTGCCCCCCAGGTTTCATGGGCACGCGCTGTGAGAAAGGTATGAACTCCACACACCCAGCCCCTGTGGGGGGAGGTGCATTCTGGAGCAGGAGTAAGCAGTCGTGGGGCATAGGTACCTCCACACTCCATAGGCCAAGGGAATAAACACCCCACTCCCTCCACTGACCCTGAGTCCCCCGTCTCCCATTTTCCAGCTGCAGTAGGCACAGAGCCTTCCTCTCCCCTTTCTCTGCCGTGTGGCAGGGATGGTGATGTAGGGATGGGGATGGGCTGTGCTGGACCTGGGCCTCCTTGGGGGATGCGGATGCGGATGCAGGGATAGGAACAAGCCAGGCTGGAGCTGGGCCTCCTTGGGTGACAGGAACAGTGATATAGGGCTGGGGCTGACCTCAGTCTGTGACACGGGGATGGGCTCAAGGAGGTCTGTGGCTCAGCCTCTCCTAGACAATAGGGGCGGTTTTGGGGGGTTTGACAGATTTGTCAAATGTCTGTTGTTTGTGAGTCTCCGTGGCCTGCATGGGAGGCTGGGCCCCTCTAGCAGGACGGGGGCAGGAGCTGCTCCCCATTTCTTCCACAGAGGCAGGGAACTGCCTTACCTGCTCCCAGGAGTGGCACTCAGCTAAGGACCGTGAAGCCTCCAGGGATCTGAGAGAACCTTCTCCTGCAAGAGGCTCTGCTAGTGCTGGGTGTGGGAGGCAGCGTGTCATCTCGGACCCCTCCATGCTGAAGCTGGGGCTTAGATCCTGGGGCAGAGGAACTGTCCTTTTGTAAAGATGCCTTTAAAGATTCCTCCCACTGAGGGTCTGGGTTCATAGACTCATCGACTCAACGGCCATAAGGGACCATTAAATCAGCTAGTTTTATCTCCGGTCTATCACAGGCCAGAGAACTTCACCCAGTTCCCCATGTTTTGAACCCAGCAACTTGTGTCTGGTAAAGCAGTGGTCTCCAAAGTGGGGTGCACGCACCCCAGGGGGTGCGCAAGAGGATCCTTCAGGGTGCGCGGCAGGAGGAGCGCCGGCGGAGCAGCGCCGCTTCGGCAGTTCAGGCGGCTTTTTTGCTTGTTTGTTTTTTTGCTTCGGCAGTTCAGACGGGAGTCCGAGCGCCCTTCTCCCCCTCCCCCCTTCGGCAAGTCAGGCAGTTTTTTTTTTTTTTTTTGCTTGGGGCGGCAAAAATGGTAGAGCCGGCCCTGCGGTGTGGCAGGGGGTGCATGCTCAAAAATTGTTTACTGATAGGGTGCGCGATCAAAAAAGTTTGGAGACCACTGTGGTAAAGCAGCAATTCCAGAAAGGCAGCCGGACTGGATCTGAAGACAGCAGGAGATGGAAATCTACCACTTCTTTGGGAGCTGGTTCCAGTGGTAAATCACCTTGATGGCTAATTTTTGGCCTTATTTCTAATTTGAATTTGTCTGGTTTCAACTTCCAGCCACTGGTTCTTGTTCTGTCCTTCTCTGCTGAAGGAGAGAGCCCTGAAGTACCTGGTATTTTCTCCTCATGAACAGACTTACACACTGTAATCAAGTCTTCTTTCTGGTAAACTGAACAGACTGAACTCTGTAAGTCTCAATGGTAAAGCATGTTCTCCAGCCCTCAATTCATATTTGTGGCTCTTCTCTGCACGCTCTCCAATGTTTCAACATCCTTTTAAAAATGTGGATGTCAGAACTGGGTGCAGTATCACCAATGACAGAGGTAAACCCCCCACCCTGCTCACTATATCCCAGAATCACATTGGCCCTTTTTGCCTCACACTGGGAGCTCATGCCAAGGTGTGTGACAGAGTGCTGAGACCTGACAGGTGGGTCAGCACTCTGATCACTGTAGCCTCAATTAGTTTTCCCAGAGACTGCTGACTGAACAATGAGCTAATCAGAAGGAGAGGATGGGGAGGTAAGGAACTAATTAGTCCTCAGCTGGCTAACCTGATAAAAGCCAGGAAGGAAGTGTTACAACGGGGGACTGGAGTGGCTGATCTGAGCCTGGCCTGGCTCTCTAGAGAGGGAGATCGCCTTTCCTCCTAGGCCCTAGTAAAGAGAGGCAGAAAGATGTAGGGATTGAATACTGTGATGTTGCACTGTACTGGTGGGATTGGAAGGGTTTAGAATAAAATACAGTCTGAACACTGAGGGTATGTCTGCACTGCAATTAAAACCCACAGCTGGCCTGTGTCAGCTGACTCAGGCTTGCAGAGCTTGGGCTAAAGGGCTGTTTAACTGTGGTGTAGACGTTTGGGCTTGGGCTGGAGCCCGGGCTCTGGGACTCCACAAAGAGGGAGAGTCACAGAGCTCAGGCTCCATTCCATGGTGCACGCAGAATATAGTGACCTCATCGTGTCTTCACCTCACAGGTGCACAATCACCATAGACCCACGGGGGAGGGTGCAGATCACCACGAGTGGTCACCATGAGTGCCCGTTGCAATGCTGGAATGGGTTCCCTAGGGAGGTGGTGGAATCTCCTTCCTTAGGGGTTTTTAAGGTCAGGCTTGACAAAGCCCTGGCTGGGATGATTTAGTTGGGAATTGGTCCTGCTTTGACCAGGGGGTTGGACTAGATGACCTCCTGAGGTCCCTTCCAACCCTGATATTCTATGCTGTAGCTAAGATGGTGGATGTATCCTTGATTGCATTAACAACAGATAGTCAAGTAGGGAGGTGATGTTTACGTCCTGTATACAGCATTAGTGAAGCTGTTACTGGATACTGTGTCCAGTTCTGGTGTCCATACTGCTAAAAGGATGTTGATAAACTGGAGAAGGTTCAGAGAAGAGCCATGAAAATGACTGAAGGATCAGAAAATGAACTATACCGTGAGAGACTCAAGGAGCTCAGTCTATTTAGTTTAACAAAGAGAAGGGCATGACTTGATCAGTCAATATGTACCTACACAAGGCAGAGAAATTGGATAATGGGGGCTCATCAATATAGCTAACAAAGGTATAACAAGATCCATTGGCTAGAACTTAAAGCTGGACAGGTTTAGACTGGAAACCAGGTGCAAATTTTTAAACAGTGAGGAGAACAACTTACGAGGGTTTTGGTGGATTCTCCATTGCTCCAAATTTTTAATCAAGCTGGGATGTTTTTCTGAGCATTATCCTCTAGTGTGAACAGGAATTAATTCAGGGCAGGTCTCTGGCCTATGCTGTGCAGGAGGTCAGACAAGCTGATCACAATGGTCCCTTCTGGCCCTATAATCTGTGACTCCTGGCCTGGGCACAGCAGACTAGGTTCTCGTAGTATCTGGCCCTACCCAAAGATAATCTGTTCATTGTCCCCTGAGTTGAGATCTCTTGTGCCAGCAAGATGGCAGAAATCCTCAGCTCTGACTTATGCTGCTCCATCTTGGAGTTTTATGCTGCAAAATGGAACTGGGGTAGAAAGTTTGCTCTGTGCAATAGCTGGGGCTGTTTCTTATCTGGGTCCATTTGGCTTAGCCTTGTCTCTGATGCTGTCAAAGCTGCCCCTGGCTGTCGCTAAGGTCTCCTTAGCAGTTATTTCTGCCTATCCTGTCCCTGTGAGTGGTGTTTCTCTATCTCCCGCTAATACACATTTTGCTCTTACTGCTTATACCATTATATTTTACACGGGACTGAGGCTGGATTCCCACACCAGTAATGGCCAGCATCTCTGCTCTGCCTTGTGGAACTCAACAGAGTTTTGTTTTCAGCCGTGTTCCGGCACAGGGGCCTCCCCAGTTCCCTGCTGGTTTTGGTAAGTTCATTAACTGTTAGTGCACCTCTGTGCTGGCTGCGTAGCTTGTCCTGGCTGTGGTGGTGGCAGGGTCAGGCCATGTGGAAATGGAGGACAGTGAATGGACCGATGCTGGCTGCAGCAGAGTAGTGAGGAGAATTGTCTTGTTTTGAAGCCTGTAGGGAAGGGAGGTTTGGCCGTAACTGCCAGGAACAGTGCAACAATGACCAGGGCTGCAAGGGACTAAGCTTCTGCCTGCCAGATCCATACGGCTGTTCCTGCGCTTCTGGATGGAGTGGCTTACAGTGCAGTACAGGTACAGCCTGCTTCCCTCTCCCCTCCCCGACAGAGGCACCACCCTCAGACGGGGTTCCTCCTAGGCAGAGGGGCCTGACCTCTCTATTTCAAAAGGGAGACACCCCCTGGGGCCAAGGCAGCCCCCAACCCCCACCCACACATTTGGCTGTGGTTTTTGTCTCTTGCTGGCTCCCCTGCTGTCTGTGCAGCATTCCGGATACAAGGGCGCTCACTCGAGGACGCTGAGTACAGCTCATGTCTCCAGTTTTGCAGCCCCAGCCCATCAGCCACGCAAAGTACCTTGGGACAGGAACTTCCACAGCTCAGACTGCAGCAGAAAGAAGCAAACGAACCTTCTCTGCTGCTTCCCCATCTCCTCTCATCCCCCATGTCCCTGGCCAGCCCCACAACGGATCCCTGGGGACACAGCTGGGCTGGAAGAGAATGGGGCAGGGTGCCACACATCACCACTTGGACTGAAGGGCCTGTGAGAACTGGCTCTGACACAGTATTAGTGCCTTGGGGGTCTGATTCTGTGGTTGCTGCTCACCAGTGAATTCTTGGCTCCTCCCCCCAGCCTGCCCCCTTGGACGCTATGGCGCAGACTGTGCCCTGGAGTGTCACTGCCAAAATGGAGGCACCTGCAACCGCTTCAGTGGCTGTGTTTGCCCATCAGGGTGTCATGGGGAGCGCTGCGAGAAATCAGGTACAGCTGCCCTCAGTGCAATACCTATGATCCGCCTGGGGCGCGGCACTGCCAGGCAGGTTCACCCAGCCCCGGCCCCGCAGTGTCTGTGCACCGCCCACGTACTGACCATTGTAACGCTGGGGGTGCACGAAACCTCAGGAACTGCTCCCTGCCCAATGCCGCAAAGTGCTGCTTAGAGACAGGCTAATGCAGCCCCTCCCTGGCTGGCAGTGCCCCCGGCGGGAAAGCTGCCGAAGAGCGGCTGGGTGGGACCCTGGCACTGGGTGGGAGAGCAAAGTGCTGCAGCACTGTGAGCAGGCCCATCAGATGCCAGTGCTTGGACAGGTCAGCTCCGTCAGGGGACATCACTGCCCAGCCGAGGGGCTCAGACCATGGCCCGTGGGCACTGGCTTGGGGTGTGGAGAGCTGCCTGGGCACGAGGTGCTGGCTTCTCCTGCTGCTAGCAAGGGAAGAGACCTGGGAGAGGAGCAATGAAATGGTGTCAGTGGAGAAGGGGGGCAGATCCACCAGCCGTCCTTGCTGGGACTTGCCCCTAGAGACCAGGGCAGTCACTTCTTCAGGGCATCTAAAACTGGGAAGGGGGCGGGTGGCTCTGCAGAGCTGCCTTGAGGACCTCAACGCAGAACCCTCAGCTTGGGCCAAGCTCTGGGCCTCCCAGACGCCCTGCAGCAGCCTCTGGCTCGGGGGGGCAGGGAGAGTGGTGAGCTCAGGGGGGCTGGGGCTTGCCTGCTCAGCACTGCTATTTGCCATCCCAGATCGGAGTCCCCAGATCATCAACTTGGCCGCAGAGCTGGAGTTTAACCTGGGTTCCCAGCCTGTGATCAGCTGTATGGCCACGGGCAACCCGCCCCCAGTGCGAGACAGCATCGAGCTGCGCAAGGCTGACGGGACAGTGCTCACGGTACCCGCCCCCCCTCCTCCTGCCCCATCAGGGCTCCCTGTGCCCCCCCCCATCTTCCCAGGGTTTCCTGTGCCCCCCCAGTCCCGTACCACCAGGGGGCTCCTTGTGCTGCCCCCCCCAGTCCTGTCCTGCTGGGGCTCCTTGTGCCCCCCCTCCTCCTGCCCTATCAGGGCTCCCTGTGCCCCCCCCATCCCACCAGGGCTCCCTGTGCTGCCCCCCACAGTCCCATCCCACCGGGGCTCTCTGTGCCCTCCGGTTCTGCCCCGCCAGGGCTCCCTGTGCTTCCCCACCCCCCAGTCCCATCCCGCCGGGGCTCCTTGTAGCCTCCCCCCACTCCGCCCAGGAGAGGCTCTCTGTGCCTCCCCTGCCCCTGCTCTCTGTGCACCCCTCCACCCTGCCAGGGCTCTGTGTGACTAGGTCCAGCTGCCCCCAGGTACCTCAGTCTCCAAGCTGGTATTTACCCCAAATCCCTAGGCCTGTGCAGCCCCATCTAGTGCGCCATGGCTGCACACCTGAACGTGAGCCTGCTCGGGCCTGCGTCCTGCGCAGCAGCCGTCTGCCCCAGCCCAGCCATCTCTGTTCTACCCATCTGGCTGTGCTTGGTGCCTGTGGCGCTAGGAGGGGTAACTGCAGCTTCTCTCTCCCACCCAGTCGATTAAAGCCATCATGGAAACAGACAAAACCACCTCTGAGTTCCTGGTGCCAATGCTCACCGAGGCAGACACGGGCCTCTGGGAGTGCAGAGTTTCCACCAGCGGGGGACAGGACAGCCGGAGAGTCAATGTCAATGTCAAAGGTGAGCGGAGCAGGGGAGGGAACAGCTGGGATATTGGAGAGTGTGACCTTTCTGCCAGTCCGAGTTGGCAGCAACAAGGGCCGGGTTCAATATCTAGTGATTCCTTTTCAACAATACAATGCAAAACCAGCTCGAGCTCCCACCCAGTGACCTGGGACAATTACACACCACCCCCTGGGCGCCTCTAAGAGGCTGTACTTCCCCACTCGCAAGCACAGAGTCTGAGTGCAGCAAAAATGTTTAATAAAAGGAGGGGAGTAACTCCGCATTAATTTGGGAAAACACCACAAGTAGGTTCATAAATATAAACCCTGAGCAAAAGACCCACCCCCAAGTAAGTTGGGCAGTGTCCTTTTCCCCTCAGGGTCTTAAGTCCAGCAACCAAAAAGTCCCTTAAACATGCCCGTCCCATCACTGCACCCCGCTCACTGTCCTTGGTCAGTGCAGCCCCAGAATCCAGAAGTTCAGCTGTAGAATTCACCTCCCACCGTGGGTGGAAGGGGGGGTAAGGAGGCACCTTACACACTCTGCTGCTTGGACAGTCGCTCGCTTCCCCACCTGCTGCACCCCTCTGCCAGCCACCCTGCTGGCCGCTCCTCTCCGCCAGCTGGCTACTTACCACCTTGCTGGCCACACCTCTCTACCAGCCACTCACCAAGATGTCTTCTGGGCCCACCACTTAACACAGCTCTCAGTGATTTCAGCTCTCAGTGGAGGGGACCCTCACTGCTTGTACACACTAGGCAGTCTCTTGTACCAGAAACACTGTCCCAAAGTAAATCTAATACTTAGACTTAGGTATCAGTGATTTTAGCTCTACAGCATGTAGCAAGACTCTTAATTGAGTCTAAATTAGTTATTTTATTATAGAGTTGGGAGACAAGCTTAAATAGTACCTGGGTGCCCATACCCCACCTCCCTCTACTCATTGGTGTTTGGAACCCATGTCCCCGCCTAGTGAGTGCCATTCAGTTGAGGGTGAGTCCCTCCATTGCGGTATGCCAGGTACAATTCTGCTGCCCTCAATTCACACAAGGATAACAACCCTTTATTATCAGAGGGGTAGCCGTGTTAGTCTGAATCTGTAAAAAGCAACAGAGGGTCTTGTGGCACCTTTGAGACTAACAGAAGTATTGGGAGCATAAGCTTTCGTGGGTAAGAACCTCACTTCTTCAGATGCAAGTAATGGAAATCTCCAGAGGCAGGTATAAATCAGTGTGGAGATAACGAGGTTAGTTCAATCAGGGAGGGTGAGGTGCTCTGCTAGCAGTTGAGGTGTGAACACCAAGGGAGGAGAAACTGCTTCTGTAGTTGGATAGCCATTCACAGTCTTTGTTTAATCCTGATCTGATGGTGTCAAATTTGCAAATGAACTGGAGCTCAGCAGTTTCTCTTTGGAGTCTGGTCCTGAAGTTTTTTTTGCTGTAAGATGGCTACCTTTACATCTGCTATTGTGTGGCCAGGGAGGTTGAAGTGTTCTCCTACAGGTTTTTGTATATTGCCATTCCTGATATCTGACTTGTGTCCATTTATCCTCTTGCGTAGTGACTGTCCAGTTTGGCCAATGTACATAGCAGAGGGGCATTGCTGGCATATGATGGCATATATAACATTGGTGGACGTGCAGGTGAATGAGCTGGTGATGTTGTAGCTGATCTGGTTAGGTCCTGTGATGGTGTTGCTGGTGTAGATATGTGGGCAGAGTTGGCATCGAGGTTTGTTGCATGGGTTGGTTCCTGAGTTAGAGTTGTTATGGTGTGGTGCGTGGTTGCTGGTGAGAATATGCTTAAGGTTGGCAGGTTGTCTGTGGGCGAGGGCTGGCCTGCCTCCCAAGGTCTATGAAAGTGAGGGATCATTGTCCAGGATGGGTTGTAGATCACTGATGATGCGTTGGAGAGGTTTAAGCTGAGGACTGTAGGTGATGGCCAGTGGAGTTCTGTTGGTTTCTCTTCTGGGCCTGTCTTGTAGCAGGAGGCTTCTGGGTACACATCTGTCTCTGTTGATTTGTTTCTTTATTTCCTTGTGTGGGTATCGTAGTTTTGAGAATGCTTGGTGAAGATCTTGTAGGTGTTGGTCTCTGTCTGAGGGGTTGGAGCAGATGCGATTGTACCTCAGTGCTTGGCTGTAGACGATGGATCGTGTGGTGTGTCCGGGGTGGAAGCTGGAGGCATGAAGGCAGGCGTAGCGGTCAGTGGGTTTTCGGTATAGGGTGGTGTTAATGTGGCCATCGCTTATTTGTACTGTGGTGTCTAGGAAGTGGACCTCCCGTGTAGATTGGTACAGGCTGAGGTTGATGGTGGGGTGGAAGCTGTTGAAATCATGGTGGAATTCTTCCGGGGTCTCCTTCCCATGGGTCCAGATGATGATGATGTCATCAATATAGCGTAGGTATATTTATTACTCCTGCCCCAATAACAAGGAGACTAGGGATCCAGCACCAGTCACAAGTGACCATTTGGGCAAGCAGTCCATCATGCTGAGTACCTAGGCAGGGTGGGTGGGCCCATGCAAATGAGATCAACTCCTGAAGTCCTTTTCCACAGCTCACCAGTAGATGTCAGGGGACCTCATTCAGACTCTGCTTACAAGAGCAACTAGAGCAGTGGTTCTCAAACTTTTGTACGGGTGACTCCTTTCACATAGCAAGCCTCTGAGTGCAACCCCCCTTATAAATTAAAAACACTTTTTTATATATTTAACACCATTATAAATGCTGGGGACAAAGCAGGGTTTAGGGTGGAGGCTGACAGCTCGCAACCCCCCTGTAATAACCCCGTGTCCCCCTGAGGGGTCCCGACCCCCAGTTTGAGAACCCCTGAACTAGAGAGAGGTGGAGTCTCCACTGCCGAAGACATCCATCTCCCCGCAGGCCAAGGCAGGCTCCCTGGGCCTGAGCGCAGCACGGGGGAGGTCCAGGGCTGCCCTCTACTTCTGGGGAGCAATTGGCATTGTCATGGTTACAGGAACCAGCATGGTTTGCTTGTAGCTGGCCGACCCTCAGCCTGGTCTTGGACATAGAATCTTTCCCTCTCTTGCCCCTGGGTCCTCTCTGG